>NC_133651.1:199131395-199485300 GCF_009905375.1 Apium graveolens
GGAGTTGATGGAGAAGAAATGACTGGAGCAAATTCCTTGTCTTGTGAGATCAGAGATTCCTGATCCCCTTCCTTAGCTGCTTCCTCTTCATCATCTGAAACTGGCCTTTGTGCCCTCTGTTTCTTGTACTTCCTTGTTGATTTGGATTCCTTGGGAGTTTCAGGAACTGTCATTCGTCTAAGCCTCTTGAGAAGCCTAGAACCCCCAATTTCAGAATCCTTCTGAGAAATCTCTTTCTCAGCTTCAGTTACAACAGGTTCTCTAGCAGGAACCGGTTCCTCAGAATCAGATTCATCTCTCAATGCAATCCTCCTTCTCTTTTGAGGTGTTTGAGAAACATTCTTTGTCCTATTTGGCTTGGAAGATGAAGATTTCACAGTAGGTGCTGAAGATGAAGGTTGAGCAGTCTGTGAAGTGGAGAGATAGGATTTGAGATATGTTCTGAGGGTAGGTTGAGTAGAATGAGAGGTAGGTACTGAGGTTGATGGATTTTGGGTGTTTGGAGTTGGTTGTACATCAGAGTAAACAGATCTATAAGTATCAGGATCAGCATTTACCAGGATCTGTTTTACAGACTTAGGAATCTGTAATGGTCTAACCACTTTTTTCTTAGTATCAGCATTTACCAGGTCATTAAAGTATCATTTTGCAACCTTAAAAGGTGGGGTTTGAGTGCTGACTAAATGAGGTTCATCAGTACAGTAAGTGTAAATAAGTTGACAGAATCTAGCAAAATAAACAACATCTCCATCCTCTGTCATCCTATCCCCAATAAAACTAATTAAAGCAGTTGCAAAATTAAAATGAGTTTGATTGATAATTGCATACCCGATGTGCTGACTCATAATTGGAATAGCATCAAAATTCGAACATTTGTTCCCAAAAGCTTTGGTGATGCAATCAAAGAAGAAACTCCATTCTCTTCTGATATTAGCCCATTTCAACTGTCCAAGTTTCGTCAGACTCTTTTCATATCCCAATTCAGCCATTAACTCCCGAAGGGCTGAGTCCTCTGGAATTGAGAAAGTACAATCTTCTGGAAGATGTAAAGCCCTGCGTACTGTACCAGGAGTGACTACAAAGGATGAATCACCCACTTGGAAGATAATACTGGGAGTTCCACGTTGACCACCATCATCAAAAAGTCCAGTCCTCCAAAACCTCAGAACTTGTTGGCTTGAAAAGAATTCGGGCTGTGTTAATGCATACCCAACCTCACTATGAGCAAGAAGATCTTGCACAAAGTGCAATTCAGATGGAGCTTCAGTGTGATCAAGAACTGCAGCATAGTTGTTAGGGACAAACTTAGCTCCATCAATGATTAAATCCTTTGGTGCCATGTGAAAAAAAATGAGATTCAAGTATGCCTGTTAGGTGTTTGAGATAATGTCTGTATGAAAAACCAACGTGAGAAATAAAGAGAAAGAGAGTAAAAGTAAGGAGAGAGATAAAATATGAAGAAAATAAAAGATTAAAGAAATCTTCTCTCTGTTGTACTTATACTCTGAACAAAAATGTTACCGTTGGACACCTGTCAGACATGCAGTAATAACAGACAGTTACTCGGCTCGAGAAAACAGGAATCATTACTTACCCATTTGCCTAGTTTCAAGGAAAAACTATTCCATTTATCAAGAGAAACAGTTTTAATTCAAAATTTAAACCGTTATCACTGATTGAATTATTTTTTACTGCATCATTAATATTCTGAAAATACATCACATGAAAATGACCAAGATAAATTAGATAAGTGCTGAAAACGAATCAGAACTTAATATAAAAAAAATTATATGGTCATCAGAATATCAATCAGGATTTATCAACACAAGATAAAATAACTCAGAGAGAAAATCTTGAAGTAAAAACAACTTTGATTAATATATCAAGACAATACATTCATGAAATGGAAATTACATCAATACTTATACAAGATTTTCCCTAAGCTTCTAAACCTAACATCAACAGCCTTAGTCCTAGATAAGAAGCCTGATAAAGCTGATGATGAAGAAAAACAGGAAGAAGGCGAGATTAAGTCATTTTCTTCTTCCTACTCTCGACAAACAGAATGGCGAGTCGGATGATTCGCTCTTGCTGGCGGAGAGCTGCCAGTCTTTCCTCCTCCAATCGCTCCAAATGGCGATGGTAATCCATATAGAAGAACAGGAGGTGTGTCAGTACCTCCTGTGGGACAGAGTCCCATATCTCCTCAGGAATGGTTGTGACATGCCATTCCTGCTGCCACTCGGCACATCATAGCTCCATATTGAAGTTTTGGTAGTTCAAAAACATGTTGTATCTAACCATTGTGTTTTTGAAAGAATAAGAATGAAGATAAGTGTGTGAGAAGAATTTGATGGAAAGACTGATGTGAAGTGGCTGCTTTTATAGGCAAGAGAATGCCAGGAGACGCAAAGAAATTTAATGCTGACAGGTAGAATTAATTCTACCTCGTCTCCCTAGATTTTGAAAAAGAATAACATTCATTGGAAAGAGGAAACATGGTTTAAAGCGCACAAGAAACAAGTAACAGTGGACTGTTCAGGTACAAATACCATTAATCCTAACCATAGTGACTATTAATCTTCCACTTCAACATATTCAATTATTAACTGAGACTGCTATCAAATTTTATTCACAGATAAGTCAAGTAAAACATTAGACTGTAATATCAGAACTTAGACTTATATCATAACTTAACAGTCATCAGAACATAATTTCTTAACTCGAAAAAGGAATGCCCATCCTAGTAAATTCTCATACAAGTTCTGAGTTATAGACTTCAGAACTTAATCATTAGAACGTGTAACTAGAACTTGTCCTCAGAATTTGTGCAAAGTGACACAGTGACTGTTGATCTAAAATAACATAGACCACCACAGTAAATTTCATCATTCATATGGAGTGATTAGTGTGTGCATTAAGCTAAATAACAGACAAAGAGTAAAGTCTGAGTCACTTCAGTACATCTTAGAAATAAGGCATAACTAAAATTTTGCTAAAGAGCTATCATTGTCCTGAAACTTACTGATGAATGAGTTCATGCTTGAGTCCACCTCAACTGTTTTGTGCTAATTTTATGCATCTTTTGAAATTCTATTTTACAGTGGCTTCTCAGTGTAAGTGAGTCACGACTGTTTATCAGAATTTATGCTATTATCAGAGTATTTCTCCAGTAATCATGGAGTGTGAAAAGTCGCCAAGAAAATATTTTGCTTTTCTAATGCATATTTACTTAATACCATCAATGCACTTGGGTCGTCCCTTCCATATTTTTACTCTAGATCTCAAAGGAGTACCTGATTTTATTCTTTGATCTTTTTGCTTTTTCTTTTGATTAGTGAGGTTTATCAGCACTTAGTATAGTCAGCAGTTTTACTAGTATCAGAACTTAACAGATGAGTAGCATTATTCTAATTTGTGACTTAGTAATAAGATATACAAAGTAAACTTAACTAAGCTCAATTATCAGAATTTGCTAGTGTCATAAGATTTCCACTGAAATAATTACTTCTTACATGGAATCATTTGTTTATTGAAGACTACTAGGTCAGTATCTAGCACAGTTATCCTCATAGGATTAAATAGGTACTTGAACAGACATATCACTTATCAGAGTTTAGAAACATATATCAGACAACAGTCAGTACTTAAAGACATTTATCAATTAAGCACAGAATACACAATGAGATTAATTCTGTAAATACTGAGCATAAAGTCTGATAACACAGAACAAGACTAAGCAGATTTAGAGAAAGAACCTGAAACCATTCCAAGTTTATTAACCAATCTTGTAAAAGTAGCTTCACACAGTGGTTTTGTGAAGATATCTGCTAGTTGTTGATCTGTGGGAACAAAATGCAATTCCACTGTACCTTCATCCACATGTTCCCTGATGAAGTGGTACCTTATGCTGATGTGCTTTGTCATCGAGTGCTGAACTGGATTACCTGTCATAGCAATAGCACTTTGATTATCACAGTAAATAGGGATTTTGAAATATGTTAACCCATAATCCAATAACTGATTCTTCATCCAAAGAATCTGTGCACAATAGCTTCCTGCAGCAATATACTCTGCTTCTGCAGTTGATGTGGAAATTGACTTTTGTTTCTTGCTGTACCGAGAAACCAATCTGCCTCCAAGAAATTGGCAGCTTCCACTTGTACTTTTCCTGTCAATTTTGCAACCTGCAAAATCTACATCTGAGTAACCTATTAGTTTAAAATCTGATTCTCCAGGATACCATAATCCCAGAGCAGCTGTTCCTTTAAGATACTTAAAGATTCTTTTTACAGCTGTTAAGTGAGGTTCTCTTGGATCTGCTTAAAATCTTGCACAAAGACAGGTAGCATACATGATATCAGGTCTACTAGCAGTTAGATAGAGTAGAGAGCCAATCATACCTCTGTAGTCAGTAATATCTACTGATTTACCGGTATCCTTATCCAGTTTTGTTGCAGTGGCCATTGGAGTGGATGCACTTGAACAATCTTGCATTCCAAATTTCTTCAGCAAGTTTCTGGTGTACTTGGTTTGACAAATAAAAGTGCCTTCCTCATTCTGCTTGACTTGAAGGCCCATAAAATAGCTAAGTTCCCCCATCATACTCATCTGATATCTTGACTGCATTAGTTTGGCAAACTTCTTGCAAAGTTTGTCATTTGTAGATCCAAAAATGATATCATCAACATAAATCTGGACCAGAAGTAAGTCTTTTCCATGGTTGAGGTAGAACAGTGTTTTGTCTATTGTCCCTCTGTTGAATCCACTTTCCAGAAGAAACTGAGCTAAAGTCTCATACCATGCTCTAGAAGCTTGCTTAAGTCCATAAAGTGCTTTATCAAGCCTGTAGACATAATCTGGATGTTTGGTATCTACAAAACCTGGAGGTTGTTCAACATATACCTCCTCCTCTAATTCTCCATTGAGAAAAGCACTTTTCACATCCATTTGAAAGACAGTAAACTTTTTGTGAGCAGCATTAGCCAAGAATATCCTTATGGCTTCTAACCTAGCAACTGGTGCAAATGTTTCATCATAATCAATTCCCTCCTGTTGAGAATATCCTTTTGCAACCAGCCTTGCCTTATTCCTTGTAATTATGCCATCACTCTCAGTTTTATTTCTGAATACCCACTTTGTACCAACAACAGATCTATTTTTTGGTCTTGGCACTAGGGTCCAGACTTTGTTTCTTTCAAATTCATTCAACTCTTCCTGCATTGCTTGCACCCAATCAGCATCTTGAAGAGCTTCTTCTACTTTCTTTGGCTCAGTCTGAGAGAGAAAAGAATTGTAAAGACATTCATTTGAAGTACCTGTTCTAGTTCTGACACCTGCATTAGGATTTCCAATTATCAAATCAGGTGTATGTGATTTTGTCCACTTCCTTGCAGATGGAAGGTTTTCTCTAGAACTGGATGCTCCCCCATGATCCATGCTATCTTCATTTTCATTTTCTGATGCTCCCCCTGAAACTATGCTCTCTGAGTTGGATTCTTCAGTATTTAGATTTTCAGCAATATCAGAACTTGGCTTATCAGAACTTGACGAATCAGAACTTGAAGAGCCAGATGCATGTTCTGATGTTTCTTGAAATGTGGTAGGATCTTGAGTATGCTCCCCCTGCATAGGTGCATCTTGCTTTGACGTAGTCACCACAGTTTCAATAACATCAGAGTTTAATCCATCAGAGTTTACAGTATCAGGACTTAGACTGTCAGGATTTTCAGTATCAGAATTTGAGTCTTCATTTTCAAATCTCAGCTGATCATGGTCAATGAAATCTTCAAGACCAGTAATCTTTTTGTCATCAAAAGAGACATTGATAGATTCCATGACCACTTTTGTTCTCAAATTATAGACTCTGAAGGCTTTTGTGGAAAGTGGATATCCAACAAAGATTTCTTCATCAGCTTTTAGATCAAACTTTGATAGCTGTTCAGGATGAGTCTTGAGAACAAAACACTTGCATCCAAATACATGAAAATATTTCAGATTTGGCTTCTTTTTCTTCACCATCTCATATGGTGTTTTTCCATGCTTGTTAATGAGTGTTGCATTTTGAGTAAAACAAGCAGTCTGCACAGCTTCAGCCCAGAAATAGGTTGGAAGCTTTGCTTCTTCAAGCATTGTACGTGTAGCTTCAATGAGAGTTCTATTCTTCCTTTCAACAACTCCATTTTGCTGTGGGGTTCCCGGAGCAGAAAATTCTTGCTTTATTCCATGGCTTTTGCAGAACTCTCCCATTATCAAATTCTTGAACTCAGTGCCATTATCACTCCTTAAAACTTTCACAGAATCTTTGACCATTTTATCCAGATGTTTGATATGATCAATCAAGGTTTATGCAGTTTCACTTTTTGTATGCAAGAAATACACCCATGTGTATCTGGTGAACTCATCCACTACGACCAACGCATACTTCTTCTTTGCAATAGACATGACATTTACTGGACCAAATAGATCAACATATAGTAGATGATAAGGCTCAAGAATTGATGATTCAGTCTTGCTCTTGAATGAAGATTTACTTTGTTTGGCTTTCTGACATGAATCACAAAGACCATCAGGAGCAAATACTGTGTTTGGCAATCCTCTCACAAGATCTTTCTTGACCAGTTCATTTATATTATTGAAATTTAAATGAGAGAGTTTCTTATGCCAATTCCAGCTTTCTTCAATTGATGCTCTACTCATCAGACAGATTGCAGAACCATCAGTACTTGTTGAAAGCTTAGCTTCATAAATGTTACCACGCCTGTATCCTTTCAGAACAACTTTGCCTTTAGATTTACTCACAATTTCACAGTGTTCTTCAAAGAAATCAACATGATAACCTCTGTCACAGATTTGACTTATACTCAGTAGGTTGTGTTTAAGTCCTGAGACCAGAGCTACTTGTTTAATTATGACATTTCC
The DNA here is from genome assembly GCF_009905375.1 of Apium graveolens. NCBI lineage: Eukaryota > Viridiplantae > Streptophyta > Magnoliopsida > Apiales > Apiaceae > Apium > Apium graveolens. Next base: position 199,138,317 of record NC_133651.1, read on the forward strand.
AAGATTGATATTGCCATATCCCAATGTTTTTCCAATGTTGCCATCTCCATAAGAAACACTTGGGCCAGCTTTCTCCACAAAGTCTGATAGCAGGGCCTTATTTCCAGTCATATGTCCTGAACATCCACTGTCCAGAACTAAAATATTTTTCCTGTTGCCCTGCAATCACAAAGACCACTAATTATTAGTTTTAAGGACCCATACTTGCTTGGATCCTTTGGCCTTATTAAGTTTGTTAACATTTGCAGCGGATTTAGCATCATAGTTTATGTTAACATTTTTCTTATCAGAACTTACACTATCAGACTTTGAATCAAAATTTACACTAGAAGGAATAATAGAAACTTTCTTCAAAGAAGGTTTTATTTGATAATAATCATAGTACAAGCTATGATATTCCTTACAAGTATAAATGGAATGCCATAAACTACCACAATGAAAACAAGGATTTTATGGTTTGTATCTAACAGACTGACTCTTAACTCCTGACCTTGAAGGTAAGGAGTTAATATTCTTATTCTTCCTGTAAAAAGAAGCCAGATGGTTAGAACTTCCACAGTTATGACATGTTTTCCTAGAAGCATCAGGAACAGGTTTATAATTATTGCTTTTATTCACACCTTCCTTTCCATTCCTATTTTTCCTAGGTGATTTTACCTTGTTTGCATTCTTAACATCTTTCAGCTTATGCTTAAGCTGCTTCTTTGTCATTAAGCCTATGTTCACTTCAGCTGTCTTTTCCTGTTTTAGATTGTCAGAAGTTAATTTCTTTGTAACTTCTGATTTTTCATTTTCAGACTTTACAATTACAAACTTAACAGGTTTTAACCTTGGCTTTTGCTTATCAACAGACTTAATTTCTTCAGTTCCTTTATCTTTCTTATCTTCTCCATAACCTAAGCCCTCTTTCCAGTTTCCACTACTTAGCAAATTTTGAGTTGTTTTGCCAGAGTAAGTCCAAGTCCTGATAATCTCTCTTTCCTTTTCTAACTCAGTTTTCAGAGATTCATTTAATTTTAGCACTTCATTCCTAACATAAAAAGCATCATCTCTATCCTTCTGAGTTTGATGGAACATGACTAACTCTTTTTCTAAGAAATCATTTCTTTTCTTAAATGCAAGATTTTCAGAAGTTAATCTTTCACATGTTAAAGTTTGATCTCTATAACTAACAAACATGGTTTTAAGATATCTTCTCAACTCATTAATATCATCAGTATGAAAAGCATAAGTAGTCTGAGGTACCTTTGTTTCAGCAGCTTCAGAACTGCTCTCAGCACTTTCTTTATCAGCATTTGCCATCAATGCATAGTTTTCCTCACTTTCAGAGTCTGAGGTGTCTGTCCAGCTTTTTTGCTTTGTGACAAGAGCCTTTCCTTTGTCACCCTTTACGTTCTTGCAGTCAGGAGATAAGTGGCCTTTCTCACCACAGTTATAGCATTTAATATTGGTGTAATCTCCTCTGTCAGACTTTCCTCCTCTGCCTTCAGATCTTCTGAAATTCTTCTTATCAGACTTTATGCCTTTCCTGGAAAACTTCTTTCCCTTCCTGAACTTCCTGTATACAATCTTTGTGATTCCTTTCACCATAAGAGCACACAGCTTCATCATCTCCTCATCAGCATCAGTCTCAGGCAAGCTTTCAGAATCTGAGTCATCATCACTCTCAGAACTTGATGACTCAGTATGAGACTTTATGAAAAGAGCTTTACCCTTGTCTTTCTTTGAGGAAGTTGCTTTGGGGAATTCTTCTTCAGCCTTAAGAGCAATTGTCCTTGACTTTCCTCCTTTCCTCTTGCTTCTTTATTCCATCTCCAGCTCATGAGTCTTGAGCATTCCATAGATTTCGTCAAGAGTTGTTTCATCAAGATTGTAGTTGTCTCTTATTGTCGTTGCCTTCAAATCCCAACATTCAGGAAGAGCTAACAAGAACTTAAGATTTGAATCTTCAAGATAATACTCTTTATCAACCAATGACAAATCATTCAAAAGTTTGACAAATCTATCATATAAATCATTCAATGACTCATTAGTCTTTGAGTTAAAGTGTTCATACTCTTGAGTGAGTATTGTCTTCATGTTCTTCTTAATTGTTTCAGTTCCCTGACACCTTGTTTCCAGAGCATCCCATATCTCCTTAGCAGTCTTGCAGTTGATTACCCTGTTTGACATTACATTATCAATGGCACTATGCAGTAAGTGTCGTACCTTAGTATCCTTAGCAATTGATGCTATGTCTTCAGCAGTATAATCACTCTTCTCTTTTGGTACGGTCTTTGCTGCTTCACCTGCAACTGCAACAGCGAGCTTGGTTGGTTTGTGAGGGCCTTCCTTGATTCTATCAAGGTATTCTGGATCTGTTGCTTCCAGGAACATGGTCATCCTTACCTTCCATATGGGATATTCAGATGGTCTCAGTATGGGAACTCTGATGGTCTCATACCGACTCTGAATTTGTGTCTTTGGTGGTTCCTCAGTTTTGGTAGGCTTAGTTGGAGTTTCTGTGTCCGACATGATTGTGTTTGGATCTTTAACTATATGTATGTTAACAGATAGGCTCTGATACCAATTGTTAGGTCACACACACACTGTAGAGGGGGTGAATACAGTGTATTGTACACTCAAATTGAACTTTAAGAACTTAAGTAACAGAAAACAAACTTTATTGAAACAATAAACTCTGTTACAGTATGGAACTGTTATCTCTCAGTGATGAACAAATATCACGAGAGCTGCTAGGGTTACAATGAATAATCTTCTCTAATAATGATAACACCTATAGTGTAAACCCTATGTCTGTGTTTATATACTACACAGTTACAAGATAATCGCTATTTGATATGGAATATAATTCTGCATCCTAAAATATATCAATCAGATATCTTTTCTTCCAAGTATTCCATTCTTTACAGAATTCCTTCTTCATGCATATCTCTTCTTATGTTTATCTTGATCTTCTTTCCTTTAATCAGCTACTGTCCTTATCTGATCGTGCTTCAGCACTTAAGTTCTAATATCTATCTTCTGATGATTATCTCCTGATAACATAAGTATTGATATCCTTAAGTCCTGACTTTCAGTATAAGTACTGATCAACAGTTAAGTACTGATTTATCCTGTTCAAGTAAGATCTGAAAGCTAAACATAAAACATATTAGCCATGACATTATCAAATATATCTAACAGATACAAACACACTGTGGAAGCCCATTAACTGGGTAATAGAGGACGAAAAGCAGCAAAGATCGAGACTGTTATATTTTATATTTTTTCAGTCTTTTTGACTTTGTAATCTTGGTAATATATAAACCAAGAGAGTAGCAAATAGAAAATAACTAAGAGAGCTAAGAAACAAACACAGAGAAATCTTTGTAAGCACTATCTTCAGCATTTCCTGTGTTCTTAGTAGTTCTATTTTGTATAAGCAGCTGTGAGCATTTCTGTACACAGAGTCCTCTCGATATATTAAATATATCTCTGGTGGAATTGTTTAAATCCACCAGAAAGTTTTAAAGACTCTTGTTTTTAATTACTTATGTTTTGATTCATTTAAGTTTAAATTCCGCATTGTGCTAATCAAAACAAATATATCCATAATCGAGTTGAACATTTTTATTTCAAGAAAAAGGTTCAAGAATTCCATTCAACCCCCCCTTCTGTAATTCTTGCTATATTTTTAATGGACTAACAATTGGTATCAGAGCAAGCCCTTAATCTACAAAGAGTTTAAAGATCAAAACAATTCAGCAAGATGAACAAGAAAGATGTTGGAGTCAAGATTCCTTTTCTTGATAAAGATAATTACCATCATTGGAAGGTAAAGATGCATCTTCATATGCTTTCTCAAGATGAGGCCTATATGGACTGCATAGAAAGAGGCCCTCATGTTCCAATGAGAGCTGCAACAGGAAATGAACCATATGTTCCAAAGCCAAGGCATGAATGGTCTGAACCTGATATGGAACAAGTCAGGAAAGATAAAAAGGCCATGAACATTCTGTTCAATGGTGTTGATGCAGACATGTTTGATAACATCATCAACTGCAAGACTGCCAAGGAAGTTTGGGACACAATACAGATAATCTGTGATGGTACTGAGCAAGTAAGAGAAAATAAAATGCAGCTCCTGATTCAGCAATATGAGCATTTTCACAATGAAGAAAGTGAGTCACTCACTGACATTTTTAGTAGATTCCAAAAGCTACTAAATGCTCTTAAATTGCATGGAAGAGTCTATCAGACTAAAGACTCCAATCTAAAATTTCTCAGATCTCTTCCAAAGGAATGGAAACCAATGACAGTCTCATTGAGAAACTCACAAGATTATAAGGAGTTTAGTTTGGAGAGACTGTATGGCATTCTGAAGACCTATGAGCTTGAGATAGAGCAGGATGAAAGAATGGAGAGAGGAAAGAAGAAAGGAGGATCCATTGCACTAGTGGCTGAACTGGAAAAGGAGAAGGAAGTGAAGATGGAAGCTGTGGAATCAACTTCAAAGGCCTGTTAAAGCAAGGGTAAAGGGCTAGCTGCAGAAAGTGAAGATTCATTGAGTCAAGATGACATGGAGGACATTGATGAGCACCTAGCATTCCTTTCAAGAAGATTTGCCAAGCTCAAGTTCAAGAAGAACTTTGGAGCTGCCAAGCTAAATAGAAACATGGTGGATAAATCAAAATTCAAGTATTTCAAATGTGGCTTGGCAGGGCATTTTGCAAATGAGTGTAGAAAGTCAGATTCCGGTAAGAAAAGATTTGAGTCTGTGGATTATAAGCAAAAATACTTTGATCTACTCAAACAGAAGGAAAGGGATTTTATTACACAAGAGAATGACTGGGCAGCTGATGGATTGGATGAAGATGAGGATGTCAGCTATGTCAATCTAGCCCTTATGGCCAAGTCTGATGAAACAGAGACAAGTTCCTCAAGCAATCAGGTAATCACTACAAACCTTGCACATTTATCTAAAGCTGAGTGTAATGATGCAATAAATGACATGTCTACCGAATTGTATCATTTGCGTGTTACACTTAAGTCCCTCACTAAAGAAAATGCTAAAATAAAAGAAAATAACTTGTTTTTGAGTGAGAGGAATAATGTGCTTGAGTCTCAGTTTGTTGAGTTTGAGAAACTAAAAATTGAGTGTAGAATTGCCAAGGAGGAATTAACTGAGTCCTTGAAAAAGGAAGAAATTTTAAAGAAGCAGCTCGATCTTGAACAGGAGGTGATTAAAGCATGGAAATCATCCAGAGATGTTCATGCTCAAATCACCAAGGGTCAAGGAATTGAGTCTTTTTGTGATGAAGCCTGGAAAAAGAATAAGGAGAAACTAGAACCTATTTTGGTAGATGGATTGCTGACAGATGTAGACTCGACGGATGATGAGGACTATACGTCGGATAATAAAAAGTGTTATCCGTCGAATGATAAAAATCCTCATCCGTCGGCTGTTAGCAAACCCATTAGCAAAGCCAAATTAACCAAGCTAAATGAAAAGTATGGGTCTGTTTCCAAGAACTTTGTTTCAGGAGAGTCAAGTCAAGCTAAGAAAGGGAAGAAGGCTAATGTTGGTCACATGACTGTCAAACAGTTAAGTGACAGACTTGAAAAAATAGAGGTAAAAACAGAGACTAAAAGGAAAAACAATAGGAATGGTAAAGTAGGGATTAACAAACATAATAACTACACACCTGACAAATATGCTCCTAGAAAAATCTGTGTCAAGTGTGGTAGTGTAAATCATTTGTCTGTTAATTGCAAATCTGCCATGCCTACTCCCATGTCTGTTCAGCCTCAATTCTCTAACATGAATGTCATGCCTCCCATGCCTGTAAATGCTATGCCTATACAGAACATGAATGCACAGTTTGCTAATATGCCATTCGCACCTAATCCATATTATGCTGCATACAATATGCCTCAAATGCCATTTAGCATGCCTTACTGGAATAACATGTTTGCACCAAGCATGCCATTTCCTGTTAGCCATAACATGCATAATAATTCTGTTGCATCTAGTGGTTTCAAAGGCCCAACCCAAATGACTAAGGAAGAATCTGAAATTCCTAAGTCAAATGAGTTAAGACCTAAGAAACAGAAGAAGAAAGCTAACAAGGCAGGACCCAAGGAAACTTGGGTACCAAAATCAACTTGATTTGATTTTGATGTGTGCAGGGAAACATAAGGAATCTTTGGTACTTGGATAGTGGTTGTTCAAGACACATGACTGGTGATTCTACCCTGCTCACAGAGTTTGAAGAGAGAGCTGGCCCAAGTATCACTTTTGGAGATGACAGCAAAGGTTATACTGTGGGATATGGCTTGATTTCAAAGGACAATGTCATCATTGAAGAGGTTCCCTTAGTGGATGGTCTCAAACACAATCTGTTGAGTATCAGCCAGCTTTGTGATAAAGGCAACTCAGTAACCTTCAACAAAGAAACATGTGTTGTGATTAATAATCAAAATAACAAAGTGGTTCTCACTGGTGTGAGAAGAGGAAATGTGTATCTAGCTGACTTCAACTCAACTAAAGCAGAATCTATAACTTGTCTTCTCAGTAAAGCAAGCTAAGATGAAAGTTTGCTATGGCACAATAAGTTATCCCATTTAAACCTCAAGACCATGAATAAGTTGGTAAAGAAAGAGCTAGTTAGAGGCATTCCTATGGTGGAGTTTACAAAGTGTGTGATGCCTGCCAAAAATCAGGAGTGATAATGGAACTGAGTTCAAGAACTATGTCATGAGAGCATTTTATGAGGAAAATGGAATCTTGCATGAGTTCTCAGCAGCAAGGACTCCACAACAGAATGGAGTAGTGGAAAGAAAGAATAGATCTCTTATTGAAGCTGCAAGGACAATGCTTGAAGAATCAAAACTACCAACATACTTCTGGGCTGAAGCTGTAAACACTGCATGCTACACTCAGAACATCTCTCTGATTAATCAAGCAAGATGCATGACTCCTTATCAATTGTTCAAGAACAAGAAGCCAACTCTGAACTTTCTTCATGTCTTTGGCTGTAAATGCTATATTATGAGAAATCAAACTGATGAAAATGGGAAGTTTGATGTTAAAGCAGATGAAGGAATTTTTGTTGGATATGTTGTTGGTAAAGCATATAGAGTCTACAATCTAAGAACCAACATTGTTATTGAATCTATACATGTTGTGTTTGATGATAAAAAGATTGAAGGACTAAAAGATGGAGATTACCATGAGAGCCTCAAATTCGACAATGTTGAGATGGTCAGTGATGAAAGTGATGATGAGAGTGATCAAGAAACAGTGTCTAAGGATAATGCAGATAAATCTACTATAAATGAAGCACAAAACTCAACATCCGTCGAGTTACATAATGCTTCATCCGTCGAAAGGCAATTTGTATTATCCGTCGGAAGACAACCTGTCTCATCCGTCGGTACTCAAAATTCACCATCCGTCGGGTTATCAAAAGGAGCAGGAAGTTAAGGAAGATCACCTATAGATAGCACCCCAATCTCAAATTAAAGATCCACAAACTCAGGGGGAGTTTCTAGCTATCAAAACTCAATCACACATCAAGACAACATTGAGGTCTCTTCATCTAGGGCTAATCTACCTCAACCAAGAAAATGGACAAAAGATCACCACTTTGAACTGATCATTGGTGATGTTTCTTCCAGAGTTCAAACCAGGAGAGCAACTCAAGAAGAATATTTATACAGCAGCTTCCTGTCTAAGGAAAAACCAAAGAAGGTAGAAGAAGCCTTATTAGATCCTGATTGGATTTTAGCTATGCAGGAGGAGCTAAACCAATTTGAAAGGAATAAAGTATGGAAGCTGGTACCCAAGCCTACAGGAAAGAATCCAATAGACACCAAATGGGTATTCAGAAACAAGATGGATGAAAATGGCATAGTAGTAAGGAACAAAGCAAGATTGGTTGCTAAAGGCTATTGTCAGCAAGAAGGAATAGATTGTGATGAAACATTTGCTCCTGTTGCAAGACTTGAAGCCATCAGAATCTTCTTAGCCTATGCAGCCCATGCCAATTTCAAGGTCTATCAAATGGATGTCAAAAGTGCCTTTCTGAATGGAGATTTGGAGGAAGAAGTGTATGTAAGTCAACCTCCTGGCTTTGAAGATCCAAATTTCCCAGAGTATGTCTATTATCTACTGAAAGCACTTTATGGACTGAAGCAAGCACCTAGAGCCTGGTATGACACTTTATCAAAGTTTCTTTTGGAAAATCACTTCACAAGTGGTACTGTAGATAAAACTTTATTTTTCAGAAATGTGAATGGCTCTAGCATACTTGTTCAAATTTATGTAGATGATATTATTTTTGGCTCTACAGATGAGAAACTTTGTAAAAAGTTTGCCAAACTGATGCAAAGCAAGTATGAAATGAGTATGATGGGAGAACTAACTTACTTTCTTGGTTTACAAGTTAAGCAAGTTAGTGATGGAATATTCATTAGTCAAACTAAATATATTTTTGATCTTTTAAAGAAGTTTGATCTAATGGATTGCACATCTGTAAAAACTCCCATGGCCACTACAATTAAGCTTGAACTAAACACTACTGAAAAGTCTGTGGATATTTCAAGTTATAGAGGCATGGTTGGCTCACTTCTATACTTAACAGCTAGTAGGCCAGATATAATGTTTGCTACATGTTTGTGTGCTAGATTTCATGCTGATCCTAGAGAGTCTCATTTAATAGCTATTAAGAGAATCTTCAGATATCTCAAAGCAACACCAAACCTTGGCATTTGGTATCCTAGAGATTCTGGCTTTGATCTAACTGGTTATTCAGATGCAGATTATGCAAGTTGCAGAATTGATAGAAAAAGCACAACAGGAACCTGTCAATTTTTAGGAGACAAGCTTGTGTCCTGGTTCAGTAAAAAGCAAAATTCAGTTTCTATTTCTACAGCTGAAGCTGAATATATTGCTGCTGGCAGTTGCTGTGCACAGCTTTTATGGATGAAAAATCAATTGCTAGACTATGGTTTGCAAGTTGAAAGGATTCCTATTTTCTGTGACAACACAAGTGTAATTGCCATCACTGAAAATCCAGTGAAACATTCAAGGACAAAGCATATAGACATCAAGTACCATTTCATAAGGGAACATGTAATGAATGGTACTGTAGAGTTACATTTTGTTCTAAGTGAGAAGCAACTTGCAGATATTTTTACCAAGCAACTGGATGAATCCACCTTTTCTAGGTTGGTAATTGAGTTAGGTATGCTTAATTACTCTTGAATTTATCTAAATTATTTTGCAAGTTGAAAAGTAGCCAGAAATTTAACTGATTTTTAGTCTTGGATGAAAATTTTGGCTAAGTCAAAATTTGCATCTCGACGGATGACCGTTATCCATCGAGTTGAGTCATCCGTCGATATACAAATTGTAAATAAAAATCAATTACTTTTCTGGAGTATTTTAAAGCTCGACGGATATCAACTTATCCTCATCCATCGAAGTGTCTAAATCTTAACCGTTCATTCCCTGAACATTATCCATCGAGTATACTTACAGTTTGTAAGCATTACACGACGGATAATGGGTGGAATTTTTACAGTTTATTTTAAAACGGCTATTTTAGACAATTTCTATTGGGTAATTTACTTCTCTTTATTATTTTTATCAGTTGATTTTGAGTAAAGTATAAAAGCTTATTTCATTCTAATCATTTTCTTTTATCATTCTCAAATTCAACTGTGATATTTCATTCTCTCTCAAGCAAAAATCCTCTTTCTCTTCAAGTTTTTCTTCTCTAACAATGGCACCTGTAGTTAAGATCATGTCACAGACTGGGTTCATCTATGAGAAGAACAACTTCATTGCCTTGGTCAATAAGGGGATTCAGCAATCTGAAGACTATCATAAGATGATGGACTTCGTGAACAACTGCAAGTTAAGTTTTGCCATGCTGGAATCACCCACAATTTATTGTGAAGTTGTTGAGGAGATGTGGACAACAGCAATCTACAACTCTACTGACAAAACCATCACTCTAACCATCAAAGGTAATGATTTCTGTATCAATAATGATGTCATAAAAGCATGTTTCAAGATTCCTGATGATAATGTAACTGCACCACACACTGACACTGGTATTGTCAACATGCTCAATTCCATTCATTATGCACTTCCTACTGCAAAATTAAGTGAAATTAGAAGACTAGGTCTTAGGAAGGAATGGAGTTACTTGTGTGATGTAGTAACTAAAGTCTTTTCTGGAAAAATCAGTAATTTTGATTCTGTGAACATTTCCATGCTTAACATGCTATACATGCTAGTTACAGACAAATATTACAATTTCAGTGACCTTGTTGTGTATGAGTTAGGTTTTAAATTAGGTGACTTAGCCAAAAGAGGAAAGAATATTTATTATGCTAGATTTTTTATGCTTTTGGCTAACCATCTTTGTCAAGAGATTGAACTTGAGAACCCAAACAACAAATAAGCTTGTTGGGTTCAAGAGAGAAGAATCATTGTAGACTTGAACAAAGCCAACCATCACAAGGATGTGCCAATGTTCTATTTTCCTGCAATGCTTACACCTCAGGTAAGTGAGGTAAGCTCATCCAGACCCTCAACTATTCCAATCTCTTCTATTTCTTTGACTTCAGGCATAGCTATGGCAACTGTGATAATGACCAAACAGTTGCCTACCAAAGCTGCCAAAACAACTGCAATTTCTAAATCCAAATCAAAGAAAACCCCCTCTGGTATCTCTCAAAAGGTACCAGTTGAAAAATCTACTAAAGCCAAAGAGGGGAGTGTGAAGGAGGGTAAGATAGGTGAGGGAAGGGGTGAACATCAAAGAAACCCCAAGGATAAGGTTGGAGAGTTGAGTGAATCCCAGCCTAGCCACACTGCAGTTTCCCAACAAACTGTAGTGCTGAAAAAGGACAAAAGCTCACTTCTAGTTGCATCATCCCAAAAGGATGTGGCTATTGAACAAAGCTCACATCCAAGAGCACAGGCCAAGAGGGTTAGGGACACAAGGTCACACCAAAATTACACTAGAAAGAAGAAATCTAAAACAACTGGGGATGCACAGGGCACACACTTAGTTCAAACTGGTGCTAAAGACACAGTCCCTGCACCTTCTCAAATTCAGATTGATGTGGCTCCAACAAATGTGGAGTCACAGCCAAAATCTCTCATTATAGAAGCCACAGAAACACAATACTCACCAACTAACTCACTGGAAGTGGACATGATAAACACTTCAATTCCTAATTTCCCTTCTTTAACTCTGTTGGGGAAGCCAAAATCCAGTGCAAGTGAGCATCATCTTTTAGATGATATGTTGGCTCACTTGCCAATTCTTTCTGATTCTATTGTGACATATGTGCCTCAAATAACTTCAATCAACACAGAGTCCACAATAGTTTCTCTTCCCACCTCATTCATTTCTACTCTCTCGATGGATATTGTTCATCCATCGAGTAGTGATTGTATCCCGACGGATAAGCTTAACAGCAGTTATCCGTCGGATAGCTTTACCACTCACCCGACGGATATCATTTATCCGTCGAGTGTCTCTGCACAACTTCAAACTTCAATAATTTCAAGTGCAGAAGATTTGGTGGTAATACAATCACTCTTAGGACTGAGAGAGAAGAGTGTATTGAGTGAGAGGCTGGGTCGCTCCCAGGAAAAAGGAGAGGAAAAGAGTGAATCTCAGCAATCCATTCATTCAGGATTGGAAAAAGTGAGTGAGAGGAGTCCCACCTTAGTAGGTGAAGGTGAGGGTGTGAGGGTGGGGAGCCAGGGTGAGACCCTGATGCAACAAAAGAGAGAATATGAGAGAAAGGCAGGTACTGGAGAAATAAGGATGGAACCAGCCATTGCTAGTGAGTCAATGATTGTGGATGATGCTGAAAAGGAAAGACAATTTCAGCAACACTACAAAGCTGTAATTGATAACATTTCCTTGGATGCTGACACTTTTACTCACCCTATTTCAGCCTATCAACTGTTGGCTGCTCAGGGCAATGTGGAGGCAGAGCAGACTTTGAATTTAGTGCACACCACAGAATCTCTTCAAAGAGATAAAGCTGCTGTGAACAGACTGCCTTCTCAAGCTGGAGAGCCATCTGATGAATTTGGAGTAAATTCTGATGATGATGACTCTGGTTCTTTGGATGGAAGCATGAACATAGGGGGAGCTGAAGACCCAAGTTCTGCTTTCAGTTTACCTAAATGGGCATGGGCAAAGGAATTTTTACCAGGGCAAATTGAGGTGTCTTTGGTAAAACAAGTAATAGCTATTCAGCAGGCCCTTCAGGATGCTTCAGATGCTGGTACCAAGGCTGTTCTTCAAGCTCACCTAGACTCCTTACAGTTAATGAAGATCCAACACTCAAGACAGAATCTCAGTGTGGATGAATTGAAAAAGGAGATAGCTGACTTAAAGACATATAACTCTAAGAAGCTGGATTCAATAATGCCATATGTTACCATGCATGATCTACTACTAAGGTTGACGAGAGAATCAGATTCTGACAAGAAGTTAGCCAAGCTGGAAAACAGAGTTGAGGTTATTGAGAATTCAGTGGCTCTACTTCTTCAAAATCAACAGACTCAGACAAATCTTCTCCTGCAATAGACCTTCAATTACTATTTCCAAGCCACCAGTTGCAGATGCTATAGATCTTATAAATACAGCAGCAGCAAATTTGAAAGATGCTGATAAAGAACAGTTGACTCTGATCAACTGGAAAAAGATTGATGAGGAAATACAGAAAAAGTTTCAATTAGTCAAGGAACTAGATCAGTCAGCCATCCATCACTCTCATGTCAAGCCAATCAATGTGAATGAGATGAGCATGAACTATCTGGAGAAAGTACAATCTTCCTACATCAAGACTACAAAGGCTGAGATAATTCTTAAACCAAGGGCAAACTATCCAAAGTTATCTTTGAAGAACCCTATGGATTCTGTGTATGAGACACCCAAGCCTGATGAAAAGAAGCTTCTGTTAAGATCTATTCTCCTCTACAAAGATCCAGCTGATTCAGCCTCAAGAAAGAGAATTGCAAAGATATTCATAAATGGGAAGGAAATTTGTGTGGTAGCTGGACATCCACAATTTGCTCATGCAAAGGAAGAAGAAAAAGCCATATTGAAGCAAGAAAAGAGGCAAGCTGCTCTAAATGCAAAGAAGTCTAAATAAAAGAAAGAACAACTTGCTATCTTGGCCAAGCTACAGGCTGTGAATTCTTCTCAACAAATTCCCTCTCAACCATCTCAAGCTGCTGAATCAGAGAAGAAGATTGAAAAACAGAAGAAATCCCCAAGAAAGAAAAAATTGGCTAAAAGAACAAAAAGAAAGTTGGATGTTGTTGACAAGGAATTGGAAGATCAATTTCCAAAGGAATCCACTCAAGCTGAAACTCAAGCATCAAAGCCCTCTGTGGTGTTTGAAGACATAAGGGTGGTGGACCCCTACAGGAACATACATGGAGAGCCTATTGTGCCAAAGGATGAGCCAATAGAGTGGGATAAATTACCAATTCCTGACTTCAACTTTCCAATTCTTACTAAGCCAAGAAGGACAAAATCAAGGGCAGTCAAGAAAGTGAAGCTGTCACCTCTCAAATCCAAGTCAGTAGTCAAAGCTCAACCCAAGGTCAACAGGGGAGACTACTTGTACTTGTGTGACATCAAAGAATTCTCAGATCTAAACCTCTATATGGAGGAGCTGGATGAGGTAAGGGCAATTGATGCATACAGAAACCTACCTGAAAGGTTGGTGTTCAAGTACAAAGGGGGAGGGGAGATTCAGTGGCCTCTTCACAGGATACTTCAAGAAAGCCAAGCTGTGTTGATCAAAGTCTACTCATCCTTCAAGAAAAACTTTGGGTTCAATGTAACTGCAAGAAGATTAGTATTGAAGAAGATTGAAGAGCTAAGGAGTGTTAGAGCCAAAGATGCACTACCCAAAACTCTTATCATCCCATACACAGGGAGAAGAGTGCATCTAAGGCCCTACTGGCTGATGGAATTCATGGATGATAAGGGTGTGAGAAGATTCTTCAGATTAGAAGACCAATTGAGTATCTCTAGCAATGAGACTCTCTTGGAAATGCAAGAAATGTTAGATCTCTCAGAATATGATGAATTAGAATTCCATAGACAACTCCAGAATCAAATTGAAGAAAACAATAGAAAGCTTGGAAGAAGATCCAGACCTTCAAGAATCTAGAAAAATCTGCTCAGACTAGAGGAGCATCTTGAACTGACTGCGAGCCAAACCTTGTACATTTTTGTTTAAATTGAAGCACTTTCAGTTTAATCTACTTATCTTTAAAGGTATATGTTTAGGATGTTTTGTTATCATCAAGTATCTATTAATTTATGGCTACAATTCAAGTAGACATAAATTGGGGGAGATTGTTGTGAATATGTTGTGTACTTGATGATTACCTAAACAAAACATCTAAGTAGATTTTGCTTAGTGAAATAAAGTAGCACTCGACGGATAAGAATTATAGTCCCGACGGATAACTCATTATAGTCCCGAAGGATGATTAACTTATTATCCATCGAGTGAGTAGCTTATGTAATAATAAGTTTGTAGCACAGTGTTGTATGTACCTTTGTATAGAATCTGAAGTAGCATATAAGTCATGTTGACTTTAACTAGATATGCAGAGTAGGTTGATTAACTGTACATAAGCAATGTCTTGTAATTCTGTATAAGTGAAATGAAGTCAAGTGCCAAAATAGCTACCAACGGATGATTAACAAAGCTTCGACGGATGATCAAATGACTATCAACGGATGTTTAACATAGCAGTCGACGGATGATCAATCAAGTCATCGACGGATGATCTGAAAGTCGACGGATGATCATATCAAGAATTCAAACATCAGTTGAACAGTGAAAGCTGACACACAGCCGTTGAGTTGGATACAAACACACTGTGGAAGCCCATTAACTGGGTAATAGAGGACGAAAAGGAGCAAAGATCAAGACTGTTAGATTTTATATTTGTTCAGTCTTTTTGACTTTGTAATCTTGGTAATATATAAACCAAGAGAGTAGCAAATAGAAAATAACTAAGAGAGCTAAGAAACAAACACAGAGAAATCTTTGTAAGCACTATCTTTAGCATTTCCTGTGTTCTTAGTAGTTCTATTTTGGATAAGCAGCTGTGAACATTTCTGCGCACAGAGTCCTCTCGATATATTAAATATATCTCTGGTGGAATTGTTTAAATCCACCAGAAAGTTTTAAAGACTCTTGTTTTTAATTACTTATGTTTTGATTCATTCAAGTTTACATTCCGCATTGTGCTAATCAAAACAAATATATCCATAATTGAGTTGAACATTTTTATTTCAAGAAAAAGGTTCAAGAATTCGATTTAACCCCCCCTTCTGTAATTCTTGCTATATTGTTAAGGGACTAACACTAACTGGTTTAGCATCATCAACTAAGTGAATTCTATGTTGGACAATTGTCGGACTAATTCCTTTAATATCAGAAATACTCCAACCTATGGCTTCCTTATTCTCTTTAAGCACTTAAAAGTTCCTCTTCTTGAGTTGCGGTCAAATTAGAAGCAATTATGACGGGAAGAGATTTATTAGGACCAAGAAAGTTGTACTTAAGAGTGTTAGGAAGAGTTTTGAGTTCTAATTCTGGTGGACTTGGCTCAACTGGTTCACTTACTTGATAAAGGGACAAAGGGAATGGTTCAAGCTCTTGGTTAGTTGTAGGAATGGTAGACTCTAACATCTTATTAACCTCATTAGTGTAATCGGAATCAACCCAATTTTGACCAAAATGATTTAAGAAAAAGTCAAGAGCATCATCGACACTCATGGTTTCATGATCTAGCATTTTATCAATTAAATTAATTTCCATGTGTTGGTCCAAATAGTCATTGGGTTGGTTCCCGACATGAAAAATATTGAGATAAATGGTCATATTTCCAAATGTTAGTTTCATTAAACCATTCCTACAATTAATCAAGGCGTTGGATGTGGCTAGAAAAGGTCTTCCTAGAATAATAGGTATTTGAGTTTTTGGATTTTTGACCGGTTCAGTTTTTAGGACCACAAAATCAACGGGAAAAACAAAATCACCAACCTTAATCAACACGTCTTCAATTATTCCCTTAGGAATTTTAATAGAACGGTCGGCTAATTGAAGTGTGACATTAGTCTTTTGAAGTTCACCTAGACCGAGTTCTTGGTACATAAAATATGGAAGAAGATTCACACTAGCACCTAAGTCAAGTAAAGCTTTGTCAACAAAAGTGTTGCCTATGACACAAGAAATAGTAGGACAACCGGGGTCCTTATATTTCACGGAAATTTCATTCGAGAGAAACGAACTAACTTGAGATGTCAAAAAGGCTTTCTTCGGAACATGAGTTATGAGTACACACCTCTTTTAGAAACTGAGCATATGAAGGAATTTGTTGAATGGCATCTAAAAGAGGAATGTTGACCTTAACTTGCCTGAAAACTTTTAAGATCTTGTCTACTTGAGCTGATTGTTTGTTCGAAATAAGTCATTGAGGATACAGAGCTTTCGGCGTAAATACTCTTTCAGTAGACAAATCGGGGCTAGGTTTCGAAAGTGGTGCAATCAAATGAGGTGTTTCGCTAGACTCGAAATTCTCGGGTTGCTTCGAGTGATCTAGACTCGTACTGAAAGGTGAAGGATTAGGTTTCGAACTCGAATTCTCTTTTTCATTATCATCAACACCAACTCGATTTCTCACTTGATTTCCCAACCGTAGAGAGAAGATGACATTCACATCATGAGGTCTTTGATTAAGCAGAAATTTAGGATTCACCTCGGGTTGACTTGGAAACTTATTCTTCTCGCGCTCACAAATCGTGTTAGCTAATTGACCCATTTGAACCTCTAACTTAGATATGGCTTGTGCATTGGAATTCAATAATTGCCTACCTTGGGTCATGGTTTGCATGAAGGCTTGTTGAGATTGAGTCAAATTAGTTTGAGATTTTAGCAAAGCCTCAATACTCTTTTCTAAGGAATTAAGTCTCTTATCCGAATCATTAAACCCGGGAGGATTCAAGGGTGCTTGAATTGGGTTTGGATAAGGATTTTGACTAGAAGTGGGGTAAGAGTTTGGATTAGGCTTTTGAAAAGTGGGTTGTGGAGATTGGTAGTTTTGGCCTTGGGTCCATTAGAAATTCGGGTGGTTCTTCCACCCGGGATTCTATGTGGGTGCAAAAGGGTCATTCCTAGGTCTAGGTTGAAACATAGCATTCACTTGCTCAAACTCTTCAATGTTTTGAGGTTCATGACTATGAGAGTTATAGTTCGCACACATAGACGCTTGGGAAGGGGCATTAGTGGTTTCTAAAGCTTCTAATCTTCTAGTGAGAGTAGCTAACTTCGCTTCGGTTGCTATAGAATTACCAACTAAATGCAAGCCTTTGTTAGCTAATGAACCGAGTGTTTCATTGTGCTTACTAGGCTCCCTATTCGGCTCCCTAGTAGACTCCCAAAACATGGTCTTTTCCGCTAGTTCCTCGAAAAATTCCCAACCCCGATCTTCGTCTTTTTCCATGAATTTGCCTTGAGACATAGACTCTAACAACGCGGTTGTAGAACTATCTAAGGCCTCGTAAACAATCTTACAAAGTCTCCACTTTTCTATTCCGTGGTGGGGACATTGGGACAAAAGATTTTTAAATCTATCAAAATATTTCCAAAAAGACTCATTTTCCTTTTGATGAAATTGATTAATCTCATTTGTAAGTCTCGTAGTCTTATGGTTTGGAAAATATTTTTTTAGAAAAATGACTACTAATCCCTCCCAAGTTGAAATAGAATTAACCGGTAGGCTATATAACCATTTTTTAACAATTTCTTTAAGAGCGATATTGATTAATCTAAGCCTAATGGAATCCTCGGTCAATTGCTGGAGTTTTTGTAAGGCACAAACCTCCTCGAATTCATGAATAAAAAGATACGGATCCTCACCTTCACTCCCGGTAAATTTAGGTAACATGCTAATATGATGACCTTTAATTTTAAAATTATTACAATTAACTGGTGGAAGAGTAATACAAGAAGGTTGGGTTGAACGGGCGGGGTAACAACGATCCTTAAGAGATACTGCCGTGTTTACTACGGGTTCAAGAATTTCTACGGGTTTGGATTCCGATGAGGATGTACGCTCAATTGGTCTCACTAACCTAGATGAATTATCTCCAATCCACGTAGTACGCATAAACATGATATGAATTAAGTAGTAAATAAGTGCAAGAATTTAAAACTCGCAAAAGAAAGGGTGAAAAATTGAAAGAAAAATTCTAAATCTATGGTTCCCTAAAAAACTCTAGACTTGCTCCTAAAAAAAAGATATTAATAAAATTCAAAAAACTACAAGTATTCTTTCTGATTGGCCAGGTAGGTGCAAGCATTGCCAAGAGGTTAAACACCAGCCTAGTCACCAATCTAAATGGCCAGGAAAGCTTTCGCTAGCCTAGACACCAAAGAATGAATACTTAGAGATTTGATCATTTCAGGGTTTCTTCCTAGTTGAGTGCGAAGTCCTAGGGGCTAATGTCTACTTAATTTTATTAAAAAGGCTATGGTATGCAAAATGATGGATTTAATTGTTGTGGGCCAAGGAAAGAGTGATGAAATCCCTCCCCTTATCTTGTGATGTGGTTTTGCCCTTAAAGTTTATTTAAATGATGCAACACACGGTGAGATATAAAAGCGATAAACAATTATGGATGCTCTAAACTACGTGTCATAACTAAAGAAAAGAAGAAATTTAACGTACCTTGGGTCCTCCAGCAATCACCACAATTTATAAGGTACAAAAAAATTAAAAATAAGAAAATAAAATCTAAGATGATATGCTCCTAGGTGAGAAAATGCATGATACAACAATTATGTATTTAACTAACAATTTTTTTATTTTATTTTTTTAAATTTTCAATTTTTTTTGTGAATTGTTTTTTAACTAGTGAAAAATACGAAAAGAGAGAGATATGGGTTACCCAAGCAAGCTTCCAAAAATTCCTTCGAGCCTCAGCAATTTTCAGAGTTCCAACGAGCTTTCCAAATCTTCAATTTTCTAAAAAAAATCAAACAAAGAGAACAAGTACAACTAATTCAAAAAATTAAAAATTAAGGCGCGAAAAATAATTATAGTCCCCGGCAGCGGCGCCAAAAATTTGATGTGCCAAAAATATACATTTTAAATTGCAAGCGCACAATTTTTCATTTTAATATTTTAGGATTCGTTCCGCAGAGACTATGTAATTTTTTGCAATCTTAATTTCTAATTTAGGCGAAGTAGACCAATTAAATTTTGAGAGAGATTCTTACTTAATTACAACCAAGATGATTAACAAAAATTAAACGAAACAAAGCTGCTAAAACTAGATTCCCACCAAGTGAATCTTGGCCATCCAAGTATGAGGTGTTCTTTGTTGATCTTGACCCTTGATTCCCACCAACTCTTTCGTTTGGCTTTTTCTTTAAGTTGCTTGGTGACATTATATTTCTTCCATTTTTGCCCTTTTCTCCTTTTTTTCTTCACATTTCTCATTTTTCCAAATATCTACAAAATGATGAGAATGCAACAAATCAATTTATTTAAATATGAAAGCAAGCAATTAATAAGTATGAAATTATGCAAAAATATGAGATTATCAGGGAGAAAGTAATTAAATCCAAATGCAAATCTACTCAATCACTGAATGGTAAGGATGATGGAAATGATGACCAGAGAAACTCTGGAATGGGTAGAGGTCATGATCAAGGCAGAGGTGGCAAAGGTTCTTCAGCAAAGATAACTGAAATTTCTACACAAAGAACGAGTTCTGATACTGGGAGAAGAATAAGTTCTGATACTGGAAAAAGGATAACTTCTAGTGAACATCTGGAACTTGATGAAGAAATTTCAAGGAGATTATTTCTTAAAGAAAATCCTGTAATGGACTTTGAAAGTCTAAAGGAAGAAGAAGCTAGACTTAAAGCAGAAAAAGTCAACTCCAAATCTAAAGCTTTTGTTGTTGAAAAGAAACTTCCAAAACTTAAGGGTATTGTGATTACGGAAAGGACAAATTCTGAGGCAACCAAAGCTAAATCACAAGTGAAGGTAGATCCAAGATCCAAGGGCAAAGAAAAAGTTGATGAACCTGTAAAGGTATATGTGCCAGTCATGGATGAAGAAATAATTGATGAAGAAGAAGATGTTAATCTTACTCTGATGCAAAAGAAGATTTTTCAAACAACCTCAGACATAACTCAAGTTGTTCAGAGTCAAGATGTAGTAAGTTCTGATATGACAGTGAAGCAAACAACCTCTGACATAGCTCAAGTTGTCTTGATATTAGAAGATAAGAAAAAGGAAACCTCTGACATTGCTCATGTTAAACCTTTAAAGATGCTACTACCAGGATTCACAAAATCTCAACAGACTCAATCTTTAAAGACTATATCAAGTGGTTTTGAAGCAAGAGTTGTTATAGGAATAGAAGCAAGGGACAAATCTGGATTGGGTAGTTCAAAAGAGAAGAGAGTAAACAATACTACCAATGATCCAACTTCCTTAAGTGAACCAGGTGTAGGAGCAACTCCTGAGAGATTGAATCAAATTGAATCTGTATAAATGGTTTATTATTCTGTTTTGAAAGAACATATGATGTTATATTTTATGACAGATGGGAGGGTATTCCAGATCAGGAAGAATACTATTCCACTGAAGTATTTTGAAGAACTGGAACATGTTCTATTTCTACTTCAAGTGAAAAACAGATCAACAAATGGCGTTGCAGATTATTTAAAATCAAATATTCAAAGACAGAAGAAGCTTTACTCTATAAAGTCTGACAGCCCATACTGTCCCAAGTACAGATCTCACAGTGGAGAAATTGTTGAAATGAAACCTAAAACTGCTAAAATCATCACTACATTTTCTGGTATTAAGGGACTTGAATTCAATCTTGAGTCTGACAAATCCGACATAATCAGACTAGATCAGGATATAAGGAAAGCTAAAATAAATGATCTCAGGGCTGCTATCTTTCAAACTGGTAAAGATACAGTTGAATTGAAGAATGCTAAAAGGAGGATGGTCAATGAACTTGAATATGCTGAGAGATGTTTGTTGAAGAACCATCTCAGAACAACTCCTGACATCAAAGAGATCAGAAATTGAAGCGAAGTCAAAGATCTACAACTGCTTAAATTCTGAAGTGTATACAGACTGAAGCTGTTATCAGACCTTGAGGATGGTAAAGCTACAAGGAATGTAAGTTGTAGTTATCTAGTCAAATTATCATGCATTTGTACTTAATGTTTTTGACATCATCAAATATCTGTTAAACTTGTATATTATGCTAATTTACAAGTTGGGGGAGATTGTTAGATATATTTGTGATGTCATGTCTAATATGATTTGTGTTTAGTTTTCAGATCTTACTTAACAGGACAAATCAGTACTTAACTGGAAATCAGTACTTATACTGAAGTCAGGACTTAAGATATCAGAACTTAAGTTGTCAGAACTTAAGTTATCAGGAGATATTTATCAGGAGATAATATCAGGACTTAAGGAGACGTTTAGATAAGGAAGGTGGCTGATTGAAAGGAAAGAAGATAAAGACAAACATAAGAAGAAATATGCATGGAAAAGAATTCTATGAGGAATAGAATACTTGAAAGAAAAGATAACTGATTGATATATATTAGGAAGCAGAATTATATTTGATATCAATTAGAAGATTATCTTGTAACTGTGTAGTATATAAACACAGACATAGGTTTACACTATATGTGTTATCATAATCGAGTTTATTATTTTTTGCTAACCCTAGCAGTTCTCATGATAATTTGTTCATCACTGAGAGAGAACAGTTCTTTGTAACAGAGTTTATTGTGTTAAATAAAATCTGTGTTGTTACTTGAGTTCTTATATTCGATTTGATTGTAGTAAACTGTGACGACTGAGAATTTTGTGACGTAATTAAGTCAATAAAGTATGCTTTATTTGATGCGATTATAATTATGTGATTAAGTGTTGGTTAATTATCTTTACTGTATAATAAAATCTAGGAGCGTAAATAGAAGCGTTCCAATTTAAAGAGTCAGCTAAGGAGTTAAGCTGTGTTGTCGGGCCGTCAAGTAGAATGGAACCCGTCCTAAAAAGGGATTAAGGTATTTAAAATATGAACTATATGTTATTATGTGAAATGAAATTCTTGAGTAAAGTAATGCGTTCTAATGACGTGTTGGTCGATAACGATATTGTGAAGCGTAATTGAAACGCTGAGCGTCGGGCCGCAGGCTGAACGTGACCCGATACGCGTAGAAAGGAATAAAATTAAAAAAGGACAAATTTTATGATCAGACATGAGTTGTGATGTGTTCGTATGTGTTCTTTCTTGTCTGTATGCATGATTACATGATCTGTTGACATTTTTATAGATTTAAGGGAATTATTTAATTTAAATAAGGTTTATTTAACCTTCACACATTTTTATAAAATTATCTGAGTAAGATGAAGGCATGAGATTTGTTCTGTTATCTTCGCAATAGTCCTAGAGACTTTTTAAAAATGATGGACGGATTTATTTGGTGATCGTTGCATTATAAATTGATTTTTATGTGATAAAATGCTATTATTTGCACAAACTTTTGAAAATCATATAAAATCAACCGTTCGCTCAAAAGTTTATTATGAGTAATGGTTGGAAAGCTAATTTCGAGATCTACGTCTTAAAATTGTCATTTGCAATAATTCTGGACTTTCCGAGAGGGATATATTCAATATTTGATATCTATCTTATTTAAGTAAAAAGAAAGGATTAATCAAACAAAAAGGGATTTAGTAGATTACTAAAATACCCTTGGCCCTAATACAAATATAAACTCACTCTCCCCCTTTCTTTCTTCTTTCTTTTCCCGTGAGCATCCCCCCCTCTCCCTCACTTTATTTCTTCCTCTCTCTCGAACACTCTCTCTTTGTCGGCTCTCTCCCCATCTCTCTTCTCTCTCTTGCATGCAACACCGAATACTCACTCAAATTCAAAGATATTACCATCTATAGCTTTTATTTTCGGTATACTACTCAAACACCACTTGCATGTAAGTGTTTATGTAAGTGTTTATGGTTCCATCTCTATGGTTATGTTCAAGGAAATATGATTTCTTGATGCATGATCATAAGAGAAGATTCAAGCGATTTTGTGGTTTAAAACTCAAGAGGAGACCCGTTATGGGCACTCTTAAGTTCGACCACCACCGACCATGATCCAAGGAGAGCCGGTGGAATTTTAAGAAAATGATATGTTAATGTGATTTTTGAGTTTTAAGCTCTTTAAAAATTTTATGTAGTTATTGCATGTCTTGGTTTCTTGAAAAGTTCAAAAAGGGTTTTGTACTTCCTTTGAAATTTAAGTGTGTGATTGATAAATGGATTACTATGAATGTGTTAAAAGAATTTGGATTTGTGTAATTGATTTGATGCTTAAGGAATCAAATTTGAGGGTTGCATGTTGGGGATTTTGGTTCGGCTTTGTACTAATAAAAAGGGGAACTGGATTTGGTGAGTTGATCTTAGTATAAACTAAGCTTATTTAGTGAGAAATGTGATTGCATGTCGGTTTAAAAGAAGAAATAGTGAATGCATGCATGTTTAATTGGATAATGTGATTAAGGCTTGAGTCACTAAGTGATGCTTTGTTTGTGATTCGAAAATCATGATGAAAATGAGTTGAATGTCTAAGATAAGCTGTAAAACAAGTTGAAATTGTGATTTAAAACCTTGCATGTGTGATTTCTTGAAAAACCCGAATGGGTCTTATGGTTAAAAAGAGAATTAAGTGGAATTTTGTGAGATTATATGCTAATTATCTTAGTTACTAATAAGAACTTGGTTGCATGTCGTTGATTGGATGATGCTTGTGTTCGAATTTGATAATTAAAAGAGGGTGTTGATTTTCGATTCTTGATGTGATTATGATTCAGTTTTGGATTAAAAAGAAAGAAGCTTAATTGCGTAAAAGGCCCTTGTAATTTACATACCAAAGAGGTTTATTGTGTTTGATTATATGAGATTGAAATTGAGTACATTTGGTTGTGTTTTAGGTTTATAGCCGAATGGTATATAAGTAGAAAAACAATTGATTTGGTTCCATTACCTTGCTAAGTGATTACATGTGAAATTCTAGGAGATATGTGATTTATTTGTTTGATTAAATGATGTTATGGGTCAAATTAAGGAATAAAAGAAAAAGGGAATTAAGTGGTTTGATATTAAAGAACTATAAGTGACAATTTTGGTCGCAAAAGATTTAGTTATGAATAAATCATGTACTCGTAAGAGTTATATTGGTGTGATTTGAAGAATAGTTAAGGTTAAGCAAGTATGAGTCGATTGATGAGTATAAAGATATAAAGGCTATGAGAAAGGAATGTGTTATGTGCTATGTGCATATGTGTATAAGCTATACTCGTATATTTGAGTCAAGAGTATAATCGAGCTATCGTATTGAGTGATCGTTTCAGGAACGAGAGTTGAGAAACTAATTAAGGTTTTGGTTTTTATTGTAGATTCGGAGCGTGAGGGCATTCAGGCTAGGAAAGGGAAGGGTATACTAGGTGGCAGTAGTTCAACCTTCAGGAAAGCGAATTCAGGCAAGTAACTCTCATTACTTGTGTAAATGGTTATAATGAGGTTATTGTTCATACCATGTAGAGTATTTAACTGTTAAAATAATGAACCCCTGTTAATGATTCGAGATACCCTGTCTTGATCTTGTTAAACTGTTATTGACAAGCTTATTGATTCAACCCTTTGGTAACCTGTCTTTCATGTTCAAATTAATTGTCATACTATGAACTATTATAAACCTTATAATTACCTTTACGAACCCCTTGTAATGATACCATATTCCTTGATCACCATATTTCCTATTGATCCTTGAAACAGATATTGATTCTTCTAACTTAATTACCTTGACATCATTGATTCAAGATCCCTAGAATTGCTCTTTCCTATCCTTGATTCATTTCCTTAACTTTGATTTCTTAAAATTGAATCTAAGAATGAGTTTCGACTTGAAAGAGTCTGAATGATTTCATATTCTTGGTAATGATAAAATGAATTTAGAAAACCTACTTTTTCCAACTCAAGGTTTTCCAAACGAATTCCTGATGGATTGGATTGGACGTAAGAGGCTAGTGGGATTGTAAGAGGCTAGCAGGGCTAGTCCAGTTTAAGGCTGAAATTATGCTGTATGGTACCTTAATGATCGGATGGAGGTCGATACGGGTTGATCACCCGTATTATAATGAAATGAAAGATAAAATGGTCCAATCAAGGGTTCTATATTGATTTTAAAAAGGAATGGAAACTCCCTACTCAGTAATGAATTCTTTGAAAATGAAAATGGTTTATATTGCGTTGAAAAGAGTTGATTGTGATATTGTAGAGCTTAAAGCTCATGAACCCTGATTTTAATATATTGATCATATAATTGATTCCATATAATGAAAATATTGTTGCTTTCCTTTCTGAAAGATCTGTTTTGATCCTTTAATGATTTGTGGTGAATGTCGGCTTTCCCCCTGCTTTGAGCCTTGTTCCATGAAAGCCCCACACTTTTCCTTCATAACCCTTCCTTAACCCGAAAGATGGAAATCTGCCACCTAGAACTGATAAAGTAGAATGCCCTGAGTTTGGTAGAGTAAATTGTGGATTTCATATCATAGAACTACTTTATAGTTACTTGCTGAGTTTTATACTCATATGTTTTGTTTTAATCTAACCTTGACAGTTAAGCACGAAGATGGTCAGGCTTAGGCGCACTGCTCGTAAGAGCGTACCTGGTGGTCCCTATCGTGTTGAGGGCTTCCAGTTGCCAGAGCAGGTAGAGATGTTTTTGAGTGAGAAAGCGCTTAGCCAGGAGGTTGTAAAGATACAATGGGTTATCTGTCCGTTCCAAGTCGGGATCGACTATATATATTTTATTTTATTTTGGGGTTGAAAGTTATATTTTATGGTTGGTAGTTGTAATCTTGTCTCATACTTTATCCTGTTTGATCCTGTTGGTAGTTAATCGGGGTTTATGTTTATATAATTATTATATTAAAGGTGTGTGGGTCCTCATTTCCTATCCCCGAGATTGAGGGCGTCATATAAACACTGTATTTAACCCCCTTCTACAGTGTGTGTGACCTAACAATTATTATTAAATAAAACCTTCTTTAAAGAAAATTAGTGTAATTCCTTCTAGTGTAAATTCTGATGCAAAGTCTGATATAAAGTCTGATAAAAAGCATGTTAGCATAAACTTTGAAACTAAATCCGCTGCAAATGCTAACAAACATAACAAGGCCAAAGGATCCAAGCAAGTTTGGGTCCTTAAAAATAATCAATAGTAGTATTTGTGATTGCAGGGCAACATGAAAAAATATCTTGGTTCTGGGCAGTGGATGATCAGGACATATGACTAGAAATAAAGCCCTACTATCAGACTTTATGGAGAAAGCTGGCCCATGAGTTTCTTATGGAGATGGCAACATGGGAAAGACTCTGGGATATGGAAATATCAATCTTGGGAATGTCATAATTTAAACAGTAGCTTTGGTCTCAGGACTTAAACACAATCTGCTAAGTGTGAGTTAAATCTGTGACAGAGGTTATCATGTGGATTTCTTTGAAGAACATTGTGAAGTTGTAAGTAATTCTACAAGAAAAGTGGTTATGAAAGGTTACAGACATGGTAACATATATGAAGCCAGACTTTCAACAAATTCTGATGGGTTTGCAATCTCTCTGTTAAGCAGAGCATCAATTGAAGAAAGCTGGAATTGGCACAAAATACTCTCTCATTTAAATATCAACAACATAAATGAGCTAGTAAAGAAAGGTCTTGTGAGAGGACTGCCAAAATCAATATTTGCTCCTGATGGTCTTTGTGACTCATGTCAAAAGGCAAAACAAAGAAAATCTTCATTCAAGAGGAAAACTCAACCCTCAATTCTTGATCCTTATCACTTACTACATGTTGATCTATTTGGTCCAGTCAATATCATATCTATTGCAAAGAAGAAATATGATATGGTTATAGTGGATGAGTTCACAAGATACACTTGGGTGTATTTCTTGCACAAGAAGAATGAAACTACATATAGTCTAACTGATCATGTCAGACAGCTAGATAAGTTAGTCAATGATTCTGTTAAAATAATAAGAAGTGATAATGGCACTGAGTTCAAGAATTCAATCATGGAAGAGTTTTGCAAAGAGCAAGGAATAAAGCAGGAATTTTCTGTACCTGGAACTCCACAGTAGAATGGAGTTGTAGAAAGAAAGAACATGACTCTTATTGAAGCTGCATGAACTATGCTTGATGAAGCAAAGCTACCAACCTATTTTTAGGCTGAAGTTGTGTAGACTGCTTGTTTTACACAGAATGCAACACTCATAAACAAGCATGGAAAAACACCATATGAGATGGTAAAGAAAAAGAAGCCAAATCTGAAATACTTTCATATATTTGGATGCAAGTGTTTTGTTCTTAAGACTCATCCTGAACAGCTATCAAAATTTGATCTAAAAGCTGATGAAGGAATTTTTGTTGGATATCCACTTTCCACAAAAGCCTTTAGAGTCTACAATTTAAGAACAAAGGTTGTCATGGGATCTATCAATGTATCTTTTGATGATAAAAAGATTACTGGACTTGAAGATTTCAATGATCATGATCAGCTGAGATTTGAAAATGAAGATGTAAATTCTGATTCTGTAAATTATAATGACCTAAATCTTGATCTATAAGTTCTGACGGGTTAAATTTTGATATCATTGAAACTGTGGTAACTGCTTCAAAGGAAAATGCAGTTATTCAGGGGGAGCAAGCTGATGATCATACCACATCTCAAGACTCTCAAGAAGCATTAGAACCAGTCACTGGCTATTCAAGTTCTGATTCATCAAGTTCTGATGAGCCAAATTCTGACAATTTTGGAAACTCTAATTCTCCAATTCCTGAAGGATCCAACTCAAATTCTAGAATCTCAGAGAGCATAAATTCAGGGGAAGCATCAGAAAATGCTGATGGAGACAGGGGGAGGATCCAGTTCTAGAGATTAACTTCCATCTACAAGGAAGTGGACTAAATCAGACACACATGACTTAATAATTGGAGATCCTGAAGCAGGTGTCAGAACTAGAACAGCAACAACAAATGAATATCTCTATCATTCCTTTTAATCTCAGACTGAACCAAAGAAAGTGGAAGAAGCTCTTCAAGATGCTGATTGGGTGCAAGCAATGCAGGAAGAGTTAAATGAATTTGAAAGAAATAAAGTCTGGACCCTAGTACCAAGACCAAAGGACAGATCAATTGTTGGTACAAAATGGGTGTTCAGAAATAAAACTGATAGTGATGGCATAATTATAAGAAACAAAGGAAGGATGGTTGCTAAAGGTTACTCTCAATAAGAGGGTATTGACTATGATGAAACATTTGCTCCGGTTGCTAGATTGGAAGCCATAAGAATCTTTTTGGCTTATGTTGCTCACAAGAAGTTTAAAGTCTTTCAAATGGATGTGAAAAGTTCTTTTCTCAATGGAGAATTGGAAGAAGAGGTAGATGTTGAAGAACAAGAGACAAGTCCTGAAATAGATATTCATAATTTGAATATACCTACAGTTCTATATCTGGAAGCTCTAACTACAAAAAAGCCAACTCCTGGTACTTCTCCAATTTTACAGGCTGAGATACCAACAACACCAATTCTTGATCTTGGAACTGAAGATCGGAATTTAGACAAAGCTACAACTGCTTCAGAGTCTCCTACATCAACACACACCTTGGTGTTATCTGAAGATGAGGAGACTCTAGCAAGTTCTAGAGAGTCAGCTCTAGTAAACAATCCAGTGCCTACAGGAAAGGAGGCATTATTCCAGTTTGAGGAAGAGGCTGCTCCAGTTCCATGGGGGAAACCTTTAGAGGGGCTGAGTGGATGCATAAATGGAATGATACTGATTTTATTCCCAGCCCACATGTTCTGACAGAACATGTTTCAAAAGCTGATGAGTTGCTGACAAGTTCTAACTTCAAGCATCAACTAAAGGTCACTGCTCTCAGTACAAGAACTCTACAAGGTCAACACTCCAAGACTCATGTAAAGGTTGATAAACTTCAGGAAACAACTGATAAGTTATCCATGATGCAAAATTAGACAAGAAGAGGTTTATCATACCAATTCAAGAAAAAGTGGATGCTATTGACCTTGTTCAAGCCAAGTAGCAGGCCTACTGGATGAGGTATTACAAAATCAAGATGCTCAACAGAATCAGTTAAATGAGATCCAATCTTCAGTGGAACTCCTTCTTTCTCTACTCTTGACATATGATGCCTAAAAGGGGGAGAAGGTAGTTAAGTCCAAATGCTCACCAAGCCAAACACTGAAGAAAAAGGATGATCATGGAGATGACCAGGGAAACTCTGAAAAGAGTAGAGGTCAAAGTCAAGGGAAGCAGTTGAGCAGAATTCCCACTCAACAGACAAGTTCTCATCAGAGACTGTCTGGTACCAAGAACACTGATAGATCTGCTATACAAGGGAGGAATAAGGAAGGAAAGAAGCCAACAGATTAGGATGTTCCTTTATTAAACACAAATGTTGATACTTCAAATACTGATGATCAATTTCTGACAACTACTTCTGATGTGATAGTCCAAGCTGGAAGCTAAGAGTCATAAAATTTTTTGCAGACTTTGAAATTCAAAGGAAGGAAAGCAACATTCTTCTACAAAGATCCCCAAATTCAATCTGTTGATGAAGAATTGGCCAAGAGACTATTCCTTAAGGGTAATCCAGGAGTGGATTTAGAGGAATTAAGAGAAGAAGAAGCTAAATTTGGTGTTGAGAAGAGCAAACCCAAGTCAAAAGCTTCTGATGCTAAAAAGCCACCAAGGCAAAAAAAAGGGGATTGTGATAAGAGAAAGATCAGCCACAGAGATTCCTAGATCAAGGACTAGATCTCAAACTACTACTGATCCCAAAGAGAAGGGAAAAGGAAAAGTTGGGGAGATAGTCAAGAAACAGAAGATAAAGATTCCTCAAATTTTGATGGGTCCTGTGTGCAGGATGGTCCAGGTCTTTGATGATGATGCTGCTGAAGATGAAACAGTTGAAACTCTGAAGAGAAAGAGGATGACAGAAGAATCTAAGACAACCTCTGACATAGCTCAAGTTATTCAGAGTGAAGAAGTTCAAAACTTAATAAATCTTGAAGATATTTCAGAACAACAAGCTACAGATGAAACTGCAAATCCTGACCAATTCATCAAGACATAAACCTCTAATACTGCTCAAGTTAACGTAGACAGCTTAACATTAGAAGACAAGAATAATCTTCTATGGAACAAGTCTATTCCAGTTCAGTCTAAGACAAGTCAGATGTTGAATCAACTTGCAACATTTGGGGTAAAAGCCAAGCAAGCTAGAGACACTTCTGGATTAGGTCCTGACATAGAGAAATTCCAGACTGGGATAGAAGTTTATATTAGAAATCCATTCAAATTCACTGACAAGCCATTTGAAGAGATCACACAGAAACACCTTGACAAAGTGTTTTCTTCTCAACTAGTGATGTATACTCATGATGATTATGAAGAAAAAGAGAAATTGATCTTGTTTCTAATTGATGGAAGAACTTATAGATTATCTGTCTCTGATGTGCTGAAGAAATCTGTCAAAGAGCTCGAATATATTAATTATCTACTGGAGGTAAATTCTATTGTTACCAGGAAATGGTCAGAATATATTTTGAAGGCAATAAGAGATTTACTCAGAATTTCTGGTGTAAGAATAACAGAGTATACTCCAATGATGACTGAGGATGAAGGAAGAGAAATTCCTATGAGGAAGAATTCTGCTAATGTAGAAGTAATTCTGAAAGAAAGATGCTTATGCTACAATGAAGATTCTACACATCCAAGGGTAATCAGACTGGGAGATGGACTTGAAAGAAATCCAATTTCTGCACTCATAGCTGCCACATATCAGATTGGTGATATTGAAGATGAAGAACTGCAGCAAGTCAAAGCTCAGTTACTTGAAGTTTAAAGAAATGCAGAGACCATGCTGGTATCAGACTTTGTAAGGAATCATTATGGATTCAGGTTGATTCAGTGAATTTGGTAAAAGCTGCATGGACTGTAAGTTGTATTTAGTTGTGCATATAAACTCTCATTGTATTTGTACTTAAATGTTTTTGACATCATCAAATCTATAAACTTGTATATTTTTATAATTTACAAGTTGGGGGAGATTGTTAGATATATTTGTGATGTCATGTCTAATCTGATTTGTTTAGTTTCAGAACTTACTATTAGAACTTAACTGGAAATCAGAACTTGCTGAAGACAGGAAGTTATCAGAACTTAATCCATTGGGACTTAAATCAGAACTTAAGTGCGGATACACTTCAGGGATGAAAAGCGGCTGATTTACAGGAGAGGATCTGGACTAAGCAAGAAACATATACTTGGAGAGTTATACAACTAAAGGACTACAGTAGATAATCTTTGATTGATGTATTTTAGGAAACATAACATATCATATCAATTAGGAGATATCTTGTAACTGTGTAGTATATAAACACAGATTAGGGTTTACACTATATCTGTTATCATTCACGAGAATATTATTCATTGTAACCCTAGCAACTCTTAGTAATATTATACATCACTGAGAGAGTAGATTAAACCTACTGTAACAGAGTTTGATAGATTGAATAAACTTATTTTCTATTACATACTTGTGTTTATAATCGAATTGATTGTAGATACTATATTCAACCCCCTTCTATAGTATTATTGAGGCCTAACATAGCATTAATATGAGATTAAACAGTATAAAGAAGTACTGGTCAAACTATTAGTTGACTGTTAAAATAGCAAACCAAAATAATTTATTTTTTTATAAATTTTTTATCATACCACTAATATATATAGATCTTCCGATCCTTACAGTTGGATCATGAATAAGTTATTTTGAAAAAATGATAACATTAATATGGGACTAAACAGTATTAAGAAGTACTGGTCAAACTACTATTTCACTATTAAAATAGCAAACCAAATAAATTTATTTTTTTTCTAAATTTTTTATTATATCACTAATATATATAGATCTTCACATCCTTACGGTTGGATCATTCATAAGTTATTTTGAAAAAATCATAACATTAATATGGGATTAAACAGTATTAAGAAGTACTGGTCAAACTACTAGTTGACTGTTAAAATAGCAAACCAAATAAATTTATTTTTTTCTAAAATTTTTATCATATCACTAATATATATAGATCTTCACATCCTTATGGTTGGATCATTAATAAGTTATTTTAAAAAAATCATAACATTAATATGGGACCAAATAGTATTGAGAAGTACTGGTCAAACTACTATTTGACTGTTAAAATAGCAAACCAAATAAATTTATTTTTTTTCTAAAATTTTTATCATATCACTAATATATAAAGATCTACACATCTTTATTGTCAGATCATTCATAAGTTATTTTGAAAAAAATCATAACATTAATATGGGACTAAATAGTATTAAGAAGTACTAGTCAAACTACTAGTTAATTGTTAAAATAGCGAACCAAATAAATTTATTTTTTTCTAAAAATATACATGTCATCTTGGAAAATCTTTTTGAACTTGAGCTTGGCAAATCTTCTGGATAGGAATGCCAAATGTTCATCAATATCATCCATGTCATCTTGGCATAACTGATCTTCATTTTCAGCTACTAGCCCTTCACCCTTGCTTTCACATACCTTTGATGTAGACTCAACAGCTTCTACCTTCATCTCTTTCTCTTTCTCTAACTCTGCAACCAGTGCTATGGACCCTCCTTTCTTCCTTCCTTTCTCCATCCTCTCATCTTGCTCAATTTCAAGCTCATTAGTTTTTGGGATGCCATACAGTCTCTCCAAGGTGAACTTCTTGTAATCCTAAGAATTTCTCAATGAAACTGTCATTGGCTTCCACTCTTTTAGAAGAGATCTAAGGAACTTGAGGTTAGAGTCTTTTGTTTGATAGACTCTTCTATGCAACTTCAGAGCATTTAGTAGCTTTTGAAATCTACTAAAAATATTAGTGAGGGACTCGCTTTCTTCACAGTGGAAATGCTCATATTGCTGAATCAGTAGTTGCATCTTGTTCTCCCTTACTTGCTCAGTACCATCACAAATAATATGGATTGAGTCCCAAACCTCTTTGGTTGTTTTACAGTTAATGATGTTATCAAACATATCACCATCAACTTTATTGAACAAAATGTTTGTGGCCTTCTTATCTTGCCAAACTTGCTCAATATCAGGATCTGACCATTCATGCCTAGGTTTGGGAACATATGTGTTGGATATATTTTAGATGTCATGTCTAATATGTTTCATTTTTAGTTTTCAGATCTTAACAAACAGGAAATATCAGTACTTACTGGAACAAGTACTTACTGGAAGTCTGGACTTAGTGTTATATCAGGACTTAGGGTCATATCAGAACTAAAGTATGAGAGGACTTACAGTTAAGGAAGGAAGCTGATTAACAGTAGAAGATCGAGACTAATACAAGAAGAAGATATGCAAGGAAAGAGTTAGAGGACTAGAAAAATTATATAAGATATTTGATTGATATATTTTAGGAGACAGAATTATATTCCATATCAATTAGAACTTATCTTGTAACTGTGTACTATATAAGCACAGACATAGGTTTACACTATATGTGTTATCATTATCGAGAAGATCATACAATGTAACCTAGCAACACTCGTGATATTTGTTCATCACTGAGAGAGGACAGTTCCATTGTAACAGAGTTTATTATATCGAATACATCTGTTTTCTGTTACTTGGGTTCTAAATTGACTTGATTGTATTATACACTGTATTCAACCCCCTTCTACAGTGTTGTGTGACCTAACAAGTGGTATCCGAGCCTATTTGTTAACACACATACGGTAAAGATCCAAAACAATCATGTCTGAAGAAGCATAAAATCCAACCAAGCCCGTCAAAACTGAAAAAACTCCGAAGACTCAAACCCACAGTCGATATGAGACTATTAGGGTTCCCATGTTGAGACCTTCTGAGTATCCCACATGGAAAGTGAAGATGGCTATATTTCTGGAAGCTACAGATCCAGAATACCTTGACAGAATTAATGAAGGACCACATAAGCCAACCAAGCTCTTTGTTGTAGTTGTAGATCAGCCAACAAAGGCCGTACCAAAGGAGAAAAGTGAGTATATAGCTGAAGATATCTCATCTATTGCCAAGGATGCAAAGGTAAGGTATTTGCTGTATAGTGCCATTGATAATGTCATGTCAAACAGGTCAATTCACTGCAAGACTGCAAAGCAGATATGGGATACTTTGGAGACAAGATTCCAGGGAACTGATGCAATCAAGAAGAACAAGAGGACTATATTCACTTAAGAATATGAGCACTTTGACTCAAAAAGTGATGAGTCATTAACTGACTTATATGACAGGTTTGTCAAACTCTTGAATGATCTATCACATGTGGACAAGGAATATGATCTTGAAGATTTAAATTTAAAATTCCTTTTAGCTGTTCCTGAAAGATGGGATTTGAAGGCTAATATTATAAGAGACAACTGTGGTCTTGATGAAACTACTCTTGATGAAACTACTCTTGATGAAATTTATGGTATGCTCAAGACTTATGAACTTGAGATGGATCAAAGAAGCAAGAGACAAGGGGGAAAGTCAAGGACAGTTGCTCTTAAGGATGAAGAGGAATTCCCCAAAGTGGTTGTCTCAAAGAAAGGCAGAGGAAAAGCTCTCATCACAAAATCTGATTCAGAATTATCAAGTTCTGATGATGATGATTCAGAAATTGAAAGTTTACCTGAAGTAGATGATGATGAAGAGATGATGAAATTGTGTGCACTTATGGTGAAGGGTATCACAAAGAAAGCCTACAGGAAATTCAGAAGAGGAAAGAAGTTTTCTAGGAAAAGTGGAAGTTCTGATAAGAAGAGTTTCAGAAAATCTGAAGGCAGAGGAGGAAAGTCTGACAAAGGAGATTACTCAAATGTCAAATGCTACAATTGTGGTGAAAGAGGCCAAATATCTCCTGACTACAAGAAAGGAAAGAGTGATAAAGGCAAGGCACTTGTCACAAAGAAGAAAAGGTGAACAGACACTTCAGATTCTGAAGATGAGGTGAACTATGCCTTGATGGCACATACTGATGGCAGTCCTGAAACTGCTGAGTTAAAGGTACCTCAAACAACTTATGCCTTTCATACTGATGATACTACTGAGTTGAGATTATATCTTAAAACCATGTTTATTAGCTACATAGATCAAACTTTAACATGTGAGAGATTAAATTTTGAAAATCTTGCTTTTAAGAAAAGGAATGATTATTTAGAAATGGAGTTAGTAATGTTCCATCAAACTCAGAAAGAGAGAGATGATGCTTTTTATGTTAGAGATGAATTGCTGAAATTGAATAAATCTCTAAAAAAATGAGTTAGAAAAAGAAAAAGAGATTATCAGGACTTGGACTAACTCTGGCAGGACAACTCAGAATTTATTAAGTAGTGGAAACTAGAAAGAGGGCTTAGGATATGGAGACGACAAAAGTGAAAAGGGAACTGAACAAATTGAGCCAATTGTTGTTGAAAAAACTGTTAAGCCAAAGGTAAATCCTGTTAACTTTGTAGCTAAAAGTGTAAAGTCTGATTCTGAAAAGATGAAAGAGTCTGTGACAGAAGTTAAGGAGAAGTCAACTTCTGACAAATTAGAACAGGATAAACCAACTGAAGTCAATATAGGCTTAATGACAAAGAAGCAGCTTAAACATAAGCTGAAAGAAATAAGGAATGTCAACATGGTTAAGGCATCTAGGAAAAATAGGAATGGAAAGGAAGGTGTGAATAAAAGAAATAATTATATGCCTGTTCCTAATGCTCCTAGAAATAAATGTTATAATTGTGGAAACTCTAACCATCTTGCTTCTTTTTGTAGGAAGAATAAGAATATAAACTCTTTATCTCCTACGTCAGGAGTTAAGAGTCAGTCTGTTAGGTTTAAGCCATAAAACCCTTATTTTTATTGTGGTAGTATATAGCATTCCATTTATACTTGTTAGGAATATCATAGTTTATACTATGATTATAATTAAATAAAACCTTCTTTGAAGAAAGTTGCCTTAATTCCTTCTAGTGTAAAATATGAAACAAAGTCTGATATAAGTTCTGATAAACAGCATGTTAGCATAAACTCTGATATTAAATCCGCTGCAAATGTTAACAAACTTATTAAGGCCAAAGGATCCAAGCAAGCCTGGGTCATTAAAACTAACCATTAGTGGTCTTCGTGATTACAGGGCAACAGGATAAACATCCTAGTACTGGATACTGGATGTTCAGGACATATGACTGCAAATAAAGCCCTGCTCTCATACTTTGTGGAGAAAGCTGGCCCAGAAGTTTCTTATGGAGATGGCAACATGGGAAAAACTCTGGGATATGGCAATATTAATCTTGGGAATGTCATCATTCAAACAGTAGCTCTGGTCTCAGGACTTAAATAAAATCTGTTGAGTAAAAGTCTAATCTGTGACAAAGGTTATCATGTGGATTTCTTTGAAGAATACTGTGAAGTTGTAAGCAATTTGTTAGGGCGGAAACACGCGCTAATAATACATGCAAGTATACGCGTTCGCAAGTAATATAGAAAACTTTCTAGTTCATTCCCACAGAGACTCAGACTAATTATCGTTCAATTAAACTCACTCACCAATGTATAATTACTTCTCAATGTTAAGACACTAACACTTAGAATTGTTGACTAAATATTAACTACAATTAACTACTAAAATTAACCACTTGATTACCACTTTGAATTAACAATATTAAAACACTCATGAGATCACAACTTCATTACTACTTCCTTCAATAGTTATTGTTATTACCCTTAGCATGCAACAGTGATGATATTAATCGAATAACACGAAACTGATAAAAGCCAACTTTCATTGTACTAATACCATTCTACCAAACATCCACAATTAAGATAGAAGTTGGATAGGCATCAATTATGTTGAGTCCCTATATGTCTACAAAAATTGACAACATAATGATTTAAGCACAAGTTATTCCTTTTGATTATACAGGGCGAATAAAACGGTTAGAGTTACCCACTAATCATGCACATCATACATGAATCTATGCTAGCATGGCAAGTTCTAAATCTTGAGATCCACCGTCTCTTTACAAAAGATTAACACCCTATCTTATATGTTCACGACGCACATAAGACGAATACGGACAACCAATACTAGATATCATACAATCATCACACACTATGGTATTAAAAAAATAACTATATAATTCCATAGTAAATCCGTTACGACCCCATGATCACGATTAGCCCATGATAGCACTTATCGTCATCATGGGTTCATATGAAAACATGATAAATAAACACAAGAGAATAATAACTAAACTAATTATATTAAACCATAGTACGTCACAAGAGTAATTAGGTTCAAAAGCAAGAAAACTCGCATCCAACTTTACAACGAAATAAAGAATCACAAGAAAATATGCTTCCTCTTTGTTGCGGTGTGCTAAAACGGTCTTCTTCCTTATCTCCTTCGCTCCTTGCTTAATACAATGATCCAACCTCGTGAAAACGTCTCCAAATCTACTTATATAATAGACCCATAAAACTCAGATTACATAGAAGTTGGAAGCCAAACAGAAGTAAAAGTCTTAAACAAATTATCTTTTTTTTCCCGACCCTGCGCGGCCGCTCAGCATAACTGAGCGGGCGCTCAGCTTTCTGTGCGGCCGCTCAGCATAGCTGAGCGGGCGCTCAGGACCCTACTGGAAAATTCCTGAGTTTGCTCCGTTTCTTCGCCGTAATCTGCCCCTTTCTTTCCTCTCACAATGCTGAACACATGCCAAGGCTTATTCTTGATGATTACTCCTCCGAAATTCAACTATTACCCTGAAATGCACAAACACTAGAAAAACGCATCAAATACACAAAATACTTGATTTCAAGACACCAATTTAAGCTATTTTAAGACGTTCTAAGTGGTATAAAATTCCACTTATCACAATTCTACAGGAAAAGTGGTTCTGAAAGGTTACAGACATGGTAACATTTATGAAGCCAGACTTTCAACAAGTACTGATGGTTCTGCAATCTGTCTGTTGAGTAGAGCATCAATTGAAGAAAGCTGGAATTGGCACAAAAGACTATCTCATTTAAACTTCAACAACATAAATGATCTTTTAAAGAAAGATCTTGTGAGAGCACTGCCAAAATCAATATTTGCTCCTGATGGCCTTTGTGATTCATGTCAAAAGGAAAAACAAAGAAAATCTTCTTTCAAGAGCAAAACTGAGTCATCAATTCTTGAGCCTTATCACTTACTGCATGTTGATCTATTTGGTCCAGTCAATGTCATGTCTATTGCAAAGAAGAAATATGTTATGGTTATAATGGATGAGTTCACAAGGTACACTTGGGTGTACTTCTTGCACAAGAAGAATGAAACTGGATTTACTCTAACTGATCATGTCAGACAGCTGGATAAGTTGGTCAAAGATTCTGTTAAAATAATAAGGAGTGATAATGGCACTGAGTTTAATAATTCGATTATCGAAGAGTTCTGCAAAGAGCATGGAATCAAACAAGAATTTTCTACACCTGGAACTCCACAACAAAATAGAGTTGTAGAAAGAAAGAACAAGACTCTCATTGAAGCTACACGAACTATGCTTATAACACCCTCCAAATCCGGGGTATAGATTTGGGGCATTATTAACAACAATTACCAACTATACCTGCACAAGCGGAATATTAATATAATAATTACCCCGAACTATCACTATTCAGGATCTTTTAAGGGTTGAGTTTGGAAACAAGAATCATGCACTACACTTTATTACAAACCCAACTAAATAAAACCTGATTCAAGAACTCTCTTTATTACAAAACTTTATTCTATCTACAGTTTCACTACGCAATCTTTTATTCAAACTACACAAAACTTTTATTCAACCCAACATTACTACTTATCCTGCTACACCTGATCTGGCAATTCAAAGCTCTCTTCGGGAATAGGAAGGAACACTCTTGGTATAAGAGGGTCCCGCTGCTTGACTCGCTTCTTGACTATGCGGGTTCTGATGGGTTTCATTCTCTACCTTAACTGTAAAACAATAGGAGTGACAATAAAAGAAATGAGCCAAAATTGCTCAACAAGCCTGCAACAATATATATATATATATTATAAAGAGAGAAAAATAAATGAACCAATAAGCTGCTGGTTTGAACAACCATCTGTATCTGTATATGATAATAATTTGCCAATGATGGCGAGTGCCAAATGAACAAGACTGGAAACAAGAACCAACATATGCACTATAATCTGCTGATCAGTCAGAATATAGTGCGGATCTATACCCAACTGCATAGACCCAACCAACATAAGGAGTACTCAGGCAACTATGGCCTATTAATTAATGGTCTGGGAAAAACCCAGCCTTTATAGTAACCATCCAGTCCAAGGCTGAGCATCCGGAACAATCGGTATGCTATTGATATATCCCAATACCAGGATATACCAGAATATATGTAGGGTAAAAGAATTGAAATATGAACAGGGAATTCAATAAATTGGGTAAATCAAGAATTGAAATGAAACTGGAACAAGTAATAATAAATGGACAACAGTGTATATGAACAATGATTATCAAAGAGAATTGATATGATAGAAAAGAAATATAATTCACTATTCTGAATTTAGAATAGGGGAAAAAAAACTTGCCTTGCGCGTACTTAACCTGGTTTAACTTACTGCCTTCTGACCCTAGCTTGCTCTGCCTTGCTAACACTGAACAAATCATGGAAAGATAGGTGTTTAGATAATTTACTACATACGTGTATCTTTAATTGATATCACGCAACCTTATCAGTCTACCCATGCGTTTCTATCTGACTCGCATATATATACATATATTTACACAACACATTTATTCACATAATCACATATAACACGTAACACGTAAAGCACATAATTAATTTCTAGATTTATAATTATTTTTAGAATCAATTCTAGGCTTATACCTGCATTACTAGTCTTATCTGATTTTATTATAATTTTTCGGGATTTATTCGGCTCAATTATATCCCTACTAGGACCTACGAACTATCAGTTATCACCAAACCACTCTTTTTCAGAATAAATTATAACTTACAACTATTTTTATTGGATTCGTCTCATTTTTCTGAGTCTAGAGGTCTTCGTTTTACTTAAATCGGACTAACGGTTGAATTGTTATGAATTAAACACTGATAATTCAATTTATTATTCAATATAGATAATTATTACAACCTTTTAAATCCTAAAATAATTTTTAAATAATTATTTAAGAAAAATCAAAGTCAAAAATAATTTTTTTATAATTTTTGGAGTTAAAACGGAGAAGTTACGATTTATTAAAAATTATGTGATTAATTATCGAAATAATTAATCACTTTTTAAATATTGAATAAATAAATAACTAATAAATAATTAATAATTGCTTATTTAATAATCTAAAATAATAAATCTCTAATTATCAGGATTAATCCCAATTTATTATAATATTTATAACTTATCGATATTTATTCGATTAGATCGATTATTTACAAATAATCGATCGATTCTATTAACGGATACGCTATTTATCGAATATCTACTATGGGCTCGAATTATAATCTAACTCAACGATTAATTACTCGTATAAATACGAGCTACTCGCAATCCTCACATAATTATCGAACTATTACATTATTACTGAAACTTATAAGATTCGTTAATCACTTAATTATCGGTATTTAATTATACGATACAAATAATCACTACAATATTATTCGAATAACTATCGCTCGAATAATAATTCTCATTATCGAATTATTACTCGTAATAATAACTAATTATCGAATTATTAATCATATTATTTAATTATTTTTAATCCTTATTTATTAATTAATTACCTAATTATTAATTACCTAATTATTAATTAATTAGATAACTAATAAATAATTAAATAAATAATAAAATTCGAATTTCTAAATTACTAAAATAATTCTGAAATTATTAATTATATATTTTTTTTTATCTTCAGAATTTAAAACTGATTTTTAATTGATTTTACAATTTAGTAAAAGCTAATTCCTAAATTATAAAATAAAAATAATTAATTAAATTCTAAAAACATAATTCAGGGAAAAGGATTGGGGGTTTTTGGATCGAAACCGGGTCGAACACCGGGTTGGAACCGGGTCGCACCCGGGTCGTCCAAGAACAACCCCTCACCCACACAACACCGGCGCCGTCACCGGTGATTTTCCGGTGAACGAATCCGACGAACCCAGTCGGCTGACACACGAGTTTTGGCCTGGTTTCTCCCACGAATTCAATCCGTAGCATCTCGTGTGTCTTTCCCATCTTTCCCTGTCTCCCTCTATCACAGCTTCGCCACCAACCGAGCCGGAAACGAAAAAACGCGGCGGTGGCGGCGTCAAAATCCGGCGAGCTCGCAAACGGAAGCCAAACACAACGATTCTGGTACCAATCGATTGTAAAAACGACACCCTACTCATTCGTAGTAACAGAAACAACAAACAATCATTCAAACTAAAAACCCGAATTCAAAAACGGGTTGAAAACTCAAAAACTCGAATCACAAATTCGGGAATAGAAAAATCAATTAAAAATACGTATAATCATCTACACAACCTGAGCAATCTATTCATATAACTCCCAGCAATCAAAACACAATGATTCACAAATACCCAATTTAGTTGAAGAACCCTAAAAAATCGAATTTAAATTCGAAGCTATAAAACATGAAATTGATTACATAAATAGAAAGTAGAGATCAAGAGGATCGTTTTGGTTACTCACATGATTGAATTGGACAACAGAATCACGATAAAAATCCGGTTTGATTCCCTGCCCTGTTCTTCACCCACAAACCCTAATTCTTAATTTTCTGAATTTTCTGATTTTTTTATGATTAATTAACTAATTAATTAACAGTAAATCAACTATTTATATTTATGAAAATAATACCCCTAAGTAAAATTAAGGGTCTAATTACACTCCTAATAAAAATATTTGGCCCCAATTTTTATAATTTTTGGGTATTAATAATGAATTTTTAAATATCCAATAAATACAAAATAAATACTAAAAATTCCCAAAAATTGTGAAAAATACAAAAATACAAAGAAAAATGATATATGATAATTTCATAATCATATAAAAATAAGAATGTGATTTTTGTGGGGTTTTTGGTACCCGAAGGGGTCCGGAAAAGTCGTTTTTCGCGAAAAAGGTCAATTTGTAAAACGTCTAGGGGTTCAGAATAGCGATACGGTATAGGGCATTTTTGGCAAAATTGGGCCAATGATTTTGTTTGAAATACGGGCTTTTAAAACATAGTTTTGAGCTGTACAGGTTTTGATATAATATATATAACTGACGATAGAACGTTCAATAAATATCCAAAACACGTTTGGATCAAAACAACCAACACATAACACATAGCAGTTAGGGTTCAACGACTTAACACATTTAATCACATAATAATACACATAATTTATTATTATTATAATATAATACAAGCGTAATTCCTCGGTCGTTACAATGCTTGATGAAGAAAAGCTGCCAATTTATTTTTGGGCTGAAGCTGTGCAGACTGCTTGTTTTACACAGAATACAACACTCATAAACAATCATGGAAAAATACCATATGAGATGGTTAAGAAAAATAAGCCAAATCTGAAATACTTTCATGTATTTGGTTACAACTGTTTTGTTCTTAAGACTCATCTTGAGCAGCTGTCAAAATTCGATCTAAAAGCTGATAAAGGAATTTTTGTTGGATATCCACTTTCCACAAAAGCCTTCAGAGTCTACAATTTAAGAACAAGGGTTGTCATAGAATCTATCAATGTCTCTTTTGATGATAAGAAGATTACTGGACTTGAATATTTCAATGATCATGATCAGCTGAGATTTGAGAATGAAGGCTTAAATTCTGATTTTGTAAATTCTAATGACTTAAACTCTGAACCTGTAAGTACTGATCTCATTGAATCTGTGGTAACAACTCTAAAAGAAAATGCACCTGTCCAGGGAGAGCAAACTGAAGATCCTACCACATCTCAAGACACTAAAGAAGCATCAGAACCTGTCACTATCTTTTCAAGTGCTGATTCATCTAGTTCTGATGAGCTAAATTCTAATAGTTGTGGAAGCTCTGATTCTTCAACTCCTGAAAAATCAAACTCAAATTCTGAAGTTTCAGGGAGCATAAATACAGGGGGAGCATCAAAAAATACTGATGGAGATAGCATGGATCATGGGGAAGGATCCAGTTCTAGAAGTCAACTTCAATCTGCAAGGAAGTGGACTAAATCACACACACCTGATTTAATCATTGGAGATCCTGAAGCAGGTGTCAGAACTAGAACTGCAACATCAAATGAATGTCTCTATCATTCCTTTCTATCTCAGACTGAACCAAAGAAAGTAGAAGAAGCTCTTCAAGATGCTGATTGGGTGCAAGCAATGCAGGAAGAGTTAAATGAATTTGAAAGAAATAAAGTCTGGACCCTAGTGCCTACCAAAGAATAGATCAGTTGTTGGCACAAAATGGGTGTTCAGAAACAAAATTGATAGTGATGGAATAATTACAAGGAATAAAGCAAGGCTAGTTGCTAAAGACTACTCTCAACATGAGGGTATTGATTATGATGAAACATTTGCACCAGTTGCTAGATTAGAAGCCATAAGGATCTTTTCGGCTTATGTTGCTCACAAAAAGTTTAGAGTCTTTCAAATGGATGTGAAAAGTGCTTTTCTTAATGGAGAATTGGAAAAAGAGGTATATGTTGAAAAACCTCCAGGATTTGTAGATCCTAAATTTCCCAATCATGTCTATAGGCTTGACAAAGCACTTTATGGCCTTAAGCAAGCTCCAAGAGCATGGTATGAGACTTTAGCTCAATTCCTTCTAGAAAGTGGATTTCACAGAGACACAATTGACAAGACTTTATTCTACCTCAACCATGGAAATGACTTATTTTTGGTACAGATATATATATATTGATGATATCATTTTTGGTGCTATAAATGCCAAGCTCTGTGAGAAGTTTGCAAATCTAATGCAGTCAAGATATCAAATGAGTGTGATGGGAGAACTCAGCTATTTTCTGGGCCTTCAAGTCAAGTGAAATGAAGAAG
This sequence comes from Apium graveolens, assembly GCF_009905375.1. Classification (NCBI taxonomy): domain Eukaryota; kingdom Viridiplantae; phylum Streptophyta; class Magnoliopsida; order Apiales; family Apiaceae; genus Apium; species Apium graveolens. The sequence continues at coordinate 199,182,663 of NC_133651.1, forward strand.
ACACTTTTATCTGTCAATCCAAGTACACCAAAAATTTACTGAAGAAATTTGGAATGCCAGATTGTTCAACTACATCCACTCCCATGGCCACTACAACCAAGTTAGATTAGGATACTGGTAAATCAGTAGATATTACTAACTATAGAGGTATGATTGGCTCTTTACTCTATCTAATTGCAAGTAGACCGGATATCATGTATGCTACCTGTCTTTGTGCAAGATTTCAGGCTGATCCAAGAGAACCTCACTTAATAGTTGTGACAAGAATTTTTGACTACTTAAGGGTACAGCTGATCTGGGATTGTGGTATCCTAGATAATCAGATTTTAAGCTAATTGGTTACTCAGATGCAGATTTTGCAGGATGCAAAATAGACAGGAAAAGCACTAGTGGAAACTGCCAATTTCTTGGAGGCAGATTGGTTTCTTGGTCTAGCAAGAAATAGAAGTCAATTTCCACATCAACTGCAGAAGAAGAATATATTGCTGCAGGAAGCTATTGTGCACAGATTATTTGGATGAAGAATCAGTTACTGAATTATGTGTTAGAATTTTCTAAAATCCCTATTTACTGTGATAATCAAAGTGTTATTGCTATGTCAGGTAATCCAGTTCAACACTCAATGACAAAGCACATCAGCATTAAGTACCATTTCATAAGGGAACATATGGATGAAGGTACAGTGGAATTGCATTTTGTTCCAACAGATCAACAACTAGCAGATATCTTCACAAAACCACTATGTGAAGCTACTTTTATAAGATTGGTAAATGAACTTGGAATGGTTTCAGGTTCTTTCTCTAAATCTGCTTAGTTTCTGTTCTCATGTATCAGACTTTATGATCAGTATTTACAGATTGTATTATCTCTATGTAATCTGTGCTTTAAATTTGGAAATTCATTAAATGCTGATTGTTATCTGATGTGGATCTTTATACTTATGATAAGTGTTTTGAATGTTCTGTGACTATTCAATCCAATGAGGATAAGTGTGCTAGATGCTGACCTAGTAGTCTTTAACATACTAGATATCCCATGTTTGAATTAGTTGTTCATGTGGAAACTCATTAACACAAGAAAATTCTGATATTGAGCTTAGTCAAGTTTACTTTGTGTATCTTATTACTAAGTCACAAACTAGAATCTTGTTTCTTATCTGTTAGATTCCGATGTCAGTAAATCTTAAGGATGAACTACATGCTGATAAGCCTCACTTATCAAAAGAAAAAACAAATATTAATAAAAGTCAGGTACTCCTTTGAGATCTAGAGTAAATATGAGGAAGGGAAGACCCAAGTGCATTGCTGGTATTAAGTAATATGTATTTGAAAAACAAATAAATTTTCTTGGTGACTTTTCACATTCTCTGACTACTGGAGAAATACTCTAACAACAACATAAATTCTGATAAGCAGTGCTGACTCACTTACACTGAGAAGCCACTGTAAAAAGGAATTTCAAAAGATGCATAAAATGAGCACAAACAGTTGAGGTGGACTCATGCATAAATTTGTTCTATAGTAGACTTCATGATTGATGACAGATTTTAAGCACTTTTCTGAGTTATGCCTTATTTCTAAGATGTACGTAAGTTTATCAGACTTTAATCTTTATTTGATATTTTGCTGAATGCACACACTTTCACTCCATATGAATGATGAAATATACTGTGGTGATTAAGTTGTTTTTGACAAACAGTTAAGTGTCATTTGCATAAATTCTGAGGACAAGTTCTGATGGAAGTTCTGATGACTAAACTCTGAAGAAAACAAGTCAGTCTTTGTACGAAGAATTACAGAAACAAACATTCACTTTTTGAGTACAGAAGCCAAATTCTGGTGACTGGTAAAAATCTCATGTAAGTTAAGTTCTGATATTAAATCCTGGTGGAATCTTTGATGCTTATATGACATTATTCTTTACATGACTTATTTATGGTAAAAGCTGAAATAATCATATTTAAAATATATTTGGGTAAAATCAAAATAGTCATAATCATTATGGATTAGTGGTTAACGTGTTAATCTTTAAAAACTGCATGCATACGGTAATTATTGCTTATTTTACGTGCCCATTAACTAATGTTCTATCCGTTTACTGACCGTTAAATGTTATCAGGTGTAAAGTATATCACATGCTTCAAAAATATAATTGTTGAGTGGAGAGAGTATATATATGGGAGTTAAATGATTTTCTAATCTTTTATTTACTTTTCTATTTTTCATCTCTCTTATGCTCTCTCTCTCTAATATTCTTTGAAGCATTTTCTTACAGGACTTTTATCAAACACTTCGCAAACACTCTCTTAATCACGTAATTTAGATGGCACCAAAAGACGTGATTTTCAATGGAGCTAAGTTTTTTCCCAACAACTACTCGTCTATTCTTAGCAAGGCTTAAGCTCCATCGGACCTTCACTTTATTCATGACTTTCTTGCTAATTCTGATATTGGGTACGCTCTGACCCAACCTGAAGCAGTCTCTGGAATTCAAGTGCTAGAGTTTTGGAGAAGTGGAGTATATTATGATGGTGGTGCTCAAGGGTCCCCAAGTATTATATTTTCCACATGGGAGGATGAGCATTTTGTGACATTGGCCACGGTTCGACAAGCACTGCAGCTACCTGAGAACTGAACTTATTCCACTATTGAGGGGCCAGTTCTTCGAAATATGATGACCAGTCTGGGGTATGAAAAGACATTGGAAAAACTGGGTCAATTGAAGAGATCCAACATAAGGAGGGAATGGAGTTTCTTCTTTGACTGCATTACAAAGACCTTCACCAACAAATGTTCTAATTTTGATGCAATTCCCATACTTAGTAAACAAATTGGGTATGCTCTCATTAATTAAACAGATTTTGATTATGCAAGTGCAGTTTTAGGTTTTATTAGGGATTGGATGATAGAAGATAGGAATACTTTCTATTTTGCTAGATTTTGCCAGCTTATTTATAGTTTTTGTTGTGATGATAAACCCCAATCTGCTAGTGAATTAATTCCATCTTTTAGACTAACAAAGAGATCTCTTAATGACTTATTATCTATTGATAATAAGAAGGTTGTGTTAAGACCCCTCCGAGTTCCTTTATCTGTCAAATAGGCCTTAATAACCTATGATCCAGTTAGATATACTGTATTATATCATGATGTTTAACCATCTGAACCTCAACCATCAGCACCTACCACCACTACCCAAACACCTCAAACTTCTCAACCACAACCAAATTTTACCATCAGGACATCTAGAAAATCATCAACTCAGTCATCTCAACCTGATTCATCAGTTCATACTATCAGACCTTCATCTTCCAAATCTTCTAAGAGGACAAAGTCTATTCCTCAACCTCCACAAAAGAGAAGGAAAATGATTCTCAGAGATGAATCTGATAATAAGGAGGAAATAATTGAAGCACATGTTCCTGCATCAGAACCTGTGATAGATGAAGCTGAGAATGTTACTTCTCAGAAAGAAACAGCAGCTCAAAGTTCTGATACTTTGAAAAGGAAATCTGTAAATTCTGATGCTGCAACAGCAACTCCTTTTTTGGCAAGGAGATTGAAGAAAATGAAGGCTAGGAGGTATTTGGCTAAATCTTCATTAGAAGATAATGAAGAAGTAGAGGAAGGGGATCAGGAATCTCTGATCTCAGAAGAACCAATCATTATTGAAGCTCTGATTTCTTCAGCTCAAGCCACAGACACTGCTACTGATACAGTGGTTACTCGTCCTGACTCTCCAATAAAAGTTTCAATGATGCTAAAGAACAAACTGACAACTCTGAGATAGATATTCACAATTTGAATATTCCTCAAGTTCTTTATCTGGAAGCTCCAACTTCTGAAGCTCATCCATCTACAGTCAAATCTCCAATCTTAGATGCAGAGATACCATCTACATCAAAGAGACCAGCTCTGGAGATAAATTCTAATGATCAAAATTTAGATGAAGTTATTCTTGGATCTCCAGTTGCATCGCACACTCTTGTATTGTTAGAAAATGATGAACCTTCCTCAAGTTCTGGAGACCGTATTTCTGTTGAAACTTCAGTTCCTATTCTGGAAAATGAAGCTTTGGTGAAGAAATTTGTTATTAGGATGCACCTGTACCTTGGGAAGAAACTTACATGGGAGTTGAGTGGACCAAGAAGTGGAATGACTCGGATTTTATTCCATGCACCAAAATTCTGACAGAGCATGTATCAAAAGCTGATGAGTTATTATCAAATTCTGATTTCAAGACTCAACTTAAGGTTACAGCTTTGAGTACAAGAAGTCTTCATGGTCTACATTCTATTACTCATGCTAAAGTTGATACACTCAGAGAACAAGCTAATAAGCTCCATCTACAGCTCAAGCTTGACAAGAATAGGTATGTTAGATCTACTCTTGAGAAAATTGAAGCCATTGAGAAGGTTCAAGAGGAGCAACATGCCCAAATTGTTGAGGTTCTGGTTAATCAAACTTCTCAGAAAGCTCAATTAGATGAAATCCAATCTTTAGTTGAACTTCTTCTCTCTCTCTTACTTCCTGATGATGCCAAAAAGGGGGAGAAGGTAGTTTAGTCCAAATGCTCACCTACTCAAGTACTGAAGAAGAAGGATGATAAAGGTGATTACCAAGGAAACTCTGAAAAGAGCAGAGGTCAAAGAAAAATTCAAGGAAAATCTTCTATACAGGACAAGTCAAGTTCTGATACTGTGAATGTTCAAATTCTGAAGTCAAGTACTGATAAACAAAGTCTGATGTCAATTCTGATATTCTGATTCAGTCATGATCAAAAGACTCTCAGAAGTTTATGCAAACTCTGAAGCTAAAAGGGAAGCAGACTACTGTTTATTACAAAGATCCTAAAATCCAGACACTTGATGAGGAGATAGCAAGAAGATTATTTCTGAAACATAATCCAGGAATGGATTTAGAAGTTCTCATGGAGGAAGAAGCTAGATTTGCAACTGAGAAGACAAATCTTAAGTCTAAAGCTTTTGATGCAAAGAAACCTCTAAGGCCTAAGGAAAAAGGCATTGTGATCAAGGAAAAGTCAAATTCTGAAAGTTCAAAGTTCAAGACTATATCACAGACTGAGAGTAATCCCAAAGACAAAGGGAGAGGAAAAGATGTTGAACCAATCAAGTCACTGGAGATGAAAATTTCTCAAGTTCTGATGAGACCAGTATGCAAAATGGTTCAAGTAATTGATGATAATCTTATTGAAGATGAAACTGTTCAAATTCTGAAAAGAAGAAAGATAATTGAATAATCTAAAACAACCTCTGACATTGCTCAAGTTGTTCAGAATGAAAGGCAGCAAGCTATAGAAGAAACATCAAATTCGGATCAAGTTGATTTGAATAAAATGACAACTGCCGATAAGAAGAAGCTGTTATGGAAGAAAGCTACTCCAGTTGAACCAAAATCCAATCTCATGATTAATCAACTCGCTACATTTGGGTTGAGAGCCAAGCAACTAGAGATAGAGCTGGATTAGGTTCTGACAAAGAAAAGATTCAAACAGGAGTAGAAGTGACTCTAAGAGATCCTTTCATGTTGACAGACAAACCATATAAACAAATCAAAGAAAAGCACCTTAACAAGGTGTTGTCTGCTCAAGTTGTGATAGATGCTCATGATAAGGAGTATCTAAAAGAGAAATTGATCTTATTTCTCAATAATGGAAGGACTTATAGTCTAGCTGATACTGATGTACTAAAAAAGTCTGTCAGAGAACTTCAACATATTCACTATCTTCTGGAAGTAAAATCTGATGTTACAAGAAGATGGTCAGAATGCATTTTGAAGGCTATAAATGATCTACTCAGAATCTCCGATACAAAGACTTCTCATTACAGTCCAATGATTACTAAAGATGATGGAAGAGAAATTCCTATGGTGAAGAATTCTGCTAAGGTGGAAGTAATTCTGAAAGGAAAATTTTTATGTTATAATCAAAACTCTTCACATTCTAAAGTTATCAGACTTGGTGAAGGACTTGAAAGATAATCCATTCAAGCTCCCTGAATAGAAATTTATCAAATTGGTGATAGTAAAGAAGAAGAACTGATGCAGGTCAAAGCACAGTTAGTTGAAGTTCTCAGGAAAGCTGAAGATAAGCTGGTGAAAGATTTTGTTAAGAATCATTATGAATTCAGATTGATCCAGGAATGTTGGTAAAGCTGGATGTTTTGTAAGTTTTAATTGATAGTCTTATTCAACTCTTATTGCATTTGAACTTAACTATTTTTGACATCATCAAATCTATTAACTTGTACATTCTTGCATAATTTACATGTTGGGGGAGATTGTTGGATATATTTGAGATGTCATGTCTAATATGTTTCATGTTTAGTTTTCAGATCTTAACAAATAGGAAATATCAGTACTTACTGGAATCAGTACTTACTGGAAGTCAGGACTTACTGTCATATCAGGACTTAGGGTCATATCAGAAGTAAAGTATGAGAGGACTTACAGTTAAGGAAGGAAGCTGATTAACAGTAGAAGATCGAGCCTAATACAAGAAGAACATATGCAATGAAAGAGTTAGAGGACTAGAAGAATTATATAAGATATCTGATTGATATATTTTAGGAGACAGAATTATATTTTATATCAATTAGAAGTTATCTTGTAACTGTGTACTATATAAACACAGACATAGGTTTACACTATATGTGTTATCATTATCGAGAAGATCATACATTGTAACCTAGCAGCTCTCGTGATATTTGCTCATCACTGAGAGAGGACAGTTCTATTGTAACAGAGTTTATTATATCGAATACATCTGTTTTCTGTTACTTGTGTTCTAAATTGACTTGATTGTATTATACACTGTATTCAACCCCCTTCTACAGTGTTGTATGACCTAATAAGATGGTTCATTGCCAGTTAAAGCTCTCATTGGTACATGAGGACCTCTCTCTATGCAATCAACATAGGCCTTATCTTGGAAAAAAAGATGTAGGTGCATCTTCACCTTTCGGTGGTGATAATTATCTTTGTCCAGAAACGAAATTTTGACTCCAACATCCTTCTTGTTCATCTTGATGTTTGTTGTGATCTTTACACTCTTTGTACTTCAAGAGCTTGCTCTGATACCAATTAGTATTCCCTAACAATAGAACAAGAATTACAGAAGGGGGGTTGAATGTAATTCTGGCTACTTTTTCAAGATTTTTAAAACTATTCTAACTGAATATATATAAGTGTTTAATTTGCAGAGTGCGGAATGAAAAAATTATATAAATCAAAACGCAAAGTAATAAAAACATAAGCTTTTTAAACATTCTGGTGTATTTGAATGTATCCACCAGATTTATATATATATATATATACATATCAGTTTGAGAACTCTTTGTAGCTTAGAATGGCTCACAGCTGCTTTACAAGTAGAATAAACAAACTACAGAGAAATTCTTGACAGATACTACTTTTTCCATCTCTCTTTAAAATGTATTTGCTTAGTTGAATGTTCTACTAGCTACACTTTGTTTATATATCACCAAATTTACATTATAATAAGACAAGATAATAAAACAAAACATATCTAGTCTAACTTTATGCTACTTCACTACTCTATTCCAGCATATTTGAATATCTTCATAATTGCATGGAAATGGTAATGCTTTTTTGTTCTCAAATTCCTACTTAACAGGCTGCCACATTCCTTTTGCAAACACCCAACGCATGTGACTATGTTGTCACTATCAATATATAATGAATTTGATCATCCGTCAGGTATGTGTTTGTCATCCGTCGGGAAACTTTGTTGATCATCCGTTGGGTAGCTTTGTTGATCATCCGTCGGGTAGCAATTTGTCACTTGACTCCATTTCACTTATACAGAATTACAAGACATCTCATATTTAAAATTAATCAACCTATTCTGCATATCCACTAGTAGTCAATATGACTCACATACTCCTACAGAATCTACACAAAGTTGTTTGCAGAAATGTGCTACAATTCTTATTATTACATAAGCTACTCACTTGATGGATGTTAATCTGTCATCCTTCGAAACTATAAAGTTTATCCGTCAGGACTATGTTAGATCATCCATCCAGTGCTACAAAATTCATCAAGTTAAGTCTACTAAGGTGTTTTGTTTAATTTATCATCAAATTCATAACATATTCCTAACAATCTCCCCCAATTTATGTCTATTGGAATTGTAGCCACAAACTAAGAGAAACTTGATGATAACAAAACATCCAAAAGACACAGATTGAAAGGTAGTAGATAAAACTGATAAGTGCTACAATATTTACTGAAAATTGAAAAAAGCAAAGTGTACAAAGAGTTGTTCACAATCATTATCAAGATGATCCTCTAGTCTGAGCAAATAAATCTATTTACTCGATTGTCTGGATTTCTTCCCAAGCCTCCTGTTGTTCTCTTCTATCTGATTTTGGAGTTGTGTGTGGAATTCAAGTTCATCAGCTTCAGATAAATCCAACATTTCTTACATTTCTAGCAGAGTCTCATTGCTAGAGATACTCAACTGGTCCTCCAATCTGAAAAATCTTTTAACTCCCTTATCATCCCGGAATTCCATCAACCAATAAGGCCTCAAATGCACTCTTTTTCCTGTGAAGGGAATTGATAGATTTTTTGGAAGTACATCTTTAGCTTTATTACTTTTTAGCTCTTCTATCCTTTTTAAAACCAGTTTCCTTGCAGTTATATTAAACCTAAAGTTCTTCTTGAAGGATAAAAAGACTTTTATCAGAACAGATTGGCTTTCTTGAAGAATCATGTGAAGTGGCCATGTGATCTCTTTCCCTCCCTTGTACTTAAATACCATCCTTTCAGAAAGATATTTTTGAGCATCAATCCCTCTTACTTCTTCCAATTCATCTAAGTAGAGGTTTATGTCAGAGAACTCCTTAATGTCACATATATATAAGATCTCCCTTATTGACTATAGATTGAGATTTTGTTAGGGTCTTGGATTTGAGAGTCACATGCTTCACTTTCTTGATTGCTCTAGTCTCTGTTTTCCTTGGCTTGTTGAAGATAGGAAAGTTTAATTCAGGAATTGGCAAACTATCCCAATCTACTGGCTCATCCTTTGGAATTATGGGCTCACCATGAATATTCCAAGTTGGATCCACCACCTTGAATTCTTCAAATACCATTGAGGGTTTGGTTGTCTGAGTTGAAGTTGTAGACTTTTTGGGAATGTAGTCTTCAATTTCCTCATCACTAAAGTCCATTTTTTTAGAGGGAAGCTTGTATCTGAATCTTCTTTTATGTTGTGGTGCATCTTGCACTTTCTGATCTTGAGGTTCAGCAATTACAGATGGTTGTGGAGAAATCTCTGTTATAGTCTTCACAACTTAAAGTTTGGCCAAGATAGCAGCTTGCTCCTTCTTTTATTTGAGCTTCTTAGCATCTAAGGCAGCCTGCTTCTTTTCTTTCCTGATTCTTTCCTTCTCTTCCTTCTTAGCTTCTATAAACAGAAGGTCTCCAGCCACCACACAAATTTCTTTACCATTTCTGTAGATTTTGGCAATTCTTCTTTTAAGTGCTGAATCAGTAGGATCTTTGAAAAATACAATTGACCTAGCCAACAGCTTCTTCCCATCTGGCTTAGGTGTCTCAAACACAGTATCCATAGGATTTTTGTCTGAAAACTTTGAGTAGTTTGTTTTAGGCTTCAGGACCAGATTTGCCTTTGGAGACTTTATGCAGGATGTTTGACCCTTTTCCAGATAATTCAAACTCATTTCATTCAAAGAAATCTGCTTGACTTGAGAGTGATGATTAAAGATTTTGTTTGGTTTCTGAATTGGTCCAAATTTCTGTTGAATTTCTGCATCTATTTTCCTCCATTTTTATGGTAGTTCCTTCTCAGCTGGTACTACATCAATCTTTAGCAGTTTGTCATCTGATTCCAACTTTTCTGCTGCCAAATTGATGAAGTCAATGTTGTCCATAGCCGGTGGCTTAGAGAAAGCAATTGTAGGCATAATTACTTTGCTGACTTGGATGTTGAGCGGTTTCTCCCCCTCACTTGATGAGCCTTTCTCCCCCTTTTTGTTAGCATCAAGTTGGTGAGTGGAAGGGAGTTGAGCAGCCACCAACTGTTGGAGCAGAGCAGTCTGAGTTTTTTGATTAGCAAGTATCTTGGCCATTGACTTCTTCATATCAAATAATCTAGAGTCCATGGCCTCAACCTTTCTATTGAGATCAGCTTCCTTCCTCAGTTTCTGAACTATCTCAGTCATGGTGGTTCCAGGAAGTTTAGCATCCATCCTAGCTATGAAATCCTGTTGGTGAGATTACATAGTTGTATGAACAGTTACGTGACAACTCAACACAATAACAACACTAGAACAGGACAGGTTTATAATACTACGTCTACACAAGAAATCAGGAAGAATGAAGACAAGGAAAATATAAAGAATCATAAGATTAGAAGAAATCCTGAAGTCTGTCTACAGGTCACTGAAAGAAGTTCATTAATATGATCATGCCTCAGTGAAGAACAAAGGTTAAAGACTTTCAGGATTTCAGCAATGATGAAGATTCAGTATACAAGTGCTACCGGAAGATTTTAGTGTATTGGCATTGATTGAAGATAGACAATGTTCGAAGCATAGGAATCTGAATTATTGAAGACAGGGTATAGACAGAGGTTAATGAAGACATTGTCTAAAGTACCACAAAGGATTCCAGTGAAAGTACAGTTGTTTATACAGCTAAACACCTTAGGGGACTGGCAAAGCTCAAAGTTTAATTGTTAAATTAAATAAATTATTTAATGGACTTTAATATAATTTATTTAATAAACTTAAAATGATTTATCTTATAAATCTTAAATAAGTTTATTTTATAAATCTAAATTAGTTTATTTATATAAGTTATATTTTAGTTTATTTTATAAATTAATTTAATTACAATTTAAACTTAAAAAGAAAAGAAACAAAAAAAGAGAAAATAGAAAAAGGAAAAAGAAACAAAAAAAGAGAAAATAGAAAATAAGTAGAAAAACAAAAGAAAAAGAAAACAAGTAAATGAAAATAAAAGAAAAGGAATTAGGGGTGACAATTGTGTTTACATTGCCGCCACAGGATGTAATCAAGTTTTTGTTTACTAAGTACATTCATGTACAAGTGAATAGGCAGGTGTCGCTACAGACATTAACTCCCCTCCCCTTTGTCACCACAGAACAAGACTTGTTTCCCTGTCGCCACAGAGCACTCAATTCTCAGCCACACAATTTTATTGTGTCTAAAGTCTACACTTTGCAGCAGAAGATAATGAGTCATTCATTCTGAATTATTTTCTGTTCATCTTCTCTCCCAAAAAGAGAAGTGAAATGACAGCATTGATTTATAGAGAAGCTCAAGTTATTTATTTATCCGTTTAACTTCTCACTGGAGTAACGTTATAATGCCCGATTTAACTCTTGTATATTCTTAGGGGCATTACAATCTTTACCCGGTAATTAAATCCTAGTACACACAAAAGCTAGATTATTGTATAGGATTTGATTTGTAAATCCTTGTAGTAACTAGGAACTTTGTTGTTCTTAGATTGTAGCCGGTTAATTTATTTACCGGAGTGTAGCAACACCCCTCGAGGATTTATATACGAATATATATTTCCCCGAATATCTTTTGTTCCTCATTTTTATCGTTCCAAACACTATTCCTCTCAAGAACACGAAATCACTAACCGAGTACTAAATATTTTATCCGCTAAAAATTCGAAATAATTTTTAATTTAGTGATTATCGTATTCAACCCCCACTTTCTACGATAATTCGGGACTTAACAATTGGTATCAAAGCTGACTGATTGATACACAAATCAGGATCCTCAAATAAATTTATTTTATTAATTTGAATTTACATTATTTATTTTATAAATTTGATTTAGGAAATTTATTCTATAAATTTAATTTAAGTAAGTTTATTATTTAAACTTGAATAAGTTTATTTTATAAACTTAATTTAAAAAAAATTATTTTATAAATTTGATTTAAATTAAATTTATTATTTAATTTTTTGTAAATTAGAGTATATAATTTAATTTATTTTTCGGATATTTTTGCTGCCATATTTGTTTTTCTGTGTTGATTAATTAGCTGCCAATTTTGTCTCGGCAATCAGCTCAAATTATGAAGGAATTAGCTGCCACAAATTGAATGTCCGATTATTTGATAACCTGGGCAGCAACAGTTGCCTGGTTACATGCGCTCAAAACAAAGGATGTTTTGTTTAAATTAGCAACATCGTGTTCGCGAAGGTATCCAACGCGCATGTGGACAAGTCCCCTGAGCGGCAACACGGTGAAGTCACGCGCCCGGGAAGCTCTGGTTAACTGCATCTCACCCGCGGAGAAACAGAACTCTCGTGGAATTGGGTCTTGCCTGTCGCCACAGCCGAATTGATTTATTGTATTCCACTAGATCGCCACAGAGATTTTGTCTCCGCACAACTCAAGCACAAAAATAAAGGCCTCCTACTGTTAAACACAGTCGCCGCACATAGTCGCCACAGGAGGTAAGCACGCAGAACAGTTTTTTTTCTAAGTCAAAAGGCGGCGCAGTTTTTTTGTGTTGCGACCTGTATACTTGTCGCCACAGCCGAAAGTCGGCGCATTCTGAGTTGCAATACATTTTTGTTACCTTAATCAATTATTTTTGATTTAAATTATTTTTCCATAAAAATTTAAAATTCTTAAATTTAAATTTTTCTTAAATAATAATTTACGTTTTATTTAATTTTTAAGAAAATTCGAAATTCTTGAAAATTAGATTTTACGTAAATATTTATTTTTGATTAATTTATTTTCTAAGAAAATTAAAAATACTTGAAATTTATTTTTTCTTAAATATTAAAATTAAAGGTACTCAAGTATTGGTAGATTCAGGATTCCTCCGGGCTTTTTAAGTGGATTTTAATCTTTTGAAGAAAACGAAGACCATGTGTTATTCAGACGAAAATTATAGATAATGGTTTTCTTACTCCAAGGGAATTGATTTCAAGACCTACAGACAAAAATTGTGGAACTTCCTCAAAGGCTTACTCCATAGGATACCACCGGGTTTTCAGACACAGGGAATGAATGAAATTTCTATGGGTAAAATTTTTCTCGAAGATTTTAAGACAACTCTATGATCCCAGATTATACGGTCACACAGTGGTTTGTACCAATGCTATATTTATCCAGGAATTGTGGAGGTCAGAGAGAGCATGAGTTATGGAGGTCAGAGAGAACAGGAGTTGTGGAGATCAGAGAGAATAGGAATTGTGGAGGTCAGGTAGAATAGCGGGGACAACCAAACATCTCAGTTACAGGCAGTAAAGTTAGAACCTCGGGACAGAATATAAGAGTTACTGATAGCTGAATCGGAAGAAGCTCAGGTAGAAGTAGTTGAGGGACTGGACGTCAGGGCAGTATTTCACTTTTCAGGGAAGTTTAGTCGCATCAGATTCACAAGGAGTACATAAGCTATATCCAAGGATCAAGCCTATCTATTCAGAAGCAGAGATTCTTACAGATTTAGTTCAAGGGGTGTTACAAGACTGAGAATAGGACATAAACAAGATTTGATAGCTACAGTTATGATAAGACATATCTGTCAAGTAACTATCAGGGGTTTTGCTACAACAGAACAAGAAGCTTGACAAACAAGGATGAATAGGGATTCAGTTGAAGAGTTGAGACAAAGGTGGGATGTTTTCTTAAGGGAAGTAGTCAGTCAAAACTTATAGTGTAGGGAAAGAGTTGGGATGGATCAACTGACGAGAATCATGAATATCTTGCTTTCATAGAAATCTCTGAAGATGGTCTAACTCACATATCTCAGGTTTCAATTTCTTGAACCACTACAATATTTTATTCTCAATATTCAATGCATGATAAGATCTTGGTGTTTAAATGTTTAACACTCGCACAAGCATGATAGCATCACACATAGATAATGCTGAACTAGTTCACTAGATTATTTTTCTGGTAACTAGGATTGATGTTTAACTTGTGCATGTTACTTTAGATTATCTTAAATATGTGTGAATATTTGTTGAACATGGTTAATTGCTTTAGTGAGGTATATGTTTTTCCAGCATATAAGACCTTTGTTTATGCGCACTCTCTGTATCCTAGTACAATGTGATTTATTTATTTGATTTGAATTGTTTGTTAAGATTGTTAGGTCCCAATTTGTTTGTAGAAGGGGGGGTTGAATGCAAACAATACCGTTTAATCGAATAAAATGTGGAATAAAAATAAAATTCAAGTTAAATAAAACTTTTATTAAACTTGAAAGGTGTTACAACTACGGTATCGGTTACAAGGGATTAATCTCAAATCAATTATTACAAATCTAGAATAAATTCGACATGAACTTTTTCTATTTTTGCAATTAAAAGATCAAATGCTAAATGCGATTTGAGATTAAGTTCTAGGGATTTTAATCCGCTAGATTGATACACAAGAACAAGATAAAGATTTCTAGTTGATTGGATTTAACTTTACAATCTAGAAATTTAATCTTGAAGAAAGCAGATGAAAAATGAAAATGTTGTGCCTTTGTTTTCTGCTTCTTTTTCTCTTGACTTGTGTGTTCTGTATGAATGATTTTATGAATGTCTTCTGCTGCTTCTTTTTAATCCAACAGTCGAGTAGAATGTATTGGCATGACAATCTCTTTGAGCTGGCAAGATAATCAGAATGAACTAGCAAGACTTTCGGTATGACTATCAATTGTCATACCGATTGTCATAGTACTTCAAAATCAGATTGTCTTACTGAATTAAAAATAGATTTTAATGTAATAAAAAATCTGTTAAGACAATCCTTTTGAGTTAGCATGACTTTCGGTATGACTATTGATTGTCATACCGATTGTCATACTAATACAATCAGTTGTCTTTATGAATTAATAACAGATTTTAAATCAATTAAAAACCTGAAAAACCTTAATATTAATTCTGAATTAATTAATCAATTAATTCAATTAATAAAATAAATTAATCTTTGCAGATATAATTTATTCTCTTAATTAAATTATATGACTTAATTAATTAATAGAGAATTAATACTAATCTTGAGCAGCATCCATTCTTCTGAATATCTTCTGAAAATCACTGAAATATATGAATCAATTCCACCACTTCAATGTTGACACTCGATGTACTGTCTGGTTCATGAGTGACTAACTTCCGTGATGTTTCTTCACGTCTTGACTCTGATTTTCTTCAGACTAAATCCTTGTAATTAATTGATACCCTGACGAGATCTCTGTCACTTGGTTAAATCCACAATCTTGATTTATATCACTGAGGCTTGATCAATTTCTTGAGCTTCTTCCAGTGAATTAAGTCTTCAAGTCTGTAGATGAATAATGTTTCTTAACCCTTTGACAGATGTTACTTTGTGAGATCTCTCTGACAATAGATCCACTATTTACTTATTACATTCTTATTTGAGTTGAGTTAAATCCTCGAATAAACGAATAGGCTATGACATATGCCTTTCAATCTCCCCCTATTTGCTTGTTAGACAATAACAACAAATACCTAGAGGATAACTCAATTAACAAATAAGAGAAAGATATAAACAGTAATGCAAAGTAAATAGCAGAAAAGTTCTGGATTATATTTAACATTTTCCAGATTCTAAAAGAAATTTACAAGTGAATACAAGATAGATGTTCCTCTAGCCTGAACATATAACTACATTAGACTATCTTGATTCATAAAGCTCTAATCATATTACATTGAGTTTTGAGCTAATTGATTTCAGTTGTCTTCTCTTCTGACTTCACCTTCTTCTAAATCTTGAAGCAACTCTTTGTCAAAGACACGATCCTTTTCTGAAGTGAAGCTTGCTGGTCTGACTGGTTGAACTCCAACTGACTTCAGCTTATTCTTGATCTGATTGTACCTTTTAATATTCTTTTCACAATAAGCTTGAATCAAATCAGCAGCTTGAGTCTTCAACATGGATGAGTATCCAGCAGTTCTTAAATGATGTTCCATCCAGACCAGATGCTTAGCTGAGTAGTCTTTAAGAGATTGTACATCTAGCTGACAGATTTGAAGACAATCAGACTTAAAGAATCTCACCTGATGAGGATTGTTGACCACTTGAGGACTAGCCCTGCTGGCAAACTCTTTAAGCCTTTCTCGAAGAACTTCATTCAATTCTGAGCTTCTTTTTACCTTGTTGAGAAGAACCCAAATCTCTGACAAAGAACGATTCTCAAACAGATGAAGTGACACCTTGAAAGATCCTTCACTCTGACAATATACAAAAATGCTCATCTCATTTAGGGATCTATCAAAAGCAGCTGTGATCCTTGAGACTTCAGTCTTGATAGCATTCATGTACATGTCATTGTTAGGATTTGAGATTTCCAGCTTGTCAAGAAGATGTAGGAACTGTCTATCATTGTTAGTGCTCAGCTGAGGCATATCAAATACTCTCCTCGCTTCATCCCATTTCTCACCAATCTTCAGTCTGACATCTCTTCTCCTTTCTTGAGCCTTAATGTCATGAAGACGTTGCTTTTGAAGAGTTTCTGTTCTTTGTATGTCTTTCCTCATATCAATGATCTGGGAGACCTTTTTGAGTTCAACTTCTTTTCTTTTCATCTCTGACTACTGCTGTTGAAACTCTTTCTCAAAGATAGGATCCACTGTAGCTTCCTCTTCCCAATCTCCAAAATCACTTTCCTCTTCAGCTTCAAATAAACCATCTTTATCTTCCAAGACTGGTTCAGTGGGAATGTCAAAAATGTCAAAGTCATCCTGTTCTCCACTGTAATAGACATCATCAGCCTTTCCTTTGTCCCCAGCAGAGGTATCTTTTTCTTTCCCCTTTCCACTATTCCCTTTCTTCTCCCCCTTAGTTGAGGGATCCTCTACTTACTTTCCCTTAGATCCTCCATGACCTCCATCACCTCCCGAGCCTGAGCCTCCACCAGACGGCCCTTCAAAGTAAGTCCTTTGTTCTTCATTGGGACAGTGAGAATTTTTTATCATGTAGTACAGGTGCTTCATCCCTTCATTCAGATGTTCCATACCTGTCTCTATCTTCAGAAATCTAGAGGAATCCAGTGAATGATTCATTTCAACCAAATCTTCAAGAGAAGTCATCCTTGTATGTAGAGAGCAGAAGTCAGAAATGTCATCAGATGATAAAGTTGGAGTTTCCTGAATGGAATTGAGCTTTGGTGTGACAGTGTTCTTGAGATCTGAGATATCATTTCTTATGAGTGCCAGCTGATTGTTGACAGAGGTGGAAGAAGAAGACCGTTCAACCACTTGTGCTTTGAATGCTTGAGCTTCAGCTTGGCTTTTAGCAAGTTCTTCTTTTAGAGCAGCGATCTGAGCTAACAGGTTTTCAGTATCTGTGTCTGTGTGTGCTCTCACCTGAATTTCACTCGTGTTAGGTTCACTCACCTCACGTGCTTGTGTTTCTCTCAATATAATTGCTCGTGAGGAGTCTTCCTGTTGCTGTTCTTCTATACCTGCAGTTAAAATCACCCTAGCCTCTTCAAGAGAGGTCAGTGGTGGTGCAATGGGAATTCGCGAGTCCCGATCCTCAGTCAAACCTATCATTTCATGTGAAATAGATGTCTGAATTGCTTCAGGGATAGATTGACCGAGTTGCCCTCCACTTTCTCCAGATAAATCTGCGAGTGGAGAATCCCGTGAGGGAGCCAGAGGTGTTTGATCCGGGAGGGGAGAAAATGACTCTATTAAGGGTGGCTGAGAGTCAGATTTTCCCTCAGAAGCATGTGACTGCTCTTCTACCGTAACTATGGCAGACACTGTAACAGACTCTATGTGCACTCCACGCTCTGTGTCCTGAGTATCATCTGTGGATATGTATGGTTCCATTGTGAGTAATGGAATTGTGCTTGACTCAGTACAAGATGCCATGGCCCTATGGCGAATTTCAATAGATTCATCCTGTTGAGAGAATGTCTCTAGTAACTGTTCATTGGCCATTTCAAAGTCCATGTCCTGTTGGGAGGACAAGGATGGGCTTTCAGATGCCTCAGTATAAGTTCTTCTTTTCTTTGGAGGAGGCAGAGCTGAGGGTTCACTCACATTTAACAATGCACTACTTCCTATTAATCTTCTGGGTAACATTTTAGACAGTGGGGGAGAGGTTGAGATAGTATGTGACTCTGTGTTTGGCTCTATGACCTGGGATTGAAGCTGTGGTTCTACAACTTCATGGTCAGCCCTATCAACCACTGGGGGTCTTTCAACAGAAGTAGGAATGGAGTGAGAGTGAGGAATTACTACCTGTAATTGAAGAGCATCTGATGTTGGAGGAGCCTGGGTGGCTTGAACCACTGGAGGTTGAGGATGATGTTCATGACCGGGAAGATTGAAAATAGGTAAAGGAATATAAGTGGCCATGAAAGCAGATACAAGTACTGGAACTTGCATGAATTTAAAGGTTGTGTCTTGGCGGGTGTAAATCTTTTTGCTTACTGGAGGGGGTTCGGTTACTGCAGAGTTAGCAAAAAGCGCTTTGTGTTCAGGTGTGAGAAGATGATCTGCTATAAGCATGAGAAAACGAGCATAGTAACATGATACCCTACGATTTGTAGAATGATCACGTAAAGCAGTAGTGAGACGTCTCAAGAGAATGGGAAAAAGTAGTTTGCCAAAATTGATCCTTTGATTGAAAACAACCGCAAGAACAATATACTGCAGAGTGGAAGTGATGTTGTGAAAGTTGGATTTAGTGCAGTTGGCAAACACCTTAGAAAGTGTATCGAAGAAAATATCCCATTCAGACACCAAATTGGATTTTGAAAGTTTGGTTAAATTGATCACCCCCTGATAGTGAATAGCATGGAAAAAGTTTGTGATATCATTTTCAGAGGGTAAATTACAGAAATTGTCCAATGGAAAATTTAACGCCTGATTGACTACTATTTCATCAACCACATACTGTATGTTTGCCACGGTGAATGAAAAAGATTTTGAATCATCGGCCACAGTGGAGGTTGTGCAAATCAGTCTAAGCAGATCGACATTTAAAATCACATTTGATTTAATAGCAGAGCTAACAATCGAATGGTCATTTAAAAATCTAATCCAAGGCTTAAATTTTTCCACATCATATTTTTCCGGATTAAAATAACCAACCTGATTATGCGCAACAATTTGGAAATTGAGAGCCATTTTAAAATAATAATAAGACACACACTTTCAGAATTTTAAGAATAATATTAAAAAAATTCGAATTAATTAAATTAATTTAATAATTCGAATTAAATTAATTATAATCGAAAAATTTAGACAGGAATGTATCTCGTTAAAATTCCTAACTCACAAACACGGTTTTGAAAAACCAAAAGACACAAATCAGAAATTAAAAATAAAATAAAATAATAAAAATACCCAAAATCAAAAAACGAAAACTGATTTTGATTTGATTGATTTCTTTTAACAAAAATCCAACAGCACTTCTGTATGTATATACTTGTATGTATATATCACATGAGTGATGATTTTTGTATGCTGAGTAAAAACTCGAGCAAGAAACAATGGTGACTGTGGTTGAATCGAAGAGAGAGAGAGAAAGAAGGAGAAACTGTTGAAATTTTTGAAAAACAAAGAAAATGAACTGATGAAACTTAAAACACACACAAAAACAGGTTAAGTAGTATAACTGGTATGACAATCCGGGATTGTCTCACCGATTGTCATACCGATAGTCTTACAAGGCAAAAAAAAATTAGAAAATAGAAGAAATAGGAGTAATAAAAATAATAAATACTAAATATATATAACTGATATGATAATCTGATAGTCATACCGATTGTCATACCAGTACAAAATAAAACATAATATATCTGATATTAATTTTATTACTGGCATGACAATCAATAGTCATACCGATTGTCTTGCCAGTTATAAAATTAAACTGATTTAAATAAAACAAGTATTAGTACTGGAATGACTTTCAGCAGGACAATTTAATTGTCTTGCCGATTGTCATTCTAGTATAAAATAAATTAAGTATTTTAAATATACTGAATAATTAACATAAAAACTGTTAAAAAAAAATAAACATAAACAAAAAATATATAAAATATTACAATTACAGAAAACTGAAATGAATATGGTAGAAAATATTTACATAATTAAAATAATTAAAATATTTCAGACATAATAATATTTTCAGTCCAAAAATAGATTTCTTTTGAATCTTAACAACTTAAATTCATAGAAAAATATTTTTAGAGAAAATAAATATTCTGAGACATTAAAATTAACAATTTGAATAAATAAATAAGATAAGATAATAAAAAATTCCATAGAAATAAGCAAGACATATGATAGAATGATAAAATAAATTTGCAAAGGAATTTTTCATTTATGAAAAATTCATTTGTAAATTCATTCAAGAAGAGATCTCAGATATTAACTAAATTAATCACTAAAACTATTCAACATGCCCAATTTACCAACTAATCTGGTAAATGTGGATTCATCAAGTGGTTTAGTGAAAATATCTGCTATTTTTCTTCTATTGGAACAAAAAATAGTTCAACAGTACCACTCATGACGTGCTCTCTAATAAAATGATACCTGATGTCAATGTGCTTTGTCCTCGAGTGCTGCACAGGGTTGTTGGTGATGGCTATTGCACTTGTATTGTCACATAAAATAGGAATTATGTTCAATACAGAGCCATAGTCTCGTAGCTGGTTCCTAATCCACAAGATCTGAGCACATCAGCTTCCAGCAGCAATATATTCAGCCTCGGCCGTTGAGTTGGAAACTGTTTGTTGTTTCTTGCTGTACCATGAGACTAGCCTGCTTCCTAGGAATTGACAACTTCCTGAGGTGCTTTTCCTATAAACAACACTTCCTGCGTAATCTGAATCTGTATATCCAACAAGGTTAAAACCAGATTCTTTAGGGTACCAAATACCTAGATTTGGTGTTCCCTTAAGATATCTTAAGATTCGTTCAACAGCAACAAGATGAATATCTCTAGGATCCGCTTGGAACCTTGCACATAAACATGTAGCATACATAATATCTGGTCTACTTGCAGTAAGATAGAGTAACGAGCCAATCATACCTCTGTAGCTTGTGACATCTACCTTAATGGAGTTTTCACATGGTCTAAGCTTGACAGCTGTAGTTGATGGAGTCCTTGCTGATGCAGAATCCTCTAGATTGTACTTTTTGAGGAGTTCCTTGAGATACTTGGATTGACAAATAAATGTTCCATCTAACCTTTGATTTACTTGTAATCCAAGAAAGAACTTCAGCTCTCCCATCATGCTCATTTCAAACTTGATGTGCATTAACTTAGCAAATCTCTTACAAGGATTATCATTAGTAGACCCAAATATTATATCATCCACATAGACTCGGACTAATATAGTATCATTCTTATGTTTTTTTGAAAAGAGAGTTTTGTCTATGATACCTCTAATAAACCTATTTTCAATAAGAAATTCAGAGAGAGTGTCATACCATTTTCTTGGAGACTGTTTTAGCCCATAGATAGCCTTGAAAAGAAAGAAGACAAAATCCAAATGATCTGGATCTTCAAAACCAGGAGGTTGCTCTACATATACCTCTTCATCCAGCTTTCCATTCAGAAAGGCGCTCTTGACATCCATTTGATAAACTTTAAAGTTTGAGAATGCTGCGAATGCCAGAAATATCCTGATGGCCTCAACTCTAGCCACTGGAGCATAGGTTTCATCATAATCAATGCCTTCAGCTTGAGAATACCCTTTTGCTACCAGTCTTGCCTTGTTTCTTGTAACTACACCATCTTCATCTAGTTTATTCCTGAATACCCACCTAGTACCAACAGCTTTCTTGTGTGTAGGTCTAGGTACCAGTTTCCAGACTTGTTGACTTTCAAACTGATTGAGTTCATCTTGCATAGCAATCACCCAATCTGGATCAGTTAGTGCTTCTTCAATCTTCTTAGGTTCCATCTCAGAAAGAAATCCTGAGAACAGACACTCATTTTGAGTAGCACGTCTAGTTCTGACTCCAACATCTGGATCACCAATAATCAACTCAAAAGGGTGAGCTTTATTCCAGACAGTCTGTCTTGGAAGATTTGATCTTGATGATTCGCCTTGAAATTCATAGTGATGTTGTGTCCTACTAGATGATCCTTCAGCATCTCCCCCTGAGTTGTTGCCATGTTGACTTGAAGATTCTCCGTCAGTAACAGTGGTATCTCCATTGTTGCCAAAGTTTCCATCACTATTACCTTGAGTATCATCATGATTAACAGGTTCTTCACCAGCAACAACCTCAGGTTCTTGACCATGTTCTGATTCTGAATCTGACATATCATCAAACTTCAGTTTCTCAGAAGGATCTTCAGTTTGGATACTAGGGAGTTTAGTGTCATCAAATGTAACATTGACACTTTCAGTTACTTTGTGTTGATCAATGATATACACTCTGTATGATCTTCTTCCATATCCCACAAAAATACCCTCATATGCCTTTGCCTCGAATTTACCACGACGCTCATCTCCATCCTTGAGCACGAAGCATCTGGAACCAAATACATGAAAGTATTTGATAGAAGGTTTCTGTTCATTCAAAATCTCATAAGGAGTTTTCATGAAGTCTTTGTTGATTAGAGTTCGATTCTGAGTATAACATGCAGTATTGACAGCTTCAGCCCAAAAGTACATTGGAAGACCTGATTCACTTAACATCGTTCTTGCAGCTTGAATCAATGTACGATTCTTCCTTTCTACCACTCCATTTTGCTGAGGGGTTCTAGGAGCTGAAAATTGTCTGGTAATCCCTTTGTCTGTACAAAATCCATTGAGAAGTGAATTCTTGAATTCTGTTCCATTATCTGACCTTATTGCTCTAACAGGGACGTTAAAATCTAACTCAATCATTTTGATATGATCAATCACAACTTGTGGTGTTTCATCCTTAGAGTGAAGAAATAAAACCCACGTATACTTGGAATAGTCATCAACTATCACAAGACAGTAACACTTCTTTGACATCGAAAGGACATTAACTGGTCCAAATAAATCCATGTGAAATAATTGCAGAACACCAGTTATGGAAGATGTGTCAGTGCCTCTCTGACTTGCTTTCTTCGACTTTCCTTTCTGGCAAGCCTCACATAGTCCTTCTGGAGAGAATTCCAGCTGAGTCAGACCTCTTACCAATTCTCTTTTTACGAGAGAATTCATTGTTTTGAAATTGAGATGAGAAAGTCTCTTGTGCCATAGCCAACTCTCATCTGACGATGCCTTTGCATAGAAACAATTGACTTCAGGATTGCTTCAAGAGTTCATGTCAGCTACGAACAGATTTCCTTTCCGGATTCCCATTAAGGAGGGTTTTTCACTTTTTTTGTGCAGAATCTGACACTTCAGCTTGTCGAATAAAACATTGTAGCCGTTGTCACAGAACTGACTAATGCTAAGCAGATTGTGTTCAAGTCCTTGCACAACATACACATTTTCAATGATAACATTTCCAGCTAGCAAATAGCCATATCCCTCCGTTAAACCTTTGCTGTTATCTCCAAAGGTAACCACTGGGCCAGCTCTCTCAACCACATTTGATAGCAGGGCTCTATCTCCGGTCATATGTCTTGACGATCCGCTGTCAAGAATCCACACTACCGGTTGTACCTGTTTAATGCCCTCTTTTCTTGATGATGAGGTGTTTGCATCACTAGCCATGAGAGCAAGATTCCAAACTTCTTCATCTTCACTATCAGTATCATCCCAGCTTCTTCCCTTTGCCAGGTAAGCCCTTTCAGATTTACTCTTTTGATTAGAATCGTAAGAGTTCTTCCTTGCTTGTTTTGGCTTCCTGCATTCTGTGGCAAAGTGTCCCAACTCATTGCAGTTGAAGCATCGAATGGTGCTTCGATCAACCATCCATGTTTTATACCCACCACTGCTGGTGTTAGAGGATGAAGATCCACCTTTCTGGAATCTGTTATAGTTGGACTTGTACTTGAACTTGGGATTCCTTTTGAATCTGACATTTGAGAATCTCTTAACAATCAGGGCCATTGACTCATCCTCCAATTGCTCCAGTTCTTCCAAGGAATAATAATCATCTCCTGATTGATTTGTAGTAGGAGGATCAAATTCTGCTACTATGACATTATCTTCAACCTTGGAAGACTGTACCATTCTTTCTGACTATTGAGATTGTTGTTGATATTGTGGTTGTTGTTGTTGTTCATCAGCTACTAGAGCAGTAGACGTGCTGACCACTCTTCCTTTCCCGTAAACTTCCTTCTGCTGAATCTGCTCCAACTCATAAGTCTTTAACACACCATAGAGCCTTTCTAAAGAAATCTCACTCAGATCTCTTGCTTCTCTTATGGCAGTGATTCTATGTTCGAGATGAGTTGGCAGTGTTAAAAGGAACTTTTTGTTGACCTCCCTGATGGAATAGTATTTACCATTAATGTTCAGGTTGTTGATCAATGCATTGTACCTCTCAAACACTTCAGTGATTCCTTCCCCTGGATTGGATTTAAAGTATTCATACTCAGAGGTTAGGATTTCTAGCTTGTTCTCCCTAACTTCCTCTGTGCCTTCATTAATAATCTCAATAGTTTCCCAGATATGTTTGGAATCTTTACAATTCATCACATGTCTATTCATCAAGGGATTAAGGGAATCTACTAAAATTAATTGAAGGCTAGCATCCAGGGAGGCTTCTTCTATTTCAGCAGGAGAGAAATCCTCAGGATCTTTCACATAAGTTCTCGCTTTGGTGATCACCACATCATTTTCTATTACCTCTGGTTCAATAACCATAGGAATTTTTGGACCCTTCTTTAACACTTGCAAATATTTGGGATTAGCAACTTGTAAAAACAGTAGCATCTTCTTCTTCCACATAACATAATTTTCTTTATCGTAAAGTGGAATTTTAACGGTTCCAACTTTTTGTGTAGTCATTGTGAATTTTTTGAGTGAATAAAAAATTCAAGAAGTGAAAGAAACACAAAAGTCTAGGATCTAGATTTGTACGTTAATCAGAAGGCTCTGATACCAATTGTTAGGTCCCAATTTGTTTGTAGAAGGGGGGGTTGAATGCAAACAATACCGTTTAATCGAATAAAATGCGGAATAAAAATGTGAAACAAAATTCAAGTTAAATAAAACTTTTATTAAACTTGAAAGGTGTTACAACTACGGTATCGGTTACAAGGGATTAATCTCAAATCAATTATTACAAATCTAGAATAAATTCGACATGAACTTTTTCTATTTTTGCAATTAAAAGATCAAATGCTAAATGCGATTTGAGATTAAGTTCTAGGGATTTTAATCTGCTAGATTGATACACAAGAACCAGATAAAGATTTCTAGTTGATTGGATTTAACTTTACAATCTAGAAATTTAATCTTGAAGAAAGCAGATGAAAAATGAAAATGTTGTGCCTTTGTTTTCTGCTTCTTTTTCTCTTGACTTGTGTGTTCTGTATGAAGGATTTTATGAATGTCTTCTGCTGCTTCTTCTTAATCCAACAGTCGAGTAGAATGTATTGGCATGACAATCTCTTTGAGCTGGCAAGATAATCAGAATGAACTAGCAAGACTTTCGGTATGACTATCAATTGTCATACCGATTGTCATAGTAGTTCAAAATCAGATTGTCTTACTGAATTAAAAATAGATTTTAATGTAATAAAAAATCTGTTAAGACAATCCTTTTGAGTTAGCATGACTTTCGGTATGACTATTGATTGTCATACCGATTGTCATACTAATACAATCAGTTGTCTTTATGAATTAATAACAGATTTTAAATCAATTAAAAACCTGAAAAACCTTAATATTAATTCTGAATTAATTAATCAATTAATTCAATTAATAAAATAAATTAATCTTTGCAGATAGAATTTATTCTCTTAATTAAATTATATGACTTAATTAATTAATAGAGAATTAATACTAATCTTGAGCAGCATCCATTCTTCTGAATATCTTCTGAAAATCACTGAAATATATGAATCAATTCCACCACTTCAACGTTGACACTCGATGTACTGTCTGGTTCATGAGTGACTAACTTCCGTGATGTTTCTTCACGCCTTGATTTTGATTTTCTTCAGACTAAATCCTTGTAATTAATTTATACCCTGACGAGATCTCTGTCACTTGGTTAAATCCACAATCTTGATTTATATCACTGAGGCTTGATCAATTTCTTGAGCTTCTTCCAGTGAATTAAGTCTTCAAGTCTGTAGATGAATAATGTTTCTTAACCCTTTGACAGATTTTACTTTGTGAGATCTCTCTGACAATAGATCCACTATTTACTTATTACATTCTTATTTGAGTTGAGTTAAATCCTCGAATAAACGAATAGGCTATGACATATGCCTTTCAAAGATGTATTAGTTTATAATATGATTGAGATAGCTAGATGAGATTCATCAACAGGATTGGACTAGATAGAATTAGTGATTTATTTGTTAATTCTGTTTGTTCCATATTATGCCTATCTTGCTTAATTCTTATGCGTAATGTTTCTGAATGAATGCCATGTATTCTCAATTCAATGCTTGCTTATATTTATGCCATGAATGTATCTCTTAGTACTTGCATTAATTGTAGAAATCATGTTTAGGATTACATTAGGGCAAAGACTGTTAGTCCTCCTTATATAAGGTTGGAACCAATTTCCCTAGCCTAAAGACAAATTTGTCAAGGGTATTTAAATGGAGAAAATGATCAGTCAAAGATAAGAATTAGCATGATAAGGTGGCGGCCGTTGTTATCTATATTTATAGTAAAATCTCTAATCCATCTGGACCCAAACTGATAAGTTGGGTACCAAGAACTGTTAATCCATTTGTGAGTGCATGTCATAACAGGTTAATTGATTCATATGTATTCTTGATAATTCATACTCAAGGCATATTATCAAAGGAAGAGCCTCATAATCAAATGTGATTGACAGAAGCTATTCTGTCAATAATCTTTGGAGATGACAGCAAAGGTTTTCATTACGGGACAAGCTATACAGATAAAGGGATGTCATCATGAATTGAACAATTGGTATCACTAATAACAACTAATTATTTGAGTCACTGATAACAATTGAAGCAACTTCTTGCTGGAGAATCAAGGCACAAATCCTCTTATCAAACAATTCTGCATTAAAGGACAAAATGTCAATTCAATGAAGGATTAGTGTCTCATCTGAAGCAGGAAGATTGAGAAGCTTGCTCTTCTTAGAGTAAGGAAATGATATGCTCGTGGCTAGACTATCAGGAAAGGTGAATTCAATGGTTTCTACTGTAAAGCTTCATCTGACAAAAGTTTAGCTATGGCATTAGAAGCTCTCACCCTTGAACATCAACACAAGGAACTCTTTTGTAAAAGGGTTTAGTGAGAGGACTGCCTCATCTAGAATACAGAAGATGATAAATGTGAGGCATGTCAGAAAGAGGAGTCAAAGACAACATCATATCAAAGTAAAGACATAACATAGTGATGGTGGATGACTACTCTTAATATAAAGTTGTTGTTTGTGCCTTCTCAAGACAAGACATCACAAATGGTGATTGATCATATCAAAAGATCAAGCTGGAAGCAACTGTAGAGACATATTCAGCATTGAGAGCACCGTGTCAGAATGGAGTGGTACAAAGGAAGAACCAGAACTTGATTAAAGCTACAAGGGAAATATCAAGCTAATCAAGATCTTCTAAATACCAAAGGGCTGGAGTAGTCAATACAGGTTGCTACAAGTAAGATCAAGCTTTGATCAGGCTGTATACATGAAGACCATAAATGAGTTAATGCCAACAGAAGCAAACAATGAAATATTTTCAGTTGTTTGAAGATCTTGGCATTTGCAGCTAAGACATGTTAGGATATTTTTCATGGCTACTCAATGGAGTATACAACCTACAGGGCATTTGTGGTTGATCAACTAAAGATGATTGAAAGTTTAAGTGCACAGTTCAAAAACTCATTGCTTCAAGTTGTTAAAGGAGAAATTAATGGTATTGATGATTCATATCCAAGCAGTGGAATGGTAGTGTAACACAACTCATTATTTCAATAAAGCGAGTCAGCAAGGGTAAGGATTTTCAGGAAACCCCAGCAACAGCTTAGGGGGAGCAATAGAAGGATCAGCTAGTCAGACACAACACCACATTGAAAATCAGTGGACACTAAAGAACATATAGCTGAGACAAAGGGTTTGATGTTAATATTATTCCTAGAGTCTATTCTTAAGTGATCCAGATGGTGGAGTAATGATTAGAAAGGCTACTGAGTGTGAATGATTATTTCTCTAGTATTCTATCTGAAGAAGAAACTGAGAAAGTTACAGAAGCTCTGATAGATCCGGATTGATTGGGTGATTGCAAAACAAGATGAACTCAATCAGTCAGCAAGCAGATTGTAGGGAAGCTGGTATCCAAACCAAATGACAATATTGTAATTCGTACAAGGATAACCAGAAGTCATACTGGATGATAATGACATTGTTATGAGGGAAAAGGCCAAACTGGAAGCTAGGTTATTATCAGGAATCAGTATCTAACAGATAGCACTAGTGACGAGACTTGAGGATATTACGACATATCAAGCACCTGATGCACATTACACTTGGAATTGGACTCTATTAGATGTATACAAGTGCACTCCTAGTTGGTGAATCAAAAGAGGAAGTCAATGCACAATAGTTCATGGAATTTGCAGTTGCAAATCTATTGGACTACGTATATCTCTTCTTCACAAGCTCACTTCAGGTTGGTATGAACTGGTATACTACTCAATCAATTGTCAAGGACATGGTATGGCACTCTAGCTGAAGGTATAGTCTAATATGAACTAGTAGAGTCATCATTTTAATAACTCTCTTATCACTAGGCACAAACATAATGTTATATATGTGCTCTGATATAATGATAATGTTATATGTTGGTCTACTAACAAAGACTTGTGCAAGATTATTTGTTATGGAGGAGCATGTTGGAAAATTGCAATTCTTTTTGGAATTACTCTAAGCAGGCCATTAGAATAATTCTTTTAGGAGCTCAAGCAAGCCAAAAGAACAATTCTTTTAGGAGCACAAGTAAACCAAAAGAATGACGGAAATACAAGTAAGTTAAGGATCTTTTGAAGATGCAAAATTTGGAAGTTTCTGAACATGCCAAGACTACTTACCAATAGAAACCACTAAAGCTTGTTCAGTGCAACTCAGGTATAATGACAAGCTATAGAGGTATGACGAGCTCACTATTTTACTCAAATGCTAATAGACAACATGTAATGTTCTCAAGATGCCAATGTGCAAGGTTCCAAGTGGATCCTAGATAATCCAATCTTATAGCTGTTAACAAGATTATTAGATATCTTAAGGGACTACCAACTCTTGGAGTAAAGTACCCTAAAGATATTATGCTTAACATGTTTGGCTATATAGGAACAGATTATGCAGGTTGTAAGAAAGACAGGAGAAGCATCTCTCAAGTTGTCAACCTAAGTGAAAGGAGAAGCATCTCAGGAAGCTGTCAACTTCATGGAAGAAGATTGATTTCTTGTTACGATGAGAAACAACTTAAAATCCAATAACTCTGTGGAACACTCTATAACAAGGCACCTTCACACCAGGTATCATTACTTTAGAGAGCATGTCTTCTAGTCAAAGAATTACTTGCAAAAACACTTATTAAATCACTTGTTAAAATTAATCTTTCAAGACTGGTTTGTAAGTGTGGGATATCATTAATTGCATATTAGTTGGAAATCACATATGTAAGGAATTCTTGATATAAGTTCACAAGTATTAAATCTTCAATATTTAAAGGACTTGTGAATTTATCAGTAATCTAGTACCTCGTACTTAGTGCTACTATCTTGATTATCATAATTACAATATGATATAAATTTGTGGTAGTTAGTATTATAGCATTATGTTTAAATATTATTTTAATTGATTTAAATTATGACTGTAGACAATTCCATTCCATATCAGTCTTGTAATTTAAATTATATTAAAATCATATGAAACATAATTATTAGTATCTAAAATACTTGAAAAGTATTAGTCAATGATATATTGTTAATATTTTGTTGCAGATAATTGTGAGATTTTATGTTCTAGTGGATTTATATGAGTTGCTATATCTGACAGATTTACTACAATTTGAAATCAGCAGCATAATCAGTCTTATTAAGGTTATTTATCAATAAACAATTTTGTTGATATAATCTTATAAAGATAGATTATGGAGCTTTTGACATGAATGAGAGTTGCTTAGACTTTACCCTAAGTGATCAATACTTTTACAAAACTCATTCATATTGAAAGACAAAATCTTTCTTTCTCTTCTTAATACTGCTAGGTCATCAGTCTGTGTCTTATCAAATCATTTATCTTTTTAGGCATAAAAATAGACTTGTGCACTCGAACAGTTTTAGGAGAAAATCAAACCTCTTTCTACATTAGTGATTTCTTATTTCATTAAAATCTTTTGAAATCACTATTGTACATCATTTCTCTCAGAAAGATTAATTGCATAATTTTCATTCATTATAGATCTTAAGTGCATTTTATCTCTATATTGCCATATGCTCTGTGATACAGGTTCCGCCTCTAATGGTCTTCTTTCATTGATAGTCATGAGGTTGAAAACCCACAACTTCTATCCCAGACTGTAAAGACAAACATAGAAACAGAACCAACCAACACTCTCTTACCACTAAAATGAAGTATGAATGAGCGTGAGGGAGAAAGTGCCTTAGTGCACTACATCAGGAAGGTTTTGAAGTCAACCCAGCAACTCTGTCTCCTACAAAGATGAGTAGCATTTAAACCAAGACAACTGCTAACCCCCATACATCTTCTCAAAAAGATGTAGTGGCTGAAAAGGCACAAAACAGTTACTAGATTCATCCTCTCAACATGATGTGTTTATTGAAATTTGCATGTCGGCCAAGGCATCCGATGTAGTGTCACCACATTAAACATAAGCAATTTTTGATGCACAAGGAAAGGTTACACACATAAAGGATGAGTTGATGGAAACAAGAGTTTCGACCATTTTCAGGTTAGATTCGATTGTTTAAGGTTCTTTAATAGACCAATTGCCTTTACAGGTGTTAGGAGAGGATACTGATCCAATAGCCATATGTCAGTGGTCAGTGTCTACCTCCCCAAGACTAATAAACCTGGATGTATCTGCGGATAGTGGATCTGACATAGGTGCAGATCGGCAACTTGTTGACAATGATTCAGATATTACCTGATGAGTCACAAGGAAATGTCTTCACAGACATTAGAAGGAAACTTTGATCTTTATGCTAAATTCTTTGGATCATTTTTACCTTCCCAGAGTTCAAATCTGGAACCCTAAAAGGGAAACTAGCAACTTGTAGATTATGACTCAGATTCATCTGACGAGTCTAACAAGGATGGGGATTTACGAACTCCCATTGCACCACATGTGACCTCTTAAGGATGACTAAGGTGATTTTCCTTGCAGGTATAACTGGATTTTAGAGCTATGAGAGGAGTAATACACTTGTGAGAATGAGTGTAAACACGAGCGGAGAGAAGAGTGAAATACTTGTTAGGTACACAAAACAGATTCACAAACTCACAGTGAGGAAGAAACAGAAACACCATATCCCATTCCCTATCCCTAAACATGGTTCTTGATACTTCGGGTCTCGATTCTGTTTATGATTGGAACTTAACTCTTAGGAACCTAACATTTACAGATTGGATTAGAATACTTCGGGACCTTCGGGAGCTCACAATTGGTAACACTTGGTGATCTCACATTTGGGAGGTATAAGGAGTTGGGAAGATTGGTGAACATGATGATCAACAGTGAAGTCATACTTGCAGCATTTAAAGGGACATGGTTGATCAGACTATGACTTGTTATTTCTTTTCCAACCAAGTAATATATAAGAACTCCTTCAGACAACAGCATACATTCCTTCTCTAATGGGGAGATAAAAGCTTATATAATAGTTTGGAGGATTCCTCAACTAAGGGGGAGAAATAGCAGGAAGGAGGAAAAAAGTAAAGCATATATACACTACACCATACCATTGTTATTTGTAACTACAGATCCTATTGTACGGGAGAGGTGGTAAACACAACGGTGATTTCCTAGTGATCAGAAGATGTGGTTTGGTTCATCACTATTCTTCATTAGGGGTGTTAGGTCACACACACTGTAGAGGGGGGTGAATACAGTGTATAATACAATCAAATCGAACTTTAATATATTAAGTAACATTAAACAAACTTTATTGAAACAATAAACTTTGTTACAGTATGGAACTGTTACCTCTCAGTGATGAACAAATATCACGAGAGCTGCTAGGGTTTACAATGAATAATCTTCTCGAATATGATAACACTTATAGTGTAAACCCTATGTCTGTGTTTATATACTACACAGTTACAAGATAATCGTTAATTGATATGGAATATAATTCTTCTTCCTAAAACATATCAATCAGATATCTTTTCTTCCAAGTATTCCATTCTTCACGGAACTCCTTCTTCATGCATATCTCTTCTTATGTTTATCTTGATCTTCTTTCCTTTAATCAGCTACTGTCTTTATCTGATCATCCTTCAATACTTAAGTTTGATATCTAACTTCTGATGATTATCTCCTGATAATATAAGTACTGATATCCTTAAGTCCTGACTTCCAGTATAAGTACAGATCAACAGTTAAGTACTGATTTGTCCTGTTAAGTAAGATCTGAAATCTAAACATAAATTATATTAGCCATGACATCATCAAATATATCTAACAATCTCCCCCAACTTGTAAATTAGCATAATATACAAGTTTAACAGATATTTGATGATGTCAAAAACATTAAGTACAAATGTATGAGAATTAGACTAGATAACTACAACTTACAGTCCTTAAAGCTTTACCAATATTCAACTTCTAATAACAACTTCAGTCTGTACAAATATCAGAATTTAAGCAGTTGTAGATCTTCGACTTGGCTTCATCATCTGATCTCTCTGATGTCAGGAGTTGTTCTGAGATAGTTCTTCAACAAACATTTCTCAGCATATCTGAGTTCATCAATCATTCTCCTTTTGGCATCTTTAAGCTCTACAGTATCTTCACCAATTTGAAAGATTGCAGCTCTGAGATCATTGATCTTTGCTTTTCTTATATCCTGGTCCAGTCTGATCAAATAAGCTTTATCAGACTCAAGATTGAATTCAACAGCCCTGTACCCCAGAAAGGTAGTTATAATCTTAGCAGTGTTGGGATTCATTTCAACTATATCACCATTGTGATCTCTGTACTTTGGAACGTATGTGCTGTTAGACTTAACAGAATAAAGCCTTTTCTGTCTCTGAATCTGTTCTTTTAAATAGTTTGCAGCAGTTCCTGTTATTCTGTCATCCACTTGAAGTAAGAAAAGTACATGCTCCAATTCTTCAAAATACTTCAATGGAATGGCACTTTGTCTTATATGATAAACCATACCATCTGTCATGAAATACAACATGATGTATTCTTTCAAGTAGGTATGGTAAACCATCTGTACAGATTCCAGTTGATTCAATCTCTCAGGAGTTGCTCCAATACCCGGTTCACTCAAGGAAGTTGGATCATTGGTAGTGTTATGTATTCTCCTTTCATCAGCACTTCCCAATCCAGTTTTATCTCTTGCTTCCTTTCCAGTAACTACTCTTGCTTCAAAACCACTTGTATTAGTCTTCAAAGGTTGAGTCTGTTTTGCTTTAGTGAATCCTGGTAGGAGTGTCTTTGGTCTATCTTCTGATATCAAGTTAACTTGAGCTATGTCAGAGGTTACTTGCTTCTTCTGAATATCAGAACTTATAATTTCTTGACTCTGAACAACTTGAGCCATGTCAGAGGTTGTTTTAAGAACTTTTCTTGAAGTCAGAGCAAGATTATCCTTTTCATCAGTAATTTCTTCATCCTCAGGAGGCACATAAACCTTGATAGGTTCACCAACTTTTTCTTTACCCTTGGATCTTGGATCTATCTGCGGTTATGATCTAGCCAATGTTGCTTCAGTATGTGTCCTTTCTTTGATCACAATGCCTTTGAGTTTTGGAAGTGGCTTTTTACCAGAAGCTTCAGATTTAGATGTGACTTTCCCTGATTTAAGCCTGGCTTCTTCTTTCATTAAACTCTCCAAGTCCATTCCTGGATTTTCCTGAAGAAATAACTGTCTTGACATTTCCTCATCAAGATCTAAAAGTTCATCAGAACTTATCCTTTTACCAGTAGCAGAACTTATTCTTTTCCCAGTATTAGAACTTGTCATGTGACTAGCTTGTCTTGATGTGAATCCTCTACCTTGACTATGACCTCTACCCATTCCAGGGTTTCCTTGATCATCTTTTTCATTATCCTTTCCTGTCAGTGTCTTGTTAGTCTTGCATTTGGACTTAATTACTTTCTCCCCCTTTTTGGCATCAGCAGGTAGTAGAAGAGAGATAAGCAATTCCACTGAGGATTGGATTTCAGTCAGTTGTGATTGCTGAGAAGCTTGATTTTTCAGAATATCATCAATCTGAGCTTGTTGATGATCTTGAGTCTTCTCAATATAAGAAATCCTATCAATGGTAGGTTGGAAGAACTTTTTCTTATCAATTTTCCAAACTTGTTCCTGTTTGATAAAGTTTTCCTGAATCTTGTGTAGCTCTGCATGAGTAGTTGAGTGAAGACCTTGTAGATGTTTAGTACTCAATGCAGTGACTCTAAGCTGGGTTTTGAAATCATCATAATTTAACATTTCATCAGCTTTAGTCAAGTGCTCAGTAAGATGCTTTTCAGTTGGAACACATGAAACTGAGTTCCATTCCTTAGTCCACTCCTGACCTGCAGGAGTTTCACTCTAAGGTACTGGTACTTCTCTGGTAACAAACTTCTTAACCAGTTCAGACTTTAGAATAGTCTGTTGAGGAGCATGTCCTGAAGGACCTGCTGCATCAGCATCTGCAGTTGGAGCAGCATCACCAGTATCTCCAGCATTTGCAGTATCAGAACTTAAAGAATCAGTATCTTCTGATAAGACAACAGTGTGAGTAGCAATGGAGGTTTCAGCATCCTCTAACTCCTGATCTGGTTCTAAGTTCTGATCAACAGCCAAATCTTGATGCTCACCTAAAGTCTGATCATCAGCATCATGATGCAGAGAAGGTGTTGTTGATAACTCTGGAGTTTGAACAGCATCAGTAACATGTGTTGTAGAAGGATTAGTTGCTGTTGGAGCTTCTAAGAGAATTACTTCAGGCACAACCAAGTTTTGAACATCAATATCAGCACTTGTGCCTGGATCAACAGGAGACACAGATGGTGTGGTAGCCTTTTTAGAAACAGCTTCCTTAGATGGAGTTGATGGAGAAGAAGTGACTGGAGCAAATTCCTTGTCTTGTGAGATCAGAGATTCATGATCCCCTTCCTTAGCTGCTGCCTCTTCATCATCTGAAACTGGCCTTTTTGCCCTCTGTTTCTTGTATCTCTTTGTTGATTTGGATTCCTTGGGAGTTTCAGGAACTGTCATTCTTCTAAGCCTTTTGAGAAGCCTAGATCCCCCAATTCCAGAATCCTTCTGAGAAGTCTTTTTCTCAGCTTCACCTACAACATGTTCTGAAGAAGGAACCTGTTCCTCAGTATCATATTCATCTCTCAAGGCAATCCTCCTTCTCTTTTGAGGTGTTTGAGGAACAGTCTTTGTCCTCTTTGGCTTGGAGGATGAAGGCTTCACAGTAGGTGCTGAGGATGAGGGTTGAACAGTCTGTGAAGTGGAGAGATAGGATTTGAGATATGTCCTGAGGGTAAGGTGAGTAAAATGAGTGGTAGGTGCTGAGGATGATGGTTTTTGGGTGTTTGTTGTTGGTTGGACATCAGAGTAAACAGATCTATAAGTATCAGGATCAGCATTTACTAGGATCTGTTTTACAGACTGAGGAATCTGTAATGGTCTAACCACTGATTTCTTAGTGTCACCATTTACCAGGTCATTAAAGTAGCGTTTTGCCACTTTAAAAGGTGGGGTTGAGGAACTGACTAATTGAGGTTCATCAGTACAAAAAGTATAAATAAGTTGACAGAATCTCGCAAAATAGACAACATTCCTATCCTCTGTCATTCTATCCCCAATAAAACCAATTATACTAGTTGCGAAATCAAAATGAGTTTGATTAATAATAGCATACCCGATGTGCTGACTCAGAATTGGGATAACATCAAAATTCGAACATTTGTTCCCAAAAGCTTTGGTGATGCAGTCGAAGAAGAAGCTCCATTCTCTTCTGATATGAGCCCGTTTCAACTGCCCAAGTTTTGCCAAACTCTATTCATACCCCAAATTTGCCATTAACTTCTGAAAAGCTGATTCTTCTGGAATTGAAAAAGTACACTCTTCTGGGAGATGTAGAGCTTTGCATATTGTACCAGGAGTGACTGCATAAGAAGAATCACCCACTTCGAAAACAATACTGGAAGTGCCATGTTTACCACCATCATCATAGTGCCCAGTCCGCCAAAATGTCAGAACTTGTTGGCTCGAAAAGCCTGAAGGCTGGGTCAGTGCATACCCAATCTCATTGTGTGCAAGAAGATCTTGCACAAAATGCAATTCAGATGGAGCTTCAGCATGATCTAGAATTGCCGCATAGTTGTTTGGAACAAACTTAGCTCCATCAATGATTAAATCCTTAGGTGCCATGTGAAAAATTGAGATTTAAAAGTGCCTGTTAGGTGTTTGATAAAATGTCTGTATGAAAAACCAACGTGAGAGAAAGAGAGAGTAAAAGCAAGTAGAGAGAAAAAGTATGAAGGAAATAAAAGATTAAATAAATCCTTTCTCTGTCGTACTTATACTCTGAAAAAATGTTACCGTTGGACACCTGTCAGACATGCAGTAATAACGGATAGTTACTGGGCGCGAGAAAACATTAATTATTACTTGCCCACTTGCCTGTTTTCAAGGAAAAACCGTTCGATTTACCCAGATATTCCATTAATCAAGGTGAAACAGTTTTAATTCAAAATTGAAACCATTCCCACTGATTTAATTATTTTTCACTGCATCATTAATATTCTGAAAAGAAATCAAGTGAAAATGACCAAGATAAATCATATGAGTAAGTACTGATAAAGGAAAGTCAGAACTTAAATTAAAACAGAATTTATATGGTCATCAGAATATCAATCAGGATTTATCAATGCATTACAAAATAACTTAGAGACAAAATCTTGAAACAAAAACAAATTTCATTAATATATCAAGAGAATACATTCATGAAATGGAAATTACATCAGTACTTATACAAGATTTCTCTAAGCTACTAAACCTAACATCAACAGCCTTAGTCCTAGCTCAAGAAGCAGGGCAAGGCTGATGATGAAGAAAAACAGGAAGAAGATGAGATTAAATCATTTCTTCTTCCTACTCTCGACAAACAGAATGGCGAGTCGGATGATACGCTCTTGCTAGCGGAGAGCTTCCAGCCTTTCCTCCTCCAATCGCTCCAGATGGCGATGGTAGTCCATATAGAAGAACAGGAGGTGGGTCAGTACCTCCTGTGGGACAGAGTCCCATATCTCCTTAGGAATGGCCGTGACGTGCCATTCCTGCTGCCAGTCGGCACAACTTAGCTCCATATTGAAGTTTTGGTAGTTCAAAAACATGTTGTATCTGACCATTGTGTTTTTGAAAGAAAAAGTATGAAGGTAAGTTTGTGAGAAAGAATTTGATGGGAAGGCTGATGTGAAGTGGCTGCTTATATAGGCAAGAGAATGCCAGGTGACGTAAAAGTATTTAATGCTGACAGGTAGAATTAATTCTACCTCGTTTCTCCAGACTTGGAAAAAGAATAACATTCATTGGAAGGAGAAAACATGGTTTAATGCGTACAAGTAACAAGTAAAAGTAGACTGTTCAAGTACGAATACCATTAACCCTAACCATAGTGACTATTAATCTTCCACTTCAACATATTCTAGTTTGAACCGAGACTGTTATCAAATTTTATCCACAGATAAGTCAAGTAAAGAATTTAGACTGTAATATCAGAATTTAGACTTATTTCAGAACTTAACAGTCATCAGAACATAATTTCTTAACTCGAAAAAAAAATGCTTATCTGAGTAAATCCTCATACAAGTTCTGAGTTATACTCTTCAGAACTTAATCTTCAGAATATGCAACCAGAACTTATCCTCAGAATTAGTGCAAGGTGACACAATGACTGTTTATCTAAAACAACATAGACCACCACAATAATTTTCATCATTCAGATGGAGTGAGTAGTGTGTGCATCAAGCTAAATAGCAGACAAAGAGTAAAGTCTGATTCACTTCAGTACATCTTAGAAATAAGGCATAACTAAAATTTTGCTAAAGAGCTGTCATTATCTTGAAACTTACTGATGAATGAGTTCATGCTTGAGTCCACCTCAGCTGATTTGTGCTAATTTTATGCATCTTTTTAAACTCTATTTTACAGTGGCTCCTCAGTGTAAGTGAGTTACGACTGCGTATCAGAATTTATGCTATTATCAAAGTATTTCTCCAGTAATCATAGAGTGTGAAAAGTCACCAAGAAAATATTTTGCTATTATAATGCATATTTACTTAATACCAGCAATGCACTTGGGTCTTCCCTTCCACATTTTTACTCTAGATCTCAAAGGAGTACCTGATTTTATTCTTTGATCCTTTTGATTTTTCTTTTTATAAGTGAGGTTTATCAGCACTTAGTACATTCACCAGTTTTACTAGTATCAAAACTTAACAGATGAGTAGCATTATTCTAATTTGTGACTTAGTAATAAGATAAACAAAGTAAACTCAACTAAGCTCAATTATCAGAATTTGCTTGTGTCATAAAATTTCAACAGAAATAATTACTTCTTACATGGGATCATTTGTTTATTGAAGACTACTAGGTCAGTATCTAACACAATTATCCTCATAGGATTGAATGGTTACTTAGACAGATATATCACTTATCAGAGTTTAGAAACATATATCAGACAACAGTCAGTACTTAAAAACATTTATCAATTAATCACAGAATACACAAAGAGATTAAATTCTGTAAATACTGATCATAAAGTCTGATAATACAGAACAAGACTAAGCAGATTTAGAGAAAGAACCTGAAATCATTCCAAGTTCATTTACCAATCTTGTAAAAGTGGCTTCACACAGTGGTTTTGTGAAGATATCTGCTAGTTGTTGATATGTTGGAACAAAGTGCAATTCCACTGTACCTTCATCCACATGTTCCCTTATGAAGTGGTACCTGATGCTGATGTGCTTTGTCATAGAGTGTTGAACTGGATTACCTGTCATAGCAATAGCACTTTGATTATCACAGTAAATAGGAATTTTAAAATATGTTAACCCATAATCCAGTAACTGATTCTTCATCCAAAGAATCTGTGCACAACAGCTTCCTGCAGCAATATACTCTGCTTCTGCAGTTGATGTGGAAATTGACTTTTGTTTCTTACTGAACCAAGAAACCAATCTGCCTCCAAGGAATTGGCATCTTCCACTTGTGCTTTTCCTGTCAATTTTGCAACCTGCAAAATCTGCATCTGAGTAACCTATTAGTTTAAAATCTGATTCTCTAGGATAGCACAATCCCAGATCAGCTGTTCCTTTAAGATACTTAAAAATTCTTTTCACAGCTGTTAAGTGAGGTTCTCTTGGATCTGCTTGAAATCTTGCACAAAGACAGGTAGCATACATGATATCAGGTCTACTAGCAGTTAGATAGAGTAGAGAGCCAATCATACCTCTGTAATCAGCAATATCTACTGATTTACCAGTATCCTTATCCAGTTTTGTTGCAGTGGCCATGGGAGTGGATGCACTTGAACAATCTTGCATTCCAAATTTCTTCAGCAAGTTTCTGGTGTACTTAGTTTGACAAATAAAAGTGCCTTCTTCATTCTGCTTGACTTGAAGGCCCAGAAAATAGCTAAGTTCCCCAATCATACTCATCTGATATTTTGACTGCATTAGTTTGGCAAGCTTCTTGCAAAGTCTGTCATTTGTAGACCCAAAAATGATATCATCAACATAAATCTGGACCAGAAGTAAGTCATTTCCATGGTTGAGGTAGAACAGTGTTTTGTCTATTGTTCCTCTGTTGAATCCACTTTCTAGAAGAAACTGAGCTAAAGGCTCATACCATGCCCTAGGAGCTTGCTTAAGTCCATAAAGTGCTTTATCAAGCCTGTAGACATAATCTGGATGTTTGGAATCTACAAAGCATGGAGGTTGTTCAACATATACCTCCTCCTCCAATTCTCCATTGAGAAAAGCACTTTTCACATCCATTTGAAAGACAATAAATTTGTTGTGAGCAACATAAGCCAAAAATATCCTTATGGCTTCTAACCTAGCAACTGGTGCAAATGTTTCATCATAATCAATTCCCTCCTGTTGAGAATATCCTTTTGCAACCAGCCTTGCCTTATTCCTTATAATTATGCCATCACTGTCAGTTTTGTTTCTGAATACCCACTTTGTACCAACAACAGATCTATTATTTGGTCTTGGCACTAGGGTCCAGACTTTGTTTCTTTCAAATTCATTCAACTCTTCCTGCATTGCTTGCACCCAATCAGCATCTTGAAGAGCTTCTTCCACTTTTTTTGGCCCAGTCTGAGAGAGAAAAGAATTGTAAAGACATTCATTTGAAGTACCTGTTCTAGTTCTGACACCTGCATCAGGATTTCCAATTATCAAATCAGGTGTATGTGATTTTATCCACTTCCTTGCAGATGGAAGGTTTTCTCTAGAACTGGATGCTCCCTCATGATCCATGCTATCTTCATTTTCATTTTCTGATGCTCCCCCTGAAACTATGCTCTCTGAGTTGGATTCTTCAGTATTTAGATTTTCAGCAATATCAGAACTTGGCCTATCAGAACTTCACGAATCAGAAAATTCCTGCTTTATTCCATGGTTTTTACAGAACTCTTCCATTATCAAATTCTTGAACTCACTGCCATTATCACTCCTTAAAATTTTCACAGAATCTTAGACCAATTTATCCAGATGTTTGACATGATCAATCAAGATAGATGCAGTTTCACTTTTTGTGTGCAAGAAATACACCCATGTGTATCTGGTGAACTCATCCACTATGACCAACACATATTTCTTCTTTGCAATAGACATGACATTCACTGGACCAAATAGATCAACATTTAGTAGATGATAAGGATCAAGAATTGATGATTCAGTCTTGCTCTTAAAAGAAGATTTTCTTTGTTTGGCTTTCTGACAGGAATCACAAAGGCCATCAGGAGCAAATACTGACTTTGGCAGTCCTCTCACAAGATTTTTCTTGACCAGTTCATTTATATTGTTGAAATTTAAATGAGAGAGTTTCTTGTGCCAATTCCAGCTTTCTTCAATTGATGCTCTACTCATCAGACAAATTGCAGAACCATCAGTACTTGTTGAAAGCTTAGCTTCATAAATGTTACCACGCCTGTATCCTTTCAGAACAACTTTGCCTTTAGATTTACTCACAATTTCACAGTGTTCTTCAAAGATATCAACATGATAACCTCTGTCACAGATTTGACTTATACTCAGCAGATTGTGTTTAAGTCCTGAGACCAGAGCTACTTCTTTAATTATGACATTTCCAAGATTGATATCACCATATCCCAATGTTTTTCCAATGTTGCCATCTCCATAAGAAACACTTGGGCCAGCTTTCTCCACAAAGTCTGATAGCAGGGCCTTATTTCTAGTCATATATCCTGAACATCCACTGTCGAGAACTAGAATATTTTTCATGTTGCCCTGCAATCACAAAAACCACTAATTATTAGTTTTAAGGACCCAGACTTGCTTGGATCCTTTGGCCTTATTAAGTTTGTTAACATTTGTAGCGGATTTAGCATCAGAGTTTATGTTAACATTTTTCTTATCAGAACTTACACTATCAGACTTTGAATCAGAATTTACACTAGAAGGAACAATGAAAACTTTCTTCAAAGAAGGTTTTATTTGAAAATAATCATAGTACAAACTATGATATTCCTTACAAATATAAATGGAATGCCATAAACTACCACAATGAAAACAAGGATTTTGTGGTTTGTATTTAACAGACGGACTCGTAACTCCTGATTTTGAAGGTAAGGAGTTAATATTCTTATTCTTCCTGCAAAAAGAAGCCAGATGGTTAGAACTTCCACAGTTATGACATATTTTCCTAGGAGCATCAGGAACAGGTTTATAATCATTGCTTTTATTCACACCTTCCTTTCCATTCCTATTTTTCCTAGGTGATTTTACCTTGTTTGCATTCTTAACATCTTTCAGCTTATGCTTAAGCTGCTTCTTTGTCATTAAGCCTATGTTCACTTCAGCTGTCTTTTCCTGTTTTAGTTTGTCAGAAGTTAATTCCTCTTCAACTTCTGATTTCTCATTTTCAGACTTTACAGTTACAAACTTAACAGGTTTTAACTTTGGCTTTTGTTTAACAACAGGCTTAATTTCTTCAGTTCCTTTATCATTCTTATCTTCTCCATAACCTAAGCCCTCTTTCCAGTTTCCACTACTTAGCAAATTTTGAGTTGTTTTGCCAGAGTTAGTCCAAGTCCTGATAATCTCTCTTTCCTTTTCTAACTCAGTTTTTAGAGATTCATTCATTTTTAGCACTTCATCCCTAACATAAAAAGCATCATCTCTATCCTTCTGAGTTTGATGGAACATGACTAACTCTTTTTCTAAGAAATCATTTCTTTTCTTAAAAGCAAGATTTTCAGAAGTTAATCTTTCACATGTTAAATTTTGATCTCTATAACTAACAAACATGGTTTTAAGATATGTTCTCAACTCATTAATATCATCAGTATGAAAAGCATAAGTAGTCTGAGGTACCTTTGTTTCAGCAGCTTCAGAACTGCTCTCAGCACTTTCTTTATCAGCATTTTCCATCAATGCATAGTTCTCCTCACTTTCAGAGTCTGAGGTGTCTGTCCAGCTTTTCTGCTTTGTGACAAGTGCCTTGCCTTTGTCACCATTTGCCTTCTTGCAATCAGGAGATATGTGGCCTTTCTCACCACAATTATAACATTTAACATTGGTATAATCTCCTCTGTCAGACTTTCCTCCTCTACCTTCAGATCTTCTGAAATTCTTCTTCTCAGAACTTATGCCTTTCCTGGAAAACTTCTTTCCCTTCCTGAACTTCCTGTATGCAATCTTTGTGATTCCTTTCACCATAAGAGCACACAGCTGCATCATCTCATCAGCATCAGTCTCAGGCAAGCTTTCAGAATCTGAGTCATCATCACTTTCAAAACTTGATGACTCAATTTCAGACTTTATGAAAAGAGCTTTACCCTTGTCTTTCCTTGAGGAAGCTGCTTTGGGGGATTCTTCTTCAGCCTTAAGAGCAATTGTCCTTGACTTTCCTCCTTTCCTCTTGCTTCTTTGTTCTATCTCAAGTTCATGAGTCTTGAGCATTCCATAGATTTCATCAAGAGTTATTTCATCAAGATTGTAGTTGTCTCTTATTGTCGTTGCCTTCAAATCCCAGCATTCAGGAAGAGCTAACAGGAATTTAAGGTTTGAATCTTGAAGATCATACTCTTTATCAACCAATGACAAATCATTCAAAAGTTTGACAAATCTATCATATAAATCATTCAATGACTCATTAGTCTTTGAGTCAAAATGTTCATACTCTTGAGTGAGTATTGTCTTCCTGTTCTTCTTAATTGTGTCAGTTCCCTGACACCTTGTTTCCAGAGCATCCCATATCTTCTTAGCAGTCTTGCAGTTGATTACCCTGTTTGACATTACATTATCAATGGC
This sequence comes from Apium graveolens, assembly GCF_009905375.1. Taxonomy (NCBI): domain Eukaryota; kingdom Viridiplantae; phylum Streptophyta; class Magnoliopsida; order Apiales; family Apiaceae; genus Apium; species Apium graveolens. The sequence continues at coordinate 199,226,509 of NC_133651.1, forward strand.
ACTATGCAGTAGGTGTCGTACCTTAGCATCCTTAGCAATTGATGCTATATCTTCAGCAGTATAATCACTCTTCTCCTTTGGTACGGTCTTTGCTGCTTCACCTGCAACTGCAACAGCGAGCTTGGTTGGTTTGTGAGGCCCTTCCTTGATTCTATCAAGGTATTCTGGATCTGTTGCTTCCAGGAACATGGTCATCCTTGCCTTCCATATGGGATATTCAGATGGTCTCAGTATAGGAACTTTGATAGTCTCATACCGACTTTGAATTTGTGTCTTTGGAGGTTCTTCAGTTTTGGTAGGCTTAGTTGGAGTTTCTGTGTCAGACATGATTGTGTTTGGATCTTTAACTATATGTGTGTTAACAGATTAGCTCTGATACCACTTGTTAGGTCACACACACTGTAGAGGGGGGTGAATACAGTGTATAATACAATCAAATCGAACTTTAATATATTAAGTAACAGAAAACAAACTTTATTGAAACAATAAACTCTGTTACAGTATGGAACTATTACCTCTCAGTGATGAACAAATATCACGAGAGCTGCTAGGGTTACAATGATTAATCTTCTCGAATATGATAACACTTATAGTGTAAACCCTATGTCTGTGTTTATATACTACACAGTTACAAGATAATCGCTAATTGATATGGAATATAATTCTGCTTCCTAAAACATATCAATCAGATATCTTTTCTTCCAAGTATTCCATTCTTCACGGAACTCCTTCTTCATGCATATCTCTTCTTATGTTTATCTTGATCTTCTTTCCTTTAATCAGCTACTGTCCTTATCTGATCGTCCTTCAGCATTTAAGTTCTGATATATAACTTCTGATGATTATCTCCTGATAATATAAGTACTGATATCCTTAAGTCCTGACTTCCAGTATAAGTACTGATCAACAGTTAAGTACTGATTTGTCCTGTTAAGTAAGATCTGAAATCTAAACATAAATTATATTAGCCATGACATCATCCAATATATCTAACAAGGGGAGAAGTTGTTTTCCAAAAGGGGAATACCATTAGTTCTTATCTACGGATCCTATTGTACGGGAGAGGTGGTAGTCGAAGGTGATCTCCTTTAAGCAGTTGATTCTCATAGGGGGAGAAGCAAGAGAGATTGCGCTTCTCAACAGGAAATGTTGTTGTACAAAAGAAGCTGTTGATGATTACTTCAAGACTGAGAAGTGTTATCTGGCAGAGATTCAAAGAACCAAGGAAATGAAGATGAAACTACTTGAAGATCAGTTCAGTGCTAGAGGAACAAGAATCTTTCATTTCAGTTACTCAAGAAATCTAGAAATGCAGTATTTGATCCAGAAAACTAGTAGCATTATTTACAAGTCCTGGTACATTACTATTTCTAGTTGTTAGTTGAGTTATCCTCTCTATTTAATTTGTTTGTTAGATTTAACAATCAAATATGGGGAGATTGTTGGTGAGACTACGTAGCTGTATGAACAGTTACGTGATAACTCAACATAATCAACACTAGAACAGGACAGGTTTATAATACTACGTCTACACAAGAAATCAGGAAGAAGGAAGACAAGGCAAATACAAAGAATCAGAAGATTAGAAGAAATCATGAAGTCTGTCTACAGGTCACTGAAAGAAGTTCATTAATATGATCAGGTCTCAGTGAAGAACAAAGCTTAAAGACTTTCAGGGTTTTATCAATGATGAAGATTCAGTATACAAGTGCTACCGAAAGATTTCAGTGTATTGGCATTGATTGAAGATAGACAGTGTTTGAAGCATAGGAATCTGAAGAATTGAAGACATGATATAGACAGAGGTTAATGAAGACATTGTCTTAAGTACCGGAAAGGGTTCCAGTGAAAGTACAGTTGTTTATTGACAGTCAGTGTCCGAAGCAATAAAGTTGAGGCAAACTTAATAATGTAATCAAGGTTATAATACGAAGACCTGAATCGGGGTTAGTCGTCTGTGAACCAGACCAGTTGCACCAGGCGTCAACAGCTCGTGAAAGGAACCTGAGTATTATTTATAGAAGGATTGTTGAGTTGAGGAACATACTTGAATTGAACGTTTATCTGTTAAAGTACGAGAAGAGGTGTGCGGGGTATACAGCTAAATAACTCAGGGGACTGGCGAAGCTCAAAGTTTAATTGTTAAATTAAATAAATTATTTAATGGACTTTAATATAATTTATTTAATAAACTTAAATTGATTTATGTTATAAATCTTAAATAAGTTTATTTGATAAATCTAAATTAGTTTATTTATATAAGTTATATTTTAGTTTATTTTATAAATTAATTTAATTACAATTTAAACTTAAAAAGAAAAGGAACAAAAAAAGAGAAAATAGAAAAAGGAAATAAAAAAAAAAGAGAAAATAGAAAACAAGTAGAAAAACAAAAGAAAAAGAAAAGAAGTAAATGAAAATAAAATAAAAGGAATCAGGGGTGACAATTGTGTTTACATTGTCGCCACATGATGTAATCAAGTTTTTGTTTACTAAGTACACTCATGTACAAGTGAATAGGCAGGTGTCGCCACAGACATTAACTCCCCCCTTTGTCGCCATAGAACAAGACCTGTATCTCCTATCGCCACAGAGCACTCAATTCTCATCCACACAATTTTATTGTGTATAAAGTCTACACTTTGCAGCAGAAAATAATGAGCCATTCATTCTGAATTATTTTCTGTTCATCTTCTCTCCCAAAAAGAGAAGTGAAATGGCAGCATTGATCTTCAGAGAAGCTCAATCTATTTGTTTATCCGTTTAACTTCTCACCGGAGTAACATTATAATGCCCGATTTAACTCTTGTATATTCTTAGGGGCATTATAATCTTTACTCGGTAATTAAATCCTAGTACAAACAAAAGCTAGATTATTGTATAGGATTTGATTTGTAAATCTTTGTAGTAACTAGGAACTTTGTTGTTTTTATATTATAGCTGGTTAATTTATTTACCGGAGTGTAGAAACACCCCTCGAGGATCTATATACGAATATATATTTTCCCGAATATCTTTTGTTCCTCGTTTTTATCGTTCCAAACACTATTCCTCTCAATAACACGAAACCACTAACCGAGCACTAAATATTTTATCCGCTAAAGATTCGAAAGAATTTTTAATTTAGTGATTATCGTATTCAACCCCCCTTCTACGATAATTCGGGACCTAACAAATCTTGTTTTACTTCAAATACTTCTTGCTTTATTTTATCCACATTTTTACTGTGTTGGAGATCTTGAATCTTATGCAGCTGAAGAGCTTCAAGATGTTCTGTAAGTAGTCTCTTTGTGCTAGCATTTGTAGATGCTTGAATGGATGTTTAGGTGTCACGAATGAGCTTGAATAGTATGGATTTGAGATGTGAGTAGGAACATTCTTTAGTTAGCATCCAGGCAGGAATATCTGCATCTCTCCCTATGTTCATGTTGTCTTCCACATCATCCCCACCAGCATCCCTAAATGAGTCTTCAGCCAATTCAAAATCACTGCCAGTAGTTGAAGGCATAGAAGTGATTGCATCCTTTGTTCTTTGTAGAAATTTAGTAGTGTGCACTAAGTTGAGCATCTTTTCAGCCTCTTCATTGCCCTATACAGCTTGAGTTTGATAAGCTATAGTAGGATGAGTAAATGTCTCAGCATCAAGGGAAATAGAATCTATGACAACTTGATATTCTTGTTGAAATAGTCTCTTCCTTTCTGCATCACTGATATTCATTGACTCACTAGCAATGGTATCCATCCTTATCACTCCTGTACCTGGATTTCTCTTATAATCTCTCTTTTGTTGCATCAAGGGCTCTCCTTGGCTTCCCACCCTCACACCCTCACCTTTACAATCTAAGGTGGGACTCCCCTCACTCACTTTTGCCAGTCCCGAAGATATGGACTGCATAGGTTCACTCATTTTCTCTCCTTTTGCCTAGGAGCATCCTGGCCTCTCACTCAGTTCACTCCCTTCCCTCAGTCCTAAGAGTGATTGTACTAGTACTAAGTCTTCTACACTTGTGATAATTGAAGAAATTTGAAGTTGTGCAGAGACTCCCGATGGATGAGGAATATCCATCGGGGTAGTAGTTCGGCTAGCCGAGAATTGACTGTTGTTAGGCACATCCATCGGGATACAATCACTACTCAACAGATGATTGATATCCATCAGGATAGAAGAAATGAATGAGTTTGGAGTGGAGACTATTGTAGACTATATGCAAATTGATGAAAATTTGGGCACGGATGTCACAATAGACTCAGAAAGAATTGGCAAGTGAGCCAACAAATCATCTAAAAGATGATGCTCATTTGCTTGGATTTTTGGCTTCTCCAATAGAGTTAAAATATGGATAATTTGGAAGTGATGTATTAATCATATCTACATCCAATGAGTGTATAGGTGAATTTGGTGTTTCAGGTGCTTCTATCACTAAAGATTTTGGTTGTGACTCCACATTTACTGGAGCCACATCAACTTGAATTTGAGATGGTGCAGTGACTGAGTCTATTGCTTCAGTTTGCACTGTGTATGTTCCATGTGCATCCCTAAGGGTTTTAGATCTTTTTTTTCTAGCATAAGTCTGTGGTGAACTTGTGTGCCTAACCCTATGACCTGTGCTCCTAGTTGGGAGCTTGTTTCAATAGTAAAATCCTTTTGGGAGGATGAAACTAGAAGTGAGCTTATTTCTTTATTAACAATCACATTTTGTTGGGAAACTATGGTGTGGTTAGGATTAGGTACACTCATATCACCAGCCTTATGCTTAGGGTTTCTTTGATTTTCACCCTGTCCCTCACCTTACTCACTCACCTTCACACTCCCTTCTTTATGTTTAGTAGATTTTATAACTGGTTTCTTTTGAAGGAAACTAGAGGGGGCTTTCTTAGCTTTGGATTTTGAAATTGTTGATTTTGAAGCTTGGGTAGGCATCTGTTGGGTTATTGACACAGATGCCATAGCTAAACTTGAAGGCAAATAAATGTGTGAGGTTGGAAGAGTGGAGACAGTGGTGCTTACCTCACTTACCTAAGGTCCCTCCATGATTGGAAAGTAAAGGAGGGGCACCTCTTTGTTGTGACTTGCCCTGTTGAGATCAGCAATGATTCTCCTTTCTTGAACCCAATAATTCATTTTGTTGGTTGGGTTCTCAACAGCAATATTCTCAACAAGATGGTTAGCAAGCATCATAAAGAATCTAGCATAATAGACAATTTTACCTCTCTTATTAAGTTCTCCTAACTTATAACCTAATTCAAACATGATCAAGTCACTGAAATTAAAGTACTTATCAGTAACTAGCATATAAAGCATGTTAAGCATGGAGATGTTAACATAATCAAAATCGCTAATTTTACCAGAAAATACTTTAGTTACCACATCACACAAGTAGCTCCATTCCTTTCTAAGACCTAGCCTCCTAATTTCACTTAACTTAGAAGTAAAAGTGTATAGCTCATAGAATATAGTATGTTAACTATATCAGTATTTGTGTATGGAACAGTAGTAGTGTTATCTGGAATTCCAAAGCATGCTTTGACAATGTCACTATTGATGCAAAACTGCTTACCTTTAAGTGTAAAAGTTATGGTTTTGTCATATGAGTTGAACACGACAGTTGTCCATATCTCCTCCACAACTTCACAGTAGATTGTGAGTGATTCCAGCATAGCATAATTGAGTTTACAGCTTTTCACAAAATCTATCATCTTGTGAAAGTCTCCAGACTGAGGAATCTCCTTATTCACAAGATCTACAAAGTTGTTCTTTTCATAGATATATCCAGATTGAGACATGATTTTGACTACTGGTGCCATTGTTAGAGAATGAGAAATTTGCAGAGAGAATATTTGCTTTGGAGAAGAAAGAAAGTTAGAGCAATTTATTTGAGAATGATAAAAAAGTAGAATAAAAATGAATTCTGCTTTTATACTATCTCAGAAATAAACTGTCAAAAATAATAAAGTGAAGTAAGTTACCAATCAAAATAGCCCAAAATATCCATTTAAAAATAAATAAACTGTAATTTTTTTTCATTTATCCGTCGTGTTATACTTACAAACTGTAAGTATGCCCGATGGATAACGTTCAGAGTATTAACGGCTAAGATTGAGACAATTCGACGGATGAGGATAAATCAATTATCCGACAGATTATAAAATAATCCAGAAAAGTTATTGATTTTTATTAACAAATAATAATCCGACGGATGATCAAACTCGATGGATAATGAGTATCCGTCATGATGTAAATTTTGCTTAGCCAAAATTTTATCCATTACAGAAAAATCAATTAAGTTTTTGGCTGCATTATAACTTTCAAAAATATCTAAAATAATTCAAGAATAATTAAGCATACCAAACTCACTTACCAACCTTGAAAAGGTGGATTCATCAAGTGGCTTGGTAAAGATATCTGCAAGCTGCATTTCACTTGGAACAAAATAAAGTTCCACATTCCATTCATCACATGTTCCCTAATGAAGTAGTACTTGATGTCTATGTGCTTTGTTCTTGAATGCTATACTGGATTTTTAGTTATAGCAATTGCACTTGTGTTATCACAGAAAATGAGAATTCTATCTACTTGTAGACCATAGTCCAACAATTGGTTTTTCATCCAAAAAATATGTGCACAACAACTACTAGCAGCAATATATTCAGCTTCAGCTATAGAGGTAGAAACTGAATTTTGCTTTTCACTGAACCAGGACACAAGCTTGTTCCATAGAAATTGACAGGATCCTGTTGTACTTTTTTTTCTATTTTACAACCTGCATAATCTGCATCTGAATAACCAGTTAGATCAAAACCAGAATCTCTAGGGTACCAAATGCCAATTTTTGGTGTTCCCTTGAGATATCTGAAAATTCTATTAATAGCTACTAAGTGAGATTCTCTAGGATCAGCCTGAAATCTAGCACAAAGACAAGTAGCAAATATTATATATGGCTTACTGGTTGTTAAGTACAGAAATGACCCAACCATGCCCCTATACATTGAAATATCCACAGACTTTTTAGTAGTGTTTAATTCAAGCTTAGTTGCAGTGGCCATGGGAGTTTTTGCAGATGTGCAATCCATTAGGTCAAACTTCTTTAAAAGATCATAAATATATTTAGTTTGACTAATGAATATTTCATCACTAACTTGCTTAACTTGTAAACCAAGAAAGTAAGTTAGTTCTCCCATCATGCTCATTTAGTTTGGAAAACTTTTTGCAAAGTTTCTCATATTTAGAGCCAAATATAATATCATCTACATAGATTTGAACAAGTATACTAGAGCCATTAACATTTCTAAAGAATAAAGTTTTATCAACAGTACCTCTTATGAAGTGATTTTCCAAAAGAAACTTTGATAAGGTGTCATACCAGGCTCTAGGTGCTTGCTTTAGTCCATAAAGTGCGTTCAAGAGATAGTAGATATATTTTGGAAATTTTGGATCTTCAAAACCAGGAGGTTGACTGACATAGACTTCCTCCTCTAAATCTCCATTTAGAAAGTCACTTTTGACATCCATTTGATAAACCTTAAAATTGGCATGAGCTGCATAGGCTAAGAAAATTCTGATGGCTTCAAGTCTTGTAACAGGAGCAAAGGTTTCACAAAAATATATTCCTTCTGGTTGACAGTAGCCCTTAGCAACTAATCTAGCTTTGTTCCTGACCACTATGCCATTTTCATCCATCTTGTTTCTGAATACCCACTTGGTGTCAATTGGATTCTTTCCTTTAGGTTTGTGTACCAACTTCCATACCTTATTCCTTTCAAATTGGTTTAGCTCCTCCTGCATAGCTAAAATCCAATCAGGATCCAACAAAGCTTCTTCTACCTTCTTTGGTTCTTCTTTATATATGAAGCTGCTATATAGACATTCTTCTTGAGTTGCTCTCCTTGTTTGAACTCTAGAAGATGCATCACCAATGATGAGTTCAAAAGGGTGATCTTTAGTCCTGTTAGGTCACACAACACTGTATAAGGGGGTTGAATACAGTGTTTATACAACCAAATCGATTTAACACAAGTATGTAATAAAGATCAAGTACATTAAATAAACTCTGTTATAATATGAATTGTTGTTCTCTCTCAGTGATGAACAAATATCACTAAGAGCTGCTAGGTTACAATGTATAATCTTCTCGATAATGATAACTCAGCTAGTGTAAACCCTAAGTCTGTGTTTATATAGTACACAGTTACAAGATATATTCTAATTGATATGGAATACAATTTTGTCTCCTAAAATATATCAATCAGATATCTTCTACAGGTCTTCCAATCTTCTAACTCTTTCCATGCATATCTTCTTTTGTTTTAGTCTCGATCTTCTCCTGTAAATCAGCTTCATTCCTTATCTGAAAGTCTTCCGGCAATTAAGTTCTAATATGACCTTAAGTTCTGATATTAAGCTCTGACTTCCAGTAAGTCCTGATTTTAGTAAATCCTGATTCGTCATGTTGTTAAGTTCTGAAAACTAAACAAAAATCATATTAGACATGACATCTCAAATATATCTAACAATCTCCCCCAACTTGTAAATTATGCAAAATATACAAGTTAATAGATTTGATAATGTCAAAAACATTTAAGTACAAATGCAAATAAGAGTTTAACTAGATAACTAATTATAACTTACAATCCTCGTAGCTTTTACCAATCTCACTGAGTCAATCTGAATCCAAAGTGATTCTTGACAAAGTTTGATATCGGCTTTTCTTCTTTAATCCTCAGGACTTGAGATAGTGTAGTCTTGAGTTGCTTCATCTCTTTATGCTGACTTCCAATCTGGTATATTGCAGTCCTTAAAGTAGAGACATGGTTTCTTTCTAAACCATCATCCAGCCTTATTACCCTTGGATGAGTAGAATCTTCATTGTAGCATAGACATTTCTCTTTCAGTATCACTTCAAGCTTAGCAGAATTGTTCCTCATTGGAATCTCACTTCCATCATCTTCAAGAATATTAGGAATGAATTATGTAACCCTTGAACCAGAAATTCTATCTTAATTTCTTATGGTCTTCATTATAAATTCTGACCATCTCCTGGTAATATCAGACTTTACCTCTAAAAGGTAATGAAAGAATTGAAGTTCTTTCAGTGATTTGTTTAGCACATCTGATTCTGACATCTGATATATCCTTCCATTTTTCAAGAAATAGAATCAGATTTTCCTTGACATTGTGCTTGTCATGAGCATCCAGTACCACTTGAACAGAGATAACCTTATCAAGGTGTTTCTGTGTCACATCTTCAAGAGGTCTTTCAGTCAATAAAAATGGATCTCTAGTAGCAACTTCAACTCCTGTTTTGATATTAGCTTCATCAGAACCTAGTCCAGCCCTGTCTCTTGGTTCTCTAGCATTTAACCCAATAGTCATGAAATCAGATAACAATTGAATTTTCTTTAGATCTAATTGTTTGATATTTTTCCACAGAAGTTTCTTTTTATCAGTTACTTCCATCTTGTTTAAATCAATCTGAGCACTATCAGAGGTTGATATCTTGATGACTTTGTCAGAATTTGTTATTTTTGTTGTAGCTTGCAGTTCTTCACTCTGAACAACTTGAGCCTTGTCAGAGGTTGTCTTTGATTCTTCAGAAATCTTCCTTCTTTTCAGAGTTTGAACATCTTTATCTTCAGCAAGAGTATCATCAGTAACTTGAACCATTTTGCACACTGGTTTCATCAGGATTTGAGGAATTTTCATCTCCAGTGGTTTCGTTGGTTCATTAACTTTTCCTTTCCCTTTATCTTTGGGATCAATCTCAGTCTGTGATCTAGTCTTGGGCTTTGATGCCTCAGTATCTGACTTCTCCTTGATCACAATGCCTTTTATGTTAGGCCTTGGAGGTTTCTTTACAACAGAAGCTTTTGTCTTTACATTTGTCTTTTCCGCTTTAAATCTAGCTTCTTCCTCCTTGAGATTTTCTAAATCCATTCCAGGATTATGCTTCAGAAATACTCTTCTAGCAATTTCCTCATCAAGTGTCTGAATCTTGGGATCTTTGTAGTAGACTATACTCTGCTTCCCCTTTAGCTTCATAGTTTGCATAAACTTTTGAGAGTCTTGACTTCCACCTTGTATCAGAACATCAGGCTTTGTCATCAGAGTTTGCTTATTAGAACTTGATATCAGATTTTCAATATCAGCACTTGCTATCAGATTTTGAGTTTTAGCAGCTTTAGAACTTGTCTTCTTTTGAATAGAAGACTTTCTTGCATCAGTAATTAGTTTCCTAGAAGAAATCTTGCTGCTGTGCTCTTTACCTTGAACTTGACCTCTACCCTTTCTAGGGTTTCCCTGGTCATCAGCTTCATCATATTTCTTCTTTAGTACTTGATCATTAGAGCATTTGGACTTAACTATCTTCTCCCCCTTTTTGGCATCATCAGGTAGTAGGAAAGAGAAAAGAAGTTCAACTGAAGAATGGATTACATCCAATTGAGCTTTTTGAGAAACTTGATTTTGTAGGACCTCAGTTATTTGGGCATGTTGCTTCTCTTGTATTTTCTCAATTGCTTCAACTTTCTCAAGAGTAGGTCTGATAATCCTTGTCTTGTCAAGCTTGATCTGCATATCTAGCTTATTAGCTGATTCTTGTAGTTTATCAACCTTTGCTTGAGTTTCAGAGTGTAGACCTTGAAGGCTTTTGGTAGTTAGAGCTGTGATTTTAAGTTGAGTCTTGAAATTACAACTTGTCATCAGCTCATCAGCCTTAGAAATGTGCTCTTTCAGAACTTTAGAGCTTGGAATGAAATCAGTTTCATTCCACTTCTTGGTCCACTCCACACCCCTGTGAGTGTCTTCCCAAGGAATAGGAGCAGCTTGCTCAATAAATTTCTCAATAAGTGCTTCCTTTCCCAGAATGGGAGCAGGAGTAACAACAGAAACACTGTCTTAAGAACTTGAAGAAGACTTATCATTCTGGAACTACCTCATCTAAATTCTGATCTTCAGGTTCCTGATCAAGAATTGGTGTAGATGGTATCTCAGCATTTAAGATTGGAGAATGAGTTGGAAATGTCTGAGCTGCTGTGGGAGCTTCCATATAAAGAACAATAGGAAAATTTAGATTGTGAATATCTATTTTAGAACTTGCAGCTTGTTCTTCAACATTATCTGTAGTTTTGTCAAGAATAGGAGAGACGGGAGGTGTGAGCACAGTATCTTGAGCTTGAGTTTGAGATGGCAAAGCTTCAAGTACAATTGGCTGTGATATCAGAGATTCCTGATCCCCTTCCTCAGCTTCTTCAGTAGTGTCCTCAGATGGACGCTTAGCCATGTGCCTTTTTGCTCTCATTTTCTTCAATCTCTTTAATAGTGAAGGAGTTGCTTGAGCATCAGAACTAGAAGTTCTCTTTTTCTTCAGATTTCCTGAACCCTCAACTTCAGCATTTATCTGTTAGGTTGACCCTTCAGCTTCTGTATTTTTCTGAAAAACCACAGTTTTAGCTTCAACAGTCACAGGTTCTGATGTATGAACCTGTGCTTCCTCCTCTTCACTATCAGATTCATTCCCGAGAATCATCTTCCTTCTCTTTTGTGGAGGTTGAGGAATAGACTTTGTTCTAGAAGGTTTAGATCTTGATGCTTTAGCAGATGGTTGTTGTTGTGATGATTGAGCTGATGGTTTGAAGTAAGTTTTGATGGTAGGTTGAGTTGGTTGAGGTTGAGAGGTGGTTGGTTGTGCAGTGGTTGAAGGTGCTGATGGAGGTTGGGATGGTTGGACATCAGGATATAAGGCAGCATAGGTGGCTTGATCAGAATTTACCAAGACTTGTTTGACAGATGTAGGTATTTGGAGGGGTCTCAAAACAGTCTTCTTATTATCAGTAGATAATAAGTCAGTAAAGCTCTCTTAGCAAGTTTAAATGGTTCAATTAATTCACTTGCTAGTTGGGGTGCATCAGAGCAATAAAAACTATAAATAAGCTGACAGAATCTAGCAAAGTAAACTGTATTTCTATCTTCTGTCATCCTATCACCAATAAATCCTAAAATAGCACTTGAATAATCAAAATGAGTTTGATTAATGAGAGCATACCCGATTTGTTGACTGAGAATTGGGATTGCATCAAAATTAGAACATTTGTTGGCAAAGGCCTTTATGATGCAGTCAAAGAAGAAACTCCATTCCCTCCTTATGTGAGGTCTCTCCAATTGACCCAGCTTTTCCAAAGTTTTTTCATAGCCCAAACTAGCCATCATCTGCTGAAGGGCTGGCTCCTCAACTGTTGAACTGTAGACACAGTTTTTTGGCAAATGTAAAGTCTGTCGAACTGTATCCAAGGTGACTACATGCTCATCCTCCCCTGTTGAAAAGATAATACTTGGGGACCCATGAGCACCACCATCATCATACATTCCACTTCTCCAAAACTCCAGCACTTGAGTTCCAGAGATTGCTTCTGGTTGGGTCAAAGCATACCCAATCGCAGAGTTAGCAAGGAAGTCCTGAATGAAGTGAAGTTCTGATGGAGCTTCACCCTTGCTAAGAATAGCCAAGTAGTTGTTGGGAACAAACTTAGCTCTGTTGAAAACAATGTATTTTGGAGCCATTTCTGTAAGAATTAAGTGAGAAAAAGAGTGTTTGCAAGGTGTTTGATAAAAATTCCTGTATGAAAAATAGCTTCAGAGAATATTAGTGGGTGAGAGAAAATAAGAGAGATGAGAGAATAAGTAAAGTAGGTAAAAGATTAGATAATCTTTTAACTCTCTTATTTATACAGCCCATGTGATAATAGCTATATTTTTGAAGCATGGCAGACAATTTACACCTGAAAATATGTGAACAGACAGTAAAAAGTTAAAGCAGGAGTTAGTGGGCATAAGAACTAAGAAGTAATTAATGTGCACATGCAGTGTTTCAAGGAGAACACACTTCTCACTTAACCAAATGATTATGACTATTTTTATCTGACCTAATTATATTCTGATAAAATATGACCATTTCAGTATTTACCACAAATAAGTGAAGTAAATAAATAATGCCACGTAAGCATCAGAGTTTGCATCAGGATTTAATATTAGAACTCAACTCTTATCAGATTTTAACAATCATCAGAACATGGCTTCTTTACTCAAAAAGTGAATGTTTGTATATATGATTCTTCATACAAATACTGACTTGTTTCTTCAGAGTTTAATCATCAGAACTTTCATCAGAACTTGTCCTCAGAATTTATGCAAATAACAGTTATCTGTTCATCTAAAACAACTTAATCACCATAGTAATTTTCATCATTCATATGGAGTGATAGTGTTTTCATTAGCAAAATATCAGATAAAGATTAAAGTCTGATAAACTTCAGTTGATGTTAGAAATAAGGCATAACTAAGAAAAGTGCTTAAATCTGTCATTAATTATGAAGTCTATTATAGAACAAATTTATGCAGGAATCCACCTTAATTGTTTGTGCTTATTTTATGCATCTATTGAAATTCCTTTTTGCAGTGGCTTCTCAGTGTAAGTGAGTCACAACTGCTATCAGAATTTATGCTTTTATCAGAGTATTTCTCTAGTAATCAGAGAATGTGAAAAGTCACCAAGAAAAATTTATTTGCTTTTCTAATGCATATAACTTAATACCAGCAATGCACTTGGGTCTTCCCTTCCACATATTTACTCTAGATCTCAAAGGAGTACCTGACTTCAACTTTCTTTTCTTTTCTTTTCTTCAGATAAGTAAGGCTTATCAAGCATGTGGTTCATTCTTAAGATTTACTGACATCATAATTTGACAGATGAGAAGCAAGAATTTAGTTTGTGACTTAGTAATAGGATACACAAAGTAAATTTGACTAAGCTTAAAATCAGAATTTGCTTATGTTAATCAGTTTCCACATAAATAACTAATTCAAACAAGGGATTTCTAGTATGTTAAAGACTACTAGGTCAACATCTAGCATAGTAATAGTCATTGGATTGAATAGTCACAGAACATTCAAAACACTATCAGAGTATATAGATCCACATCAGATAACAATCAGCATTTAATGTATTACAATATAAGCACAGATTACCTGAAGATAAGATAATATGTAAACACTGATCGTAAAGTCTGATGCGTGAGAACAAAAACTAAGCAGATTTAAAGAAAAAACCTGATACCATTCCAAGTTCATTTACCAGTCTTGTAAAAGTAGCTTGTAAAGATATCTGCTAGTTGTTGATCTGTTGGAACAAAATGTAATTCCACTGTACCTTCCATCACATGTATCCTTATGAAATGGTACCTAATGTTGATGTGCTTTGTCATTGAGTGTTGTATTGGATTACCTGTCATAGCAATAGCTCTTTTATTATCACAGTAAATAGGTATTTTTGAAAATTCTAACCCATAGTCCAGTAGCTGATTCTTCATCCAAAGAATTTGTACACAACAGCTTTCTGCAACAATATATTCTGCTTCCGTAGTTGATGTGGAAATTGATTTCTGTTTGTTGCTAAACCAAGAAACCAATCTGCCTCCAAGAAATTGGCAGCTTCCACCAGTGCTTTTCCTGTCTATTTTGCATCCTGTAAAATCTGCATCTGAGTAACCTATTAGCTTAAAGTCTAATTCTGTAGGATACCACAATCCTAAATCAGCTGTACCCTTGAGGTACTTGAAAATTCTTTTCACAACTATAAGATGAGGTTCTCTTGGATCAGCCTGAAATCTTGCACAAAGACAGGTAGCATACATGATATCCGGTCTACTTGCAGTTAAATATCTACTGATGAACCAGTATCTTTATCTAACTTGGTTGCAGTGGCCATGGGAATGGATACAGTTGAACAATCTCGCATTCCAAATTTCTTCAATAAATTCCTGGTGTACTTGGATTGATTGATAAAAGTACCTTCTTCATTTTGCTTGACTTGAAGTCCCAGAAAATAACTAAGTTCTCCCATCATACTCATTTGATATCTTGATTGCATTAGCTTTACAAACCTTTCACAAAGTTTGGCATTTGTAGAACCAAATTTGATATCATCAATATATATATCTGTACCAGAAGTAAGTCCTTTCCATGGTTGAGGTAGAATAAAGTCTTGTCAATTGTGTCTCTGTGAAATCCACTTTCCAGAAGGAATTGAGCTAAAGTTCCATGCCATGCTCTTGGACTTGCTTAAGGCCATAAAGTGCTTTGTGAAGCCTGTA
This sequence comes from Apium graveolens, assembly GCF_009905375.1. Classification (NCBI taxonomy): domain Eukaryota; kingdom Viridiplantae; phylum Streptophyta; class Magnoliopsida; order Apiales; family Apiaceae; genus Apium; species Apium graveolens. The sequence goes on from NC_133651.1 coordinate 199,241,650, forward strand.
GATATGATTGGGAAATTTAGGATCTACAAAGCCTGGAGGTTGTTCAACATATACCTCTTCTTCCAATTCTCCATTGAGAAAAGAACTTTTCACATCCATTTGAAAGACTTTGAACTTTTTGTGAGCAACATAAGCCAAAAATATTCTTATGTCTTCCAATCTAGCAACTGGTGCAAATGTTTCATCATAATCAATACCCTCCTGTTGAGAGTAGCCTTTGGCAACCAGCATTGCTTTGTTTCTTGTAATTATGCCATAAGAGCACACAATTTCATCATCTCTTCATCAGCATCCATCTCAGATAGACTTTCAGTTTCTGAATCCTCATCACTATCAGAACTTGATGACTCAGTATCAAACTTTGTGATGAGAGCCTTTCCTTTGCCTTTCTTTTAGACAACCACTTTGGGGGATTCCTCCTCAGCCTTAAGAGCAACTGTTCTTGACTTTCTCCGATGCCTCTTATTTCTTTGATCCATCTCAAGTTCATGAGTTTTGAGCATACTATAAATTTCATCAAGAGTAGTTTCATCAAGAGCATAGTTGTTTCTTATAGTAGTTGCCTTCAAATCCCAACTTTCAGGAAGAGCTAAAAGGAATTTAAGATTTGTATCTTCAAGATCATATTCCTTATCCACCAGTGACAGATCATTCAAGAGTTTGACAAATCTGTCATATAAACAAGTTAATGACTCATCAGGTTTTGAGTCAAAGTGCTCATACTCTTGAGTGAGTATAGTCCTTCTGTTCTTCTTAATTGAATCAGTTCCCTGACATCATGTCTCCAAGGCATCCCATATCTCCTTTGTAGTCTTGCAGTTAATTACCCTGTTTGATATGACATTATCAATGGCACTATGCAGCAAATGCCTTACCTTTGCATCATTGGCAATAGATGAGATATCTTCAGCTGTATATTCACTTTTCTCCTTTGGTACAGTCTGTGCTGGCTGATCTGCAACTACAACAGAGAGCTTGGTTGGATTATGTGGTCCTTCATTAATTCTGTCAAGGTATTCTGTATATGTAGCTTCCAGAAACATAGTCATCCTCACTTTCCATATGGGATACTCCGAAGGTTTCAGTATGGGAACCCTAGTGGTCTCATATCGATTATGGATTTGAGTTTTTGGAGTTTCTTCAGTTTTGGTGGGATTGGTTGGAGTTTTCTCTTCTTCAAACATGATTGTTTTGGATCTTTATTGTATATGTCTTAACAGACTGCTCTGATACCACTTGTTAGGTCACACACACTGTAGAATGGGGTTTGAATACAGTGTATACTACAATCAAATCGAATTATGAACACAAGTATGAAACACAAAATAATCCTATTAATAAAACTTTATTACAATGGAACCGTCCTCTCTCAGTAATGAATAAATATCACGAGAGCTGTTAGGGTTACAATGAATATTATTCTCGATTAAGATAACACTTATAGTGTAAACCCTATGCTATGTTTTTATAGATGCACAGTTACAAGATAAACTTCTAATTGATATCGAAGATACGTCTGCATCCTAAAATATATCAACTAGTTATCTTTTCTTTTAAGTATTCTATTCTTCATAGAATTCTTCTCCATGCATATCTCTTCTTATGTTTATCTTGATCTTCTTTCCTTCAATCAGCCGCCTTCCTTATCTGAATGTCTTCTTAAGTCCTGATATTATCTCCTGATAAATATCTTCTGATATCTTAAGTTCTGATAACTTAAGTTCTGATATCTTAAGCTCCGAATTTAGTATAAGTACTGATTTCCAGTTAAGTCATGATTTGTCCTGTTAGTTAAGATTTGAAAACTAAACACAAATCATTATTAGACATGACATCACAAATATATCTAACAAGGCAGATTGTCTCCCGACGGATGAAGCATTTTGTAACTCGACAGAAATTGAATTATGTGCTTCATTAGTTGTAGATTTTTCTGCATTATCTTTATTCACTATTTCTTGATCACTTTCATCATCATTGTCATCACTAACCATCTCCGCATTATTAAACTTGAGGCTCTCATGGAAATCTCCATCTTGCAGTCCTTCAATATTTTTGTCATCAAACACAAAATGTACTGATTTCATAACAATGTTGGTTCTCAGATTGTATACTCTATATGCCTTTCCTACAGCATATCCATCCAAAATTCCTTCATCTGCTTTAGCATCAAACTTCCCATATTGATCAGTTTGATTCCTTAAGATATAACATTTACAGCCAAAGACGTGAAGATAATTTAGAGTTGGCTTCCTATTCTTGAATAATTGGTAGGGTGTCATGTACTTGCTTGATTAATCAAAGAGATATTCTGAGTGTAGCAGGCAGTATTCACAGCTTCAGCCCAAAAATATGTTGGTAACTTTAATTCTTCAAGTATTGTCCTTGCAGCTTCAATAAGAGATTTGTTTTTCCTTTCCACAACTCCATTTTGTTGAGGAGTTCTTGCTGCAGAAAACTCATGCATAATCCTATTCTCTTCACAAAATGATCTCATCACAGAATTCTTGAACTCAGTTTCATTGTCACTCCTGATTCTTCTTGCTTTAAAGTTAGGATGATTGTTGACTTGTCTTATGTGATTGATGATGATTTCACTAGCTTCATCTTTAAACTTTAGGAAATATGTCCAAAAGAACTTTGTGAAATCATCCACAATTACTAGACAAAATATTTTCCTTGGGATGGACAACATATTGACTGGTCCAAACAGATCCATGTGTAGAAATTGCAAAGGTTCTTCTATTGTTGAATCAAGCTTCTTTCTAAATGATGCCTTGATCTGTTTTCCTTTCTGGAAGGCATCACACAATCCATCCTTAGTAAACTCCACTTGATGAATACCTCTAACTAGTTCTTTCTTGAAAAGTTCATTCATGGTCTTGAAGTTTAGATGGGACAGCTTTTTGTGCCAAAGCCAACTTTTATCTTGACTTGCTTTACTGAGAAGGCAAGTGACTGATTCTGTATTGGATTAGTTGAAATCATCTAGGTACACATTTCCTTTTCTCACTCCAGTGAGAACCACTTTGTTGCTCTTTTTGTTTGTCACAACACAGGCTTCTGAATTGAAGTTTACTGAGTTTCCCTTATCACAAAGTTGGCTGATACTCAACAAATTATGCTTGAGACGATCCACTAGGGCAACCTCTTCAATGATGACATTATCTTTTGAAATCAAGCCATATCCCATAGTAAAACCCTTGTTGTTATCTCCAAAAGTAATACTTGGGCCAACTCTCTCCTTGAATTCAGTGAGCAGGGTAGAATCTCCAGTCATGTGCCTTGAGCAACCACTATCCAGATACCAAAGATTCTTTCTATTTCCCTGCACACATCAAAATCAAATCAAGTTAATTTTGGTACCCAAGTTTCCTTGGGTCCTTCCTTGTTAGCTTTCTTCTTTGGTTTCTTAGGTTTAATCTCATTTGAACTGGGAATTTCTGATTCTTCCTTAGTCATCTGAGTTGGACCTTTGAAACCAGTCATTAAAACAGAATTGTCATGCACATTTAAGTTAACAGGAAAAGGCCTGCTATTTGCAAATATTTTATTCCAGTAAAGCATGCTAAATGCCATTTGTGGCATACTAAATGCAGCATAATAAGGATTAGGTACAAATGGCCTATTAGAAAATTGTGCATTCATATTCTGAGCAGACATAGCATTCATAGGCATGGTAGGCATGGAAGTCATGTTGGGAAAAGAAGAGGGTGCAGTTATAGGACTAGACATGGCAAGTTTGAAATTAATAGACAAATGATTAACACTACCACACTTAACACAGATTTTTCTTGGAGCATACTTATCAGGTGTGTAGTTGTTATGTTTGTTAATTCCTACTTTCCCATTTTTATTGTTTTTCGTTTTAGCTTCTGTTTTAACCTCAATCTTTTCTAATCTGTCATTCAATTGCTTGATGGACAGATGACCAATATTAACTTTCTTTTCCTTCCTGACTTGACTTGATTCTCCTAGAATAAAGTTCTTAGAAACTGAGCCATATTTTTCATTTTAAATTGGCTAACATAGCTTTGCTAACTGGCTTACTCACAGCCAAAGGATGTGGCTCCTTATCACTCGACATATAATCTTTTTAATTATCCCACGGATGATTTTCATCATCCGTCGAGTCCATATCTGTAAGTAATCCTTCAACCAAATTGGACTCAAGCTTCTCTTTACTCTTCTTCCAGGTTGCATCACAAAAGGACTGAATACCTTGAACTTTAGTGATTTGAGCATGGACATCTCTGCATGATTTCCATGCCTTAATCACTTCATGTTCTCGTTGAAGCTGCTTCTTTAAAATCTCTTCTTTCTTCAAGGATTCAGTTAATTCATCCTTAGCAATCTTACACTCAATTCTCAATTTTTCAAATTCAATAAACTGAGACTCTAGCACATTATTCCTCTCACTTAAAAACAAATTGTTTTCTTTAATTTTAGCATTTTCCTTAGTAAGAAACATAAGTGTAACACACAAGTGATATAATTTTGTTGACATGTCATTGATTGCATCATTACACACAGCTTTAGATAAATGTGCTAGGTTAATGGTGATTACTAGATTACTTGAAGAACTTGTTTCTGTTTCATCAGACTTGGCCATCAGGGCTAGGTTGACATAGCTTATTTCTTCATCTTCATCCAATCCAGCATATGCCCAGTCATTTTCTTGTGTAATGAAACCCCTTTCCTTTTGCTTGAGCAACTCAAAATATTTCTGTTTATAATCAACAGGCTCAAACTTCTTCTTGCTAGAATCTGACTTTTTACACTCATTGGCAAAATGCCATGCCAAGCCGTATTTGAAACATTTTAATTTGGATTTATCCACCATGTTTCTACTTGGCTTGACTACTCCAAAATTCTTTTTGAACTTGAGCTTGGAAAATCTTCTGGATAGGAATGCTAAATGCTCATGAATATGATCCATGTCATCTTGTCTCAACTGATCTTCATTTTCAGCTACCAACCCTTTACCCTTGCTTTCACAAACCTTCGATGTAGACTCAATAGCTTCTACCTTCATCTCTTTCTCTAACTCAACAACCAGTTCTATGGACCCTCCTTTCTTCCTTCCTTTCTCCATCCTCTCATCTTGCTCAATTTCAAGCTCATAAGTTTTTAGGATGCCATATAGTCTCTTCAAGGTGAACTCTTTGTAATCCTGAGAATTTCTCAATAAAACTGTCATTGGCTTCCACTCTTTTGGAAGAGATCTAAGGAACTTGAGGTTAGATTCTTTTGTTTGATAGACTCTTCCATGCAACTTCAGAGAATTTAGTAGCTTTTGAAATCTACAAAAAAATATCAGTGAGAGACTCACTTTCTTCACAGTAGAAATGCTCATATTGCTGAATCAGTAGCTGCATCTTGTTCTCCCTTACTTGCTCAGTACCATCATAAATAATCTGGATTTTATCCCAAACCTCTTTGGCTGTTTTACAGTTAATGATGTTATCAAACATATCACCATTAACTCCATTGAACAAAATGTTTGTGGCCTTCTTATCTTTCTTGACTTGCTCAATATCAGGATCTGACCATTCATGCCTAGGTTTGGGAACAGATGGTTCATTGCCAGTTGTAGCTCCCATTGGTATATGAGGACCTCTCTCTATGCAATCCACATAGACCTCATCTTGGGAAAGAAGATGTAGGTGCATCTTCACCTTCCAGTGGTGATAATTATCTTTGTCTAGAAATGGAATTTTGACTCCAACATCCTTCTTGTTCATCTTGATATTTGTTGTGATCTTTACACTTTTTGTACTTCAAGAGTTTGCTCTAATACCAATTGTTATTCCCTAACAATACAACAAGAATTACAGAAGGGAGCATTGAATGTAATTCTGGCTACTTTTTCAAGATTTTTAAAACTGTTCTAACTGAATATATATAAGTGTTTGATTTGCAGAGTGCGGAATGAAAGAATTATATAAATCAAAACACAAAGTAATAAAAACACAAGCTTTTAAAACTTTCTAGTGGATTTGAATGTATCCACCAGATATATATATATATATATATATATATATATATATCAGTTTGAGAACTCTGTGTAGCTTAGAACGGCTCACATCTTTTTTACAAGTAGAACAAACAAACTACAGAGAAATTCTTGACAGGTACAACTTTTTCTATCTCTCTTTAAAATGTGTTTGCTTAGTTGAATGTTCTACTAGCTACACTTGGTTAATATATCACCAAGTTTACACAACAATAAGACAAGATAATAAAACAAAACATATCTAGTCTAACTCCATGCTGCTTCACTACTCAATTCCAGCATCTTTGAATATCTTCACAATTGCATGGAAATGGTAATGCTTCTTTGTTCTCAAATTCCTGCTTAATAGGCTGCCACATTCCTTTTGCAAACACCCAACGCATGTGACTGTGTTGTCACTCTCAATAGATATTTGAATTTGATCATCCGTCGGATACATGTTTGTCATTCGTCGGGAAGCTTTGTTGATCATCCGTCGGGTAGCTTTGTTGATCATCTGTCGGGTATATATTTGTCACTTGACTCCATTTCACTTATACAGAATTACAAGACATCTCATATTTACAATTAATCAACCTATTCAGCATATCGACTAGTAGTCAACATGACTCATATACTCCTACAGAATCTACACAAAGTTGTTTGCAAAAATGTGCTACAATTCTTATTATTACATAATCTACTCGCTCGATGGATGTAAATATGTCATCCGTCGGGACTGTAAATTTTATCCGTCGGGACTATGTTAGATCATTCGTCGAGTGCTACAAAATTCAGTAAGTTAAATTTACTAAGGTGTTTTGTTTAATTTATCATCAAGTTCACTACATATTTCTAACAATATCAATAATATATATAGATCTTCACATCCTTAGTGTTGGATCATTCATAAGTTATTTTGAAAAAAATTATAACATTAATATGGGACTAAACAATATTAAGAAGTACCGGTCAAACTACTAGTTGACTGTTAAAATAGCAAACAAAAAAAATTTATTTTTTTCTTAAAATTTTATTATATCACTTATATATATAGATCTTCACATCCTTACAGTTGTATCATTAATAAAATATTTTGAAAAAAATCATAACATTAATATGAGACTAAATAGTATTAAGAAGTACTCGTCAAAATACTAGTTGACTGTTAAATAGCAAACCAAATAAATTTATTTTTTTCTGAAATTTTTATTATATCACTAATATATATAGATCTTCACATACTTACAGTTGGATAATTCATAAGTTATTTTGAAAAAAAACCTAACATTAATATGCCACTAAACAGTATTAAGAAGTACCGGTCAAACTACTAGTTGACTGTTAAAATAACAAACAAAATAATTTTTTTTTCTAAAAAATTTATCATATCACTAATATATATAGATCTTCACATCCTTATGGTTGGATCATTCATTAGTTATTTTGGAGAAATCGTAGCATTAATATGGGACTAAACATTATTAAGAAGTACTGGTCAAACTACTAGTTGACTGTTAAAATATCAAACCAAATAAATTTATTTGTTTCTAAAATTTTTATCATATCACTAATCTATATAGATATTCACATCCTTATGGTTGGTTGATTCATAAGTTGTTTTGAAAAAATCATAATATTAATATGGGACTAAACAATACTAAGAAGTACTAGTCAAACTACTAGTTGATTGTTAAAATAGCAAACCAAATAAATTTATTTTTTTCTAAAACATTTATCATATCAATAATATATATAGATTTTCACATCCTTATGGTTGGATCATTCATAGGTTATTTTGAAAAAATCATAGCATTAATATGGGACTAGAAAATATTAAGAAGTACTGGTCAAACTACCAGTTGATTGTTAAAATAGCAAACCAAATAAATTTATTTTTTTCTATAAATTTCATCATATCACTAATATATAAAGATCTTTACATCCTTATGGTTCGATCATTAATAAGTTATTTTTAAAAAATCATAACATTAATATGGGACTATATAGTACTAAGAAGTACTGGTCAAACTACTAGTTGAGTGTTAAAATAGCAAACCAAAAAAAAATCTAAATTTTTTATTAGATCACTTATATATATCGATCTTCACATCCTTATGGTTGGATCATTCATAAGTTATTTTGAAAAAATAATAACATTAATATGGGACTAAACAATACTAAGAAACAATTTGATTCTTAAAATAACAAACCAAATAAATTTATTTTTTTCCAAAAAATTTATCATATCACTAATATATATAGATCTTCACATCCTTACAGTTGGATCATTCATAAGTTATTTTGAAAATATCATAACATTAATATGGGATTAAAGAGTATTAAGAAGTACTGGTCAAACTACTAGTTGACTGTTAAAATAGCAAACCAAATAAATTTATTTTTTTCTAAACATTTTATCACATCACTAATATATATAGATCTTCGCATCCTTACGGTTGGATCATTCATAAGTTATTTTGAAAAAATCATAACATTAATATGGGACTAAACAATATTAAGAAGTACTGGTTAAACTACTAGTTGACTGTTAAAATAGCAAACCAAATAAATTTATTTTTTTCTTAAAATTTTATCATATCACTAATATATAAAGATATTCGCATCCTTATGGTTTGATCATTCATAAGTTATTTTAAAAAAATCATAATATTAATATGAGTCTTAACAGTATTAGGAAGTACTGGCCAAACTACTAGTTGACTGTTAAAATAGCAAACCAAATAAATTTATTTTTTTCTAAATTTTTTATCATATCACTAATATATATAGATCTGCACATCCTTACAGTTGGATCATTCATAAGTTAATTTGAAAAAATCATAACATTAATATGAGACTGAACAGTATTAAGAGGTACTGGTCAAACTACAAGTTGACTGTTAAAATAGCAAACCAAAAAAAATTAATTTTTTCAAATTTTTTTATTATATCACTTATATATATATATCTTAAAATCCTTACTATTGGATCATTCATAAGTTATTTTGAAAAAATCATAACATTAATATGGGACCAAACAATAGTAAGAAGTACTGGTCAAAATACAAGTTGATTGTTAAAGTAGCAAACCAAATAAATTTATTTTTTTCTAAATTTTTTATTATATCACTAATATATATATAGATCTTCACATCCTTACAGTTGGATCATTCGTAAGTTCTTTTTAAAAAATCAAAACATTAATACGCGACTAAACAATACTAAGAAGTACTGGTCAAACTATAAGTTGACTGTTAAAATAACAAACCAAATAAAAATATTTTTTTCTAAAAAATTTATCATATCACTAAATATATATATCTCCACATCCTAACGGTTGGATCACTCGTAAGTTATTTTAAAAAAATCATTGCATTAATATGGGACTAAACCGCTTATTAAGAAGTACTGGTCAAACTACTAGTTGAATGTTAAAATAGCAAACCAAATAAATTTATTTTTTTCTAAACATTTTATCATATAACTAATATATAAAGATCTTCACATCCTTACTGTTGGATCATTCATTAGTTATTTAAAAAGAAATCATAACATTAATATGAGACTAAACTGTACTAAGAAGTACTAGTCAAACTAATAGTTGACTGTTAAAATAGCAAACCAAATAAATTTATTTTTTTCTAAAACATTTATCATATCACTAATATATATAGATTTTCACATCCTTATGGTTGGATCATTGATAAGTTATTTTGAAAAAATCATAGCATTAATATGGGACTAAACAGTATTAAGAAGTACTGGTCAAACTACTAGTTGACTGTTAAAATAGCAAACCAAATAAATTTATTTGTTCTATGTTAGGTCACACACACTGTAGAAGGGGGTTGAATACAGTGTTTAGCACAATCAAATCGATTATAAGAACTCAAGTAACAGAAAACTGATTTTATTCAACACAATAAATTCTGTTACAATATGGAACTGTCCTCTCTCAGTGATGAACAAATTATCACGAGAGCTGCTAGAATTACAAAGAATAATAACTTCGATAATCGTAAGACATATAGTGTAAACTCTATGCCTGATTTTATATACTATACAGTTACAAGATAAATTCTAATTGATATGGAATATTATTATGCTTCCTAAAATATATCAACCAATTATCTTTTCTTCCAAGTATTCTTTTCTTCATAGAATTCCTTCTTCATGCATATTTATTTCTGTCTTAGTCTCAATCTTCTTTCCTTTCAATGAGCCGCCTGCCTTATCTGGAAGTCATCTTAAGTCCTTATATTATCTTCTGATAAATATCTTCTGCTCTCTTAAGTTCTGATAACTTAAGTTCTGATATCTTAAGTTCTATATTCAGTATAAGTGCTGATTTCCAGTTAAGTACTGATTTGTCCTGTTAGGTAAGATCTGAAAACTAAACACAAATCATATTACACATGACATTATCAAATATATCTAACAATTTCCACAACTTGTAAATTAGCATAATATACAAGTTTAACAGATATTTGATGATGTCAAAAACATTAAGTACAAATGCATGAGAATTTGATTAGATAACTACAACTTACAGTCCTTTCAGCTTTACCATCTCTAACTTCTGATAACAGCTTCAGTCTGTATACACTTCAGAATTTAAGCAGTTATAGATCTTTGACTTGGCTTCAATTTCAATTTTTGATCTTTTTGATATCAGGAGTTGTCCTGAGATAGTTCTTCAACAAACATCTCTCAGCATATTCAAGTTCATTAACCATCCTCCTTTTAGCATTTATCAATTCAGCTGTATCTTCTCCGGTTTGAAAAATAGCTGCTCTGAGATCATTTATCTTAGCTTTTCTTATCTCCTGATCTAGTCTAATCAGATATGCCCTATCAGACTCTAGATTGAATTCCACAGCTTTATAACCCAAAAAAGTAGTTGTAATCTTAGTAGAGTTAGGCTTCATATTGACAATATCACCTTTGTGATCTCTGTACTTGGGACAGTATGTGCTGTTAGACTTTACAGAATAAAGCTTCTTCTGTCTTTGAATTTGAGACTTTAAATATCTTGCAAAACTATCTGTTAATCTGTCTTTAACTTAAAGTAGAAATAGAACATGTTCCAGTTCTTCAAAATACTTTAGTGGTATAGCATTCTGCCTAATTTGGTATACCCTTCCATCTGTCATAAAATATAACAAGATATGCTCTTTCAAGAAGGTATGATAAACCATTTGTACAGATTCAAGTTGATTCAATCTTTCAAGAGTTGCTCCAACACCTGGTTCACTTAAGGAAGTTGGATCATCGGTAGTGTTATGTACTCTTCTTTCATCAGAACTACCCAATCCAGATTTATCTCTTGCTTACTTTCCTTTAACAACTCTTTCTTCAAAGCCACTAGTTGCAGTCTTCAAAGGTTGAGCCTGTTTAACTTTGGTGAATCCTGGTAGGAGTATCTTTGAAGGTTTAACATGAGCAATGTCAGAGGTTTCCATTTCCTTATCTTCTGATATCAAGCCAACTTGAGCTAAGTCAGAGGTTGCTTACTTCACTGTCATATCAGAATTTACTACATCTTGACTCTTTCAAATCAGAGTAAGACTAGTATCTTATTCATCATCAGTTATTTCTTCATCCATATCTGGTATATAAACCTTTACAGGTTCATCAACTTTTTCTTTGCCCTTGGACCTTGGATCAATTTCCATTTGTGATTTGGTTTTGATTGCCTCATAATTTTTTCCTTCCTTTATCACAATACCCTTAGGTTTTGGAAATTTTCTTTCAACAACAGAAGCTTTAGATTTTGTCTTGACACCTTCTACTTTGAGTCTAGCTTCTTCTTCCTTTAGACTCGAAGTCCAATCCTGGATTTTCTTTAAGAAATAACTCCCTTGAAATTTCTTCATCAAGTTCCAGATGTTCACCAGAACTTATCATTTTACCAGTATTAGAACTTATTCTTCTCCCAGTATCAGAACTTGTTCCTTGACTTGTAATTCTAGCTTTAAGTGATGAAAACCCTTTTTCTTGACCTTGACCTCTACCCTTATCAGAGTTTCCCAGGTCATCATTTCCATCATCCTTTCCTTTCAGTGTCTGAATAGATTTGCATTTGGACATAATCACTTTCTCCCCCTTTTTGGCATCAGCAGGTAAAAGAAGAGAGACAAGCAATTCCACTGAGGATTGGATCTCATTGAGTTGACTTTGGTGAGAAGCTTGATTCTTCATAATTTCTTCAATTTGAGCTTGTTGCTTCTCCTGAGTTTTCTCAATGTAGGCAATTCTGTCAAAGGCTGGCTTGAAAAATATGTTCTTTTCAAGTTTCACATTGATATCTTGTTGGATTAGAGCTTCCTGAATTTTGTTCACCTTGTCATGAGTTATTGAGTGTTGACCTTGAAGGTGTCTTGTATTCAATGCAGTAACTCTCAGCTGTGCCTTGAAATAATCATTTATCAGCATTTCATCAGCTTTTGCAAGATGCTCAGCAAGAATCTTTTCAAAAGGAACAAAACTAACTGTGTTCCATTCCTTAGTCCACTCTTTTCCTCTAGGAGTTTCACTCCAAGGTACTGGTGCTTCCCCTGTAACAAACTTCTTGACTAAATCAGCTTTATGAACAGTTTGTTGAGGTGCATATCCTGATGGACCAGCTGCATCAGCATCCAAATTGGCAACAGCTTCACCAGTAATTTCTTCATTGGCAGCATCAAAACTTGTAGATCCTGCAGTATCAGCATCCTCTGGTAAAACAGCAGTATGTGAGGCTATAGAGTCCAGGTTCTATAACTTGATGCTCCTCTAAATTCTTATCTGTAGCCAGGTTCTGATCAGCATCCAAAATTGATGTTGTTGGTGGAGTGAGTTGAATTGGTGGAGCTTCGAAGTACAAAACCTCAGGCACAATCAAGTTATGAATATCAATTTCAGCACTTGTACCTGGTTCTTCAGTATGTACTGGATCAACTATAGGTGACATAGGAGGTGTAGGTATTTTAGCTTGAGCAGTTTCATGTTGTGCAGAAGGAAGTGATTCAATAACAATAGGTTCTGTTGAGATCAGAGATTCTTGATCCCCTTCCTTAGCTGCTTCCACTCTATCTGAATCTGACTCAACTATGTCCCTGTGAGCTCTCTGTTTCTTTAACTTCTTCAAAGGCGGAGACACTGAAGGAGCTTCATCATCAGAATTTAACTTTCTAAGCCTTTTGAGGGGCCTAGAACTCCCAGTTACAATATCTTTCTGAGAAGAAACCTTCTCAGCTTCTATAACGACAATTTCTGATATGGAAACCTGTTCCTCAGTTGTTTCCTCAAATCAATAGAATTTATTCAAAACATTCATCACAAAATAAAATTATAAGTCGATGAAGTAAAGATTAATAAATTGCAATTAAACATGTACAATCACATAATTTGAGAAACAAAGAACAAATCTTGCAATTAATGAAAATTTCATTGATATATCAGATGATTACATTCGATGAAATTTAGCAATTACATACAAAAATTACAAGATAGTCCTATTCTACAATTCCTAACATCAACAGCCTTAGTCCTAGTCTAAGAAGACCTAACCACTAACTCCTTCTGCTGCTGACGAAAAACACTGCAAGACGGATGATCCGTTCTTGCCGACGAAGAGCTTCTCTCCTTTCCTCTTCCAACCTATCAAGATGGAGGTGATCATCCATTGATAAGAACAAGAGTTCTGTGTAAACCTCTCGTGGAACTGAGTTCCATATCACGTCAGGAATGGCGATGACATGCCACTCCTGTTGCCATTCATCACAACTCAACTCGATGTTAAAGGTTTCATAGTTCAAGAACATGTTGAAACGGACCATTTTTGTTGATATGAATAAAAAGAGAGTGAGTTTGTGAGAAAATGAAAGATGTTTTGGCTGGAATGAATGGTTGGTTTAAATAGCCAATAGAATTTCAAGGGACGCGAGGGCTGGTTAAAAATTACAAGTAAGAATAATGACCCCTCGACTCCCTAGACTGATGTGTAAAAATATCAGTCAGTAAAAGATCTAAAGCCAGAGTTAATGGGCACGGGATATGATAATAATTACTATGCGCATGCAGGTATTCAAGACATACACGCTAACCACTAACCCATAATGATTATGACTATTTTATCTCATATTAACCAATATTCTGTAAAAATATTATCATTCAAGTAATGACCAAAAATAAACCAAGTAAATAAATCCTTCCAAGTCAGCATCAAAACTTGATTATTGTTAGGAATATATGTGCATTAGTTTGATGATATGTTTAACAAAACACTTAAGTAGAAGTTTAGTATTTGCAGCCTCAACGGATAAGACCACTTTGGCTATCCGTTGATGGTGCAGCTTTACTTAGAAATAAGTCTAGTGTTGTAGCACATTTCAGTCTCTGTATTTAAGATATAATTCTTAGAAGTTGAGAGAAAATATAAGTCATGTTGACTACTAGAAGATATGCAAATAGGAAGGCCATTTATAAATATTTCATGCCTTGTAATTTTGTATAAATGAAGTGGTATCAACGGATGTCTTAAAGACCTTCAACGGATGAGAAACAAAGCTTCAACGGATGTCTCTAAAGCTTCAACGGATAGAGCTTCAACTGCTAACACATCAACGGATAAAGCCATCAACGGATGAAGGCTTCAACGGATGTTCTGTTAAATAGCAGTTGATAAGTGGTAGTTGTAACAGCAGACAGAGGCACATGGGTTGACAGAGATAACTGAAATGTGGAAGCCTAATTTCAGGAACATCAGAAAAAGCAGCCGTTCTACTCTAGTACAAAGAGGCAATAGTCAACAAAGTACTTGAGTGATATGGAGAAGAAACAAGTGGAGAACTTATTTTATTATTGTATTTTATCTTTGTCTTCACTTGTACACTTGGTGATATAAAAACCAAGTAGCAGCTAGTAATTAGATAAGAATTTTTCCAGTGCTGTTTAGAAAAATCTTGAGAGAAAAATTATCTAGTTTGTACTAGGATGCAGCTGTGATCAACATCTTGAATCACAGATTTTCTGAAATACCATCTCTGGTGGAACAACAATCCACCAGAAAAGTTTTTAAGGTCTGTTGTGTTCTTTACTTTAGTGCTTGAATATATATATGTCTGTATTAGCTTAAAGCAATTCACACACTTGTTTATCTTGAATACAAAGCCTTTAAAACTGCTCAAAACTTGAAAAAGTTTTGAGATTTACATTCAACCCCCCTTCTGTAAATCTCATTGTTAGTCCACTAGGAATAACAATTGGTATCAGAGCAAGCTCTTGACACACAAAGAGTTTAAAGATCTTGGAAACCAACAAAGATGAGTAAGAAGGATATTGGAGTAAAAATCCCAGTTCTTGACAAAGACAGTTATCACCATTGGAAGGTGAAAATGCACCTTCATCTACTCTCCCAAGATGAAGGTTATGTAAACTGCATTGAGAATGGTCCTCACATTCCCCACAAAGTAGCCACAGTTGCTACGGCCACAATTGCTGTTGGTCAATCCATTCCAAAACCTAGAGCAGAATGGACAATGGAAGACACAGAAGAAGTCCACAAGGATAAGAAGGCTATGAACATTTTGTTTAATGGTCTTGACAAGGATATGTTTGATAATGTGATAAATTGCACAACTGCCAAAGAGGTTTGGGACACAGTTCAGCTACTGTGTGAAGGTACAGAACAAGTAAAAGAAAACAAAATGCAGCTTCTCATTCAACAGTACGAGTATTTTCATTTTGAAGAAAATGAATCTTTAAATGACACATTTAATAGATTCCAAAAGCTGTTGAATGGACTGAAGCTGTATGGTAGAGTGTACCAGGTGAAGGATTCAAATCTTAAATTTTTAAGATCCTTGCCAAAGGAATGGAAACCCATGACTGTTTCCTTGAGAAACTCTCAAGATTATAAGGACTTCACTCTTGAAAGATTATATGGAATCTTGAAGACTTATGAACTAGAGCTGGAACAGGATGAGGTATTGGAGAAGGGAAGAAAGAAAGGAGGTTCAGTTGCCTTGGTAGATGAAAATGAGAAAGAATGCCGACAAGAAATTGTGAGATCTACATCAAACTCCAAAGATGGCACAAGCAAATCAGAATCAAGCAAGGGTAAGGAGCAAGTTGCTGAGAATGAAGACAACTCCAGCCAAGATGACTCTGATGGTATTGATGAGCATCTTGCATTTCTGTCCAGGAGATTTGTAAAGATGAAATTTAGGAAAAACACTAGAGCCACTAAACCTCATAAGAACATGGTGGACAAATCCAAGTTCAAGTGTTTCAATTATGGTATAAGTGGACACTTTGCAAGTGAGTGCAGAAAGCCAACTTCTGAAAAGAAGAAATTTGACCAAGTAGATTACAAAAAGAAATATTTTGATCTGCTCAAGCAAAAGGAGAGGGCTTTCATTACTCAAGAAAAAGACTGGGCAGCTGATGGAGAAGAAGAGGATGAAGATGTGGAATATGTCAACTTGGCTCTCATGGCTGATTCTGAGGAAAATGAAGTTAGTTCATCAAACAACCAGGGAAAAAGAAGAAATCTATGGTACTTGGACAGTGGCTGTTCAAGACACATGACAGGATATTTCTCCCTGCTCACTGAGTTTAAGGAGAGAGCTGGCCCTAGCATAACCTTTGGAGATGACAGCAAAGGGTTTACTATGGGATATGGCTTGATTTCAACAAGGAATGTCATCATTGATGAAGTTGCATTAGTTGATGGTCTCAAGCACAATTTACTGAGTATCAGTCAACTATGTCATAAAGGGAATACAGTTTCCTTCAATTCAGAAGCCTGTGTTGTCACCAGCAAGAAAGACAACAAAGTGGTTCTAACTGGAGTTAGAAAAGGGAATGTGTACTTAGCTGACTTCAACTCTACAGATGCAGAATCTATTACTTGTCTCTTCAGCAAAGCAAGTTCAGTTGAGAGTTGGCTATGCACAAGAAGCTATCCCATTTGAATTTCAAGACAATGAATGATCTAGTCAAAAAGGACTTAGTTAGAGGAATTCCTCTAGTTGAATTCTCAAGGGATGGTTTGTGTGATGCTTGTCAGAAAGGAAAACAAAGGAAAGCATCATTCAAAAAGAAGCTTGAAACAACAATTGATGAACCATTACAGCTGCTGCATATGGATTTGTTTGGACCAGTCAATGTATTGTCAATTGCAAGAAGAAGATATTGCTTAGTGATTGTAGATGATTTCTCAAAGTTTTCATGGGTCTATTTTCTTGGATCAAAGGATGAAGCAAGTGAAATCATTATCAATCACATCAGGCAAGTCAATAATCATCCTGACTTGAAGGTTAGGAATATCAGGAGTGACAATGGAACTGAGTTCAAGAATTTGTCAATAAGGCTGTTCTGTGAAGAAAATGGAATCATGCATGAGTTCTCAGCTCCAAGAACACCTCAGCAAAATGGGGTAGTTGAAAGAAAGAACAGATCTTTGATTGAGGCTGCCAGAACAATGCTTGAAGAATCAAAGTTACCAACATATTTCTGGGCTGAAGCTGTTAATTGTGCCTGCTACACTCAGAATATTTCTTTGATCAATCAAGCTAAAGGCATGACTCCTTATCAGTTGTTCAAGAGAAGAAAACCAACTCTAAACTTTCTTCATGTCTTTGGATGTAAATGCTTTATACTGAGGAATCAATCTGACCATAAAGGGAAGTTTGATGCAAAGGCTGATGAAGGGATATTTGTTGGTTACTCAGCTGGAAAATCTTATAGGGTCTACAACCTAAGAACCAACATTGTTATGGAATCTGTGCATGTTGTGTTTGATGATAAAAAGATTGATAGACTAACAGATGAGGGACACAATGAGAGACTTAAATTTGACAACATTGAGATATATTGTGATAATAGTGAAGAGGAGATTGATGGAGATGACACTTCAAAAGGGATTCAAAATATGCCCTTGGATAATGCACAAAATTCTGCATCCGTTGATAGAGGCAATGCAGTATCCGTTGAAAGACATAGTGCATCATCCGTTGAAGTACAAAATGAAGCATCCGTTGATCATAGTTCATCAACGGATAATCGATTTACATCATCAGTTGATAGAACTCCAAATTCCCTGCAAAGAACCAACAATTCAGGGGGAGTTTCAACTAATCAACACTCTGTCTCACATCATGACAATACTGAGGCCACCTCATCTAGAGCACATCTTCCACCTCAAAGGAAATGGACCAAGAATCATCCCTTTGAACTGATCATTGGTGATGCATCATCTAAAGTGCAAACAAGAAAAGCTACTCAAGATGAATGTATGTATAGTAGTTTTCTATCTCAGGAGGAACCTAAGAAAGTGGAAGAAGCTTTATTGGATCCAGATTGGATATTAGCTATACAGGAAGAGCTGAACCAATTTGAGAGAAACAAAGTTTGGAAGCTGGTACCCAAACCAAAGAACAAGAGTCCTATTGACACAAAATGGGTATTCAGAAACAGGATGGATGAAAATGTCATTGTCAGAAGGAATAAAGCCAGATTGGTTGCTAAAGGCTATTCTCAACAAGAGGGAATAGATTTTGATGAAACATATGCTCCTGTTGCAAGACTTGAAGCCATCAGAATTTTTCTAGCCCATGCAGCCCATGCCAATTTCAAAGTCTATCAAATAGATGTCAAGAGTGCATTTCTAAATGGGAAATTGGAGGAAGAAGTCTATGTAAGTCAACCTCCAGGGTTTGAAGATCCAAATTTTCCAGACTATGTGTATTATCTGTTGAAAGCACTCTATGGACTGAAGCAAGCACCTAGAGCCTGGTATGAAACCCTATCAAAATTCCTTTTGGAGAATCACTTCATTAGAGGTACTGTTGATAAAACTCTCTTCTTTAGGAATGTAAATGGCTCTAGTATACTTGTTCAAATTTATGTAGATGACATAATATTTGGTTCTAAAGATAATAAACTTTGCAAAAAGTTTGCTAAGCTAATGCAAAATAATTATGAAATGAGCCTGATGGGAGAACTAACATATTTTCTTGGTTTACAAGTTAAACAAGTTAGTGATGGAATTTTCATTAGTCAAACTAAATATATTCATGATCTTTTAAAGAAGTTTGACTTAATGGAATGTTCATCTGCAAAAACTCCCATGGCCACTGTCACCAAACTTGAATTAAATAAGACTGAAAGGTCTGTGGACATTACAAGTTATAGAGGCATGGTTGGTTCACTTTTATATTTAACTGCTAGCAGACCAGATATAATGTTTGCTACATGTCTGTGTGCTAGATTTTAAGCTGATCCTAGGGAGTCTCACTTAATTGCTATCAAGAGGATTTTCAGATATCTCAAGGGTACACCAAATTTAGGTATTTGGTATCCTAGAGAATCTGGCTTTGATCTAATTGGTTATTCAGATGCAGACTATGCAGGTTGCAAAATAGACAGGAAAAGTACAACAGGCTCCTGCCAATTCCTGGGAAACAAGCTTGTATCATGGTTTAGCAAAAAGCAAAATTCAGTCTCTACTTCTACAGCTGAGGCTGAATACATTGCTGCAGGAAGTTGCTGCTCTCAAGTGTTATGGATGAGGAATCAACTCCTTGATTATGGACTTCATGTTGACAAAATTCCTATCTTTTGTGACAACACAAGTGCCATAGCCATAACAGAGAATCCTGTGCAGCACTCAAGGACCAAGCACATTGATATCAAGTACCACTTCATCAGGGAGCATGTCATGAATGGTACAGTGGAACTACATTTTGTTCCAAGTGAACAACAAATTGCAGACATATTTACTAAGCCACTTGATGAATCAACATTCACAAGATTGGTAAGTGAGCTAGGTATGCTTAATTACTCATAAAATTTATGTCCTAATTGCAATTTGAATTGAAGCCTGAAATGTATTAGTTGCTAGAACAAATTTGACTTCTTAACAAAGATTATTCCATCAACGGATATTTCCTATCCGTTGAAAGTCAAAATTGTTCTATCAACGGATGTTCACTATCCGTTGAAAGACATATACATTTCTGGAATTTTTATCCGTCAACGGATAAAAATGAAGTACCTTTCAACGGATGACAGTTTACTTTATCCATTGAAATGTCACATCAGTCGATTCAGGTGTTTCACAGTTGTTGATTCTATTTTCTTAACCGTTGATACTCATACATACAGCTGTATGTATTTGTTTTAAAGGTAGTTTTTAGAATACTTACAGTTTATTCTTAAACGGCTGAAACTCACTTACATATATTTATTGTTTAATCTTTTATTTATGCTTTTTAATTTGAGAAAGTATATAAGCCCTTCTGATTTTTCATTTTTACTTTACGCTTTCTTGAAATTTCAAAGCTTTTACCATTTTCTCTCTGCAAATCCTTCAAGTTATTCTCTGCAACTTCTACTTACAACAATGGCACATGTAGTAAAAATTATGTCTCAATCTGGGTTCATCTATGAGAAGAACAATTTCATAGCTTTGGTAGCAAAGAATGAAGCCCACTCAGATTATCACAAAATGATGGACTTCATCAAAAACTGTAAACTTAGCTATGCAATGCTGGAAGCCCCAACGATTTACTGTGAAGTAGTTGAGGAGATTTGGACAACTGCTGAGTTCAACTCCATAGATATGACCATCTCTTTCACTCTCAAAGGTAAAAATCACTGTGTTAACTGTGATGATTTACTAGCATGTTTTAAATTGCCTGAGAACAATGCCATGACACCACACACTGATAATGATGTATCCAGCATGTTAGATTCCATAGGTTATTCTCTTAACTCTGCTAGTTTAGGGAGTATTAAAAGAAAAGGCCTTAGGAAAGAATGGAGTTTTCTTGGGGATGCCTTTATCAAGGTTTTCTCTGGGAAAATTAGTAATTTTGATGCCATAACTTCATCTCTTGTTAATATGCTCTATATGCTTGTTTCTGATAGGTATTTTAACTTTAGCAATTATGTTATGCTAGAATTGGGTACTAGATTAGGTAACAAAGCTAATAGACCTAATAACATCTATTATGCTAGATTCTTTATGTTATTGGCTAACCATGTTGCTGAAGGTTTGGTCATAACCAATGAGAATAATAAACTCAAGTGCTGGGCACAAGAGAAAAGAGTTCTTGCAGATTTATTGAGAATGGATCTCAACAGCAGTGTACCATTGGTATATTTACCAATCATGGATGCACCTCAGGTAAATGAGGTAATTATTTCTACAACTCCTTCTTCTTCCAACCCCTCTATATCTTTATCTTCTAGTGTGCCCATGGAATCTGTGACAATGCCCCAACAGATTCCTACCAAGGTCACCAAAACTAAAATTTCAAAATCAAAGACAAAGAAAACCACCTCTGTTGTTTCTCAAAAGACAACAGTTATAACACCTACCCTTAACCCTGAGGGGAGTGAATAGGGTGTGAGTGGTGAGGGGAGGGGTGAACATCAAAGAAACCCCCAGGATAAGGAAGGAGAGATAAGTGTTACCCAAGCTAGCCAAGCCACAATTTCTTAAAAAGCTATGGTGGTTGAAAAGGTTACTAGCACATCCCTAGCTGCATTCTCCCAAAAGGATGTAACTATTGAAAATAGTTCCCAACCAGGAACACAGAACAAACGAGGGAGGGACACAGAAGCCAAACACTCACCAACAAAAGCTTTTATTAGAAGAAAGAGGGCTAGAACCCAATCTTCTACACAGGGTGCACACACTGCACATATACATCCATCTGTATCTATGCCTTCTCAAACTCAGTTTGATGTGGCTCCAACAAATGTGGAGTCACAACCCCATTCTCTCACAATTAACACACATCAATCAACACACACTTTATCACCATCTCTGGATGTGGATATGTTATTCCCATCAATTCCTGATTCTCCCTCTTTACAACTCAGGGAGGAGCCCCACTCAAAAACAGGTGATCATCATCTTTTAGATGATTTATTGGATCACCCGCAAATTCTTTCAGATGTAATTGAAGGATCTGTGTCACCAAAACTCAAATCAATCCACACAGATTCAACAGTTATATCACTTTCAATTTCTACTTCTTTTCCTTCTTCAACGGATATCACTCATCAGTTGACAAGTGGTTGTTCTTCAACGGATAAGCTTAACAGCTGTTATCCGTTGATACCATCAGTGTCACCTTCAACGGCTATTCCATATCCGTTGATAGTCTCTACACACTCAACTGAAACAATTCCAAGTGTAGAAGACATGATTACTGTACAATCACTTTTAGGACTGAGGGAAGGGAGTGACAATTTGAGTGAGAGGATGGGTTGCTCCCAGGCAAAAGGAGAGATTGAGAGCTCAAATAAGCATGCTATTTCTTCCAGCATGGCAAAAGTAAGTGAGAGGAGTACCACCTTAGTAGGTGAAGGTGAGGGTGTGAGGAGTGTGAGCCAGGGGGAGCCCCTGATGCAAGAATATAGAGAAAAAGAGAGAAAGGCAGATACAGCAGATATAAGGGTGGATCCAGCCATTGCTAGTGAGTCAATGATTGTGGATGATGCTGAAAAGGAAAGACAATTTCAGCAACATTACAAAGCTGTAATTGATAACATTTCCTTGGATGCTGACACTTTTACTCATCCTGTGTCAGCCTATCAGTTGTTGGTTGTTCAGGGCAATGAGAAGGCAGAAAAGACACTACATCTAGTACATACAACAGAATCTCTTCAAAGGGATAAAGCTGCTATTAACAAGATGCCTTCTACAGCTGGTGAGTCATCTGAGGAATTTGGAGTAAATTCTGATGATGATGACTCTGTTTCTTTTGATGGAAGCATGAACTTAGGGGGAGACGAAGGCCCTAGTTCTATTCCAAATTTACCTGAATGGGCCTTGACAAAGGAGTCTACATCAGGGCAATTCAATGTCTCCTTAGTCAAACAAATCAGTACTATCCAACAGGCCATTCAGAAAACTTCACATGCTGGTACCAAGGCAATCCTTACAGCTCACCTGGACTCACTGCATCTCATGAAGTTGCAGCAAGTAAGACAGAATCTGAGTGTGGATGAACTCAAGAAGGATATTGCTGACTTGAAATCCTACAATTCTGAAAAATTGGATTCAGTCATGCCCTATGGTACAATGAAGGACTTATTGTTGAGATTGAAAAAGGATTCAAATACTGAAACGAGGCTGGCTAAGTTAGAAGACAGAGTCCAAGTTATTGAAAATTCTGTGGCCAGCATTCTTCACAACCAACAATCTCAAACAAGTCTACTTATGCAGCTGGCAAAGGCACAAGGCTTGACCCCTCTCCTTGATGATAACAAAATGGAGGAGAGAAAAAGGGAAGGGGAAGGAGAGCCATCTACAAAAATCCAGATATCTAAAGTGCTAGTTCCTGCCATCACTACTTCTCCAATTATGCAAATCAAAGGAAAGCCTGATGGAATTGACCTAATTCAGCTAGCAGCAGCTGAAATTCAAGTGAAAGAGCAAAGGAGGAGAATTGATGAAAGGGTGCAACAAGTGTTTGGCTCAACACAAGATAAATCTATATCTGTGAAACATAGCACAAAGGTTGAACCAATCATTATGGAGCACAAGCCAGAAAGGAGGAATAAGGTTGGAGAGACTTCTTTCAAGAATCTAAAACCTATGGTTCTCAAGCCCAACACTAGATCCAGCAAGGACTCCACAAAGAACCCCCTATACTTTGCTCAGATGAAAGAAGTGGACTTTCCTCTTCCAAAGTCTGATGAAGACAAAGTTTTGGGTGCTAACATCATAAAGTACAAGGAGACCAAGGACATAGTTGAAAGAATGAAAATGGCCATTATCTTTAGAGAGGGAAAGAGTATCTGTGTGATGCAAGGACATCCCAAATTTCCAAAGGCCAAGAGGGAAGAAACCAAAAGGTTGAAGAAAGAAGCTAAAAAACTCAAGGCTGACAAAAGAGCACAAGCAAAGCTTGAACAACAGCTAAAGTCAAGTCAAGTTGAAGGAGAGAAAGGAATTGAAGTCAGGGGTGAAGACAAGATTGCAAACCTAGATGAGGTTTTTGGGAGTATATTTGGTGAGAGTATCGAGGAAAGAGAGGAATGGCAGAAGGGAAACAGAAGAAAGGCCAAGGCACATAGAAGGAGTGAAGATAACACTGAAGAAACTAAATCAATATCTAAACCACTACCTTCCATACCCGAACCTTATGTTGCTGATCCCACTATAAACATCCATGGTGAACTATTCATCCCAAAAGAGGAACCTATTGATTGGGACACCATCAAATTGCCTACCTTTTTAACCACTCTTCCACCACCAAAGAAACAGAAAAGAAAATCCAAATCTACACCTCCCCTAACCTCTAAGAAATTCACTCAAAAACAAAAACCTAAGCCTAAGCCACCCATTTCTAAAGATGATTATGTTCACATCTGTGACATAAA
The DNA here is from genome assembly GCF_009905375.1 of Apium graveolens. Classification (NCBI taxonomy): domain Eukaryota; kingdom Viridiplantae; phylum Streptophyta; class Magnoliopsida; order Apiales; family Apiaceae; genus Apium; species Apium graveolens. Next base: position 199,266,035 of record NC_133651.1, read on the forward strand.
AGAAATTTCAGACATTGAACTCTATCTGGATGAGCTGGAGGATGTAAGGGGAATAGCTGCCTACAGACAGCTACCAGAGAGATTGGTGTTCAGATACAAAGAAGCTGGGGAAAGAACATGGCCTCTCTACAGGATTCTGAATGAAGGCTACTATACCTTGATCAGAGTCTTTTCAGCCATACAAAAGGATTCTGGCTTTACCAGGACTGCCAAGACTGAAATTCTCAACAAGATTGCCAACATAAGGAAAACTTGGAGGGAGCCCAATGCTTTGCCCAGAACTTTACTCATTCAAGAAAGGGGAATTACAATCCACAAATCACCTCATTGGTTGATGGAATTTAGAGGTGATAAAGGAGTCAGAAGATTTTTCAGACTTGAAGACCAACTCAAGATTGCCAGCAATAAAACTCTCAAGGAAATGCAATCTAAGTTGGATATCAGTGATGAAGATGAAGCTGAATTTTATAGACAACTCCAACTCCAAATTGAGGAAAATGACAAAGGGCTAGGAAAGAAAACAAGTGAACAAAGAAGAAAAAGATGATTTGCTCAGACTAAAGGAGCACCCTTGGAAATTCTGTAAATCTTCAATTACCTCCTAGTACATACACATTTGCAGCACTTTTAAATTTCTACTTAGTTTCAATTCATATATTTGTTAAGTGTTTTGTTATCATCAAGTTAACCCTGAATTTATGTCTACAATTCTTATAGACATAAATAGGGGGAGATTGTTAGGAATATATGTGCATTAGTTTGATGATATGTTTAACAAAACACTTAAGTAGAAGTTTAGTGTTTGCAGCCTCAACGGATAAGACCACTTTGGCTATCCGTTGATGGTGCAGCTTTACTTAGAAATAAGTCTAGTGTTGTAGCACATTTCAGTCTCTGTATTTAAGATATAATTCTTAGAAGTTGAGAGAAAATATAAGTCATGTTGACTACTAGAAGATCTGCAAATAGGAAGGCCAATTGTAAATATTTCATGCCTTGTAATTTTGTATAAATGAAGTGGTATCAACGGATGTCTAAAAGACCTTCAACGGATGAGAAACAAAGCTTCAACGGATGTCTCTAAAGCTTCAACGGATAGAGCTTCAACTGCTAACACATCAACGGATAAAGCCATCAACGGATGAAGGCTTCAACGGATGTTCTGTTAAATAGCAGTTGATAAGTGGTAGTTGTAACAGCAGACAGAGGCACATGGGTTGACAGAGATAACTGAAATGTGGAAGCCTAATTTCAGGAACATCAGAAAAAGCAGCCGTTCTACTCTAGTACAAAGAGGCAATAGTCAACAAAGTACTTGAGTGATATGGAGAAAAAACAAGTGGAGAACTTATTTTATTATTGTATTTTATCTTTGTCTTCACTTGTACACTTGGTGATATAAAAACCAAGTAGCAGCTAGTAATTAGATAAGAATTTTTCCAGTGCTGTTTAGAAAAATCTTGAGAGAAAAATTATCTAGTTTGTACTAGGATGCAGCTGTGATCAACATCTTGAATCACAGATTTTCTGAAATACCATCTCTGGTGGAACAACAATCCACCAGAAAAGTTTTTAAGGTCTGTTGTGGTCTTTACTTTAGTGCTTGAATATATATCTGTCTGTATTAGCTTAAAACAATTCACACACTTGTTTATCTTGAACACAAAGCCTTTAAAACTGCTCAAAACTTGAAAAAGTTTTGAGATTTACATTCAACCCCCCTTCTGTAAATCTCATTGTTAGTCCACTAGGAATAACAATTATTATCAGGATTTAAAAGTCATCAGAATATGGCTCCTTAACTCGAAAAGTGAATGTGTACTCCTGTAATTCTTCACACAAATACTGATATGGTTTCATCAGAACTTAATCATCAGAACTTCAATTAGAACTTGTCCTCGGAATTTATGCAACCTGACACATAGACTGTTCATCTAAAAAAACATTGATCACCACGGTAATTTTCATCATTCATATGGAGTGTAAGTGTGTGCATTAAGCTAAATACCAGACAAAGAGTAAAGTCTGATTAACTTCAGTACATCTTAGAAATAAGGCATAACTAAGAATTTTGCTCAAAATCTGTCATTATTCTGAAGTCTACTTTAGAATGAGTTCATGCATGAGTCCACCTCAACTGTTTTGTACTCATTTTATGCATCTTTTGAAATTGTATTTTACAGTGGCTTCTCAGTGTAAGTGAGTCATGACTGCTTATCAGAATTTATGTTGTTATCAGAGTATTTCTCCAGTAATCATAGAGTGTGAAAAGTCACCAAGAAAATTTTATTTTGCTTTTCTAATGCATATTACTTAATACCAGCAATGCACTTGGGTCTTCCCTTTCATATTTTTTACTATAGATCTCAAAAGAGTACCTGATTTTTAATTCATTTCTTTTCTTTTTCTTTTGATAAGTGAGGCTTATCAGCACTTAGTTCATCCACCAGATTTACTAACATCAGAACTTAACAGATAAGAAGCACTATTCTAGGTTTGGACTTAGTAACAAGATACAAAAAATAAACTTAACTAAGCTCAATATCAGAATTTGCTTGTGTTAAGAGATTTCCATATAAACAATTACTTCAAACATGGGATCTTTAGTATATTAAAGACTACTAGTTCAGCATCTAGCACGGTTATCCTCATTGGATTGATTAGTCACAAAAACATTCATATCACTATCAGAGTTTAGAAATTCACATCAGACAACAATCAGCACTTAGAAGATTTCTAATTAAGCACAGAGTACACAAAGATGTAATATCTGTAAACACTGATCATAAAGTCTGATGTATCAGAAGATAAACTAAGCAGATATAGAGAAAGAACGTGAAACCATTCTAAATAATCTTGTAAAAGTAGCTTCACACTGTGGTTTTCTGAAGATATCTGCTAGTTGTTGATCTGTGGGAACAAAATGCAATTCCACTGTACCTCCATCCACATGTTCCCTTATGAAGTGGTACCTTATGCTGATGTGCTTTGTCACTGAGTGTTGAAATGGATTACGTGTCATAGAAATAGCACTTTGATTATCACAGTAAATAGGGATTTTAGAAAATTCTAACCCATAATCCAGTAACTGATTCTTCATCCAAAGAATCTATGCACAACAGCTTCCTGCAGCAATGTATTCTGCTTCTGCAGTTGATGTGGAAATTGACTTCTATTTCTTGCTAAACCAAGAAACCAATCTGCCTCCAAGAAATTGGCAGCTTCCATTTATGATTTTCCTGTCAATTTTGCATCCTGCAAAATCTGCATATGAGTAACCTATTAGCTTAAAGTCTGATTCTCTAGGATACCACAATCCCAGATCAGCTGTACCCTTAAGGTACTTGAAAATTCTTTTCACAGCTGTTAAGTGAGATTCTCTTGGATCTGCTGAAATCTTGCACAAAGACAGGTAGCATACATGATATCAGGTCTACTTGCAATTAGATAGAGTAAAGAGCCAATCATACCTCTATAATCAGTAATATCTACTGATTTACCAATATCTTTATCCAACTTAGTTGCAGTGGCCATATTAGTGGATACACTTGAACAATCCTGCATTCCAAATTTCTTCAACGAATTTCTCGTGTACTTAGATTGACAAATAAAAGTTCCTTCTTCATTTTGCTTGACTTGAAGGCCCAGAAAATAGTTAAGCTCTCCAATCATACTCATTTGATATCATGACTGCATCAGTTTGGCAAACTTCTTACAAAGTCTGTCATTTGTAGAACCAAAAATGATATCATCAACATATATTTGCACCAAAAGTAATTCCTTTCCATGGTTGAGGTAGAACAGTGTTTTGTCAATAGTTCCTCTGTTAAATCCACTTTCCAGAAGAAACTGAGCTAATGTCTCATACCATGCTCTTGGAGCTTGCTTAAGGCCATAAAGTGCTTTATCAAGCCTGTAGACATGATTGGGAAATTTGGGATCTACAAAGCCTGGAGGTTGTTCAACATATACCTCTTCTTCCAATTCTCCATTGAGAAAAGCACTTTTCACATCCATTTGAAAGACTTTAAACTTCTTGTGAGCAGCATAAACAAAAAATATCCTTATGGCTTCCAATCTAGCAACTGGTGCAAATTTTACATCATAATCAATTCCCTCCTGTTGAGAGTATCCTTTTGCAACCAGCCTTGCTTTGTTCCTTTTAATTATGCCATCACTGTCAGTTTTGTTTTTAAACACCAATTTTGTACCAACAACAGACCTGTTCCTTGGTCCTGGGACTAGGGTCCAGACTTTATTTCTTTCAAATTCATTCAACTCTTCCTGCATTACTTGCACCCAATCAGTATCATGAAGAGCTTCTTCTACTTTCTTTGGTTCAGTCTGAGAAAGAAAAGACTGATAAAGACATTCATTTGATGTAGCTGTTATAGTTCTGACACCTGCATCAGGATTTCCAATAATTAAGTCAGGTGTATGTGCTTTAGTCCACTTCCTTGCAGATGGAAGGTTCTCTCTAGAACTGGATGCTCCCTCATGATCCATGATGTCTCCATCAATATTTTCTGATGCTCCCCCTGAAATTATGCTCTCTAAGTTGGATCCTTCATTATTTGAGTTTCCAGAAATATCAGAACATGAGTTTCCAGAATAATCAGACCTTGGCCCATCAGAACTTGAAGAGCCTGTTCTAGGTTCCGATGCTTCTTGAGATGTGGTTGGATCTTCAGTATGCTCCCACTGCACAGGTACATTTTCCTTAGGCGTAGTTACCACAGTTTTAATAACATCAGAGTTTAATCCATCAGAGTTTGCAGTATCAGGATTTACATTGTCAGAATTTATAGAATCAGAATTAAAAACTTCATTTTCGAATCTCAGCTGATCATGATCATTGAAATCTTCAAGTCCAGTAATCTTCTTATCATCCAAAGAGACATTGATAGATTTCATGACAGCCCTTGTAGAAAGTGGATATCCAACAAAAATTCTTTCATCATCTTTTAGATCAAATTTGGATAGTTGTTCGGGATGAGTCTTAAGAACAAAACACTTGCATCCAAATATATGAAAATACTTCAGATTTGGCTTCTTTTTCTTCACCATCTCATATGGTGTTTTTCCATGCTTGTTGATAAGTGTTGCATTCTGAGTAAAACAAGCAGTCTGCACAGCTTCAGCCCAAAAGTAGGTTGGCAACTTTGCTTCATTAAGCATAGTTCGTGCAGCTTCAATAAGAGTTCTATTCTTTCTTTCAACAACTCCATTTTACTGAGGAGTTCCAGGAGCAGAAAATTCCTTCTTGATTCCTTGGTCTTTGCAGAACTCTTCCATGATCAAATTCTTGAACTCAGTGCCATTATCACTTCTTATGATCTTCACAGAATCTTTGACCAATTTATCCAGTTGTTTCACATGATCAATCAAGATAGATGCAATTTCACTTTTTTTGTGCAAGAAATACACCCATGTGTATCTGGTGAACTCATCCACTATGACCATAACATATTTCTTCTTTGCAATAGACATGACATTAACTGGACCAAATAGATCAACATGTAGTAGGTGATAAGGCTCAAGAATTGATGATTCGGTCTTGCTCTTGAATCAAGATTTTCTTTGTTTTGCCTTCTGACATGAATCACAAAGGCCATCAGGAGCAAATACTGATTTTGGCAGTCCTCTCACAAGATCTTTCTTGACTAGTTCATTTATATTGTTAAAATTTAAATGAGAGAGTTTCTTGTGCCAATCCCAGCTTTCTTCAATTGATGCTCCACTTAACAGACAGATTGCAGAACCATCAGTATTTGTTGAAAGCTTGGCTTCATAAATGTTACCATGCATGTATCCTTTCAGAAAAACTTTGCCTGTAGATTTGACTAAAACTCGGCAGATTGTGTTTAAGTCCTCAGACCAGAGCTACTTTTTCAATAATGACATTCCCAAAATTGATATTGCCATATCCCAGAGTTTTTCCAATGTTGCCATCTCCATAAGAAACACCTGGGCCAGCCTTCTCCACAAAGTCTGATATCAGGGCTTTATTTCCAGTCATGTGTCCTAAACATCCACTGTCCAGAACTAGGATGTTCTTCCTGTTGCCCTGCAATCACAAAGAGCACTAATGATTAGTTTTAAGGACCCAGACTTGCTTGGATCCTTTGGTCCTTTTAAGTTTGTTAACATTTGCAACGGATTTAGCATCAGAGTTTATGTTAACAGTTTTCTTATCAGAATTTGCAATATCAGACTTTGCATCAGAACTTATACTAGAAGGAATAATGGTAACTTTCTTTATAGAAGGTTTTATTTGATAATAATCATAGTACAAACTATGATATTCCTTACAAGTATAAATGTAATGCCATAAACTACCACAATAAAAACAAGGATTTTGTGGCTTATATCTAATAGACTGACTCTTAACTCTTGATTTTGAAGGTAAGGAGTTTATATTCTTATTCTTCCTGCAAAAAAGAAGCCATTCCTGCAAAAAGAATTTTCACAGTTATGACATGTTTTTCTAGGAGCATTAGGAACAGGCTTATAATGGTTACTTTTGTTCACATCTTCCTTTCCATTCCTATTTTTCCTAGGTGGCTTTACCTTGTTTACATTCTTAACATCTTTCAGCTTATGCTTAAGCTGCTTCTTAGTCATTAATCCTATGTTAACTTCAGTTGGCTTATCCTGTTTAGGTTTGTCAGAAGTTACTTTCTCCTTAACTTCTGATTTCTCAATATCAGACTTTGCAGTTACAAACTTAACAGGATTTACCTTTGGTTTTTGTTTAACAACTATAGGCTCAGTTTCTACAGTTCCCTTACTGTTCTTATCATCTCCATAACCTAAGTCCTCTTTCCAGTTTCCACTATTAAGAATATCCTGAGTTGCTTTACCAGAGTTAGTCCAAGTCGTGATAATCTCTCTTTCCTTTTCTAACTCAGTTTTTAGAGATTCATTCATTTTTAACACTTCATCCCTAACATAAAATGCATCATCTCTATCTTTCTGAGTTTGATGGAACATGACTAACTCTTTTTCTAAATAATCATTCCTCTTTTTATAAACAAGATTTTCTGAAGTTAATCTTTCACATGTTATAGTTTGATCTTTATAACTAATGAACATGGTTTTAAGATATCTTCTCAACTCAGTAATATCATCAGTATGAAAGGCATAAGTAGTTTGAGGTACCTTTACGTCAGCAGTATCAGAACTGCTATCAGCATTTGCCATCAAGGCATAGTTTTCCTCATCCTCAGAATTTGAAGCATCTGACCAGCTTTTCTTCTTTGTGACAAGAGCCTTGCCTTTGTCACTTTTCCCTTTTCTGCAATATGGAGAAATTTGGCCTTTCTCACAACAGTTGTAGCATTTAACATTTGAATAATCTCCTCTGTCAGACTTTCCTCCTTTACCTTCAGATTTTCTGAAACCTTTCTTTTCAGAACTTGCACCTTTCCTAGAAAACTTCTATCCTCTTCTGAATTTCCTGTATGCAATCTTTGTGATTCCTCTCACCATAAGAGCACACAGCTTCATCATCTCTTCATCAGGGTCTATCTCGGATATACTTTCAGTTTCTGAGTCATCATCACTATCAGAACTTGATGACTCAGTATCAGACTTTGTGATGAGAGCCTTGCCCTTGCCTTTCTTTGAGGCAGCTTCTTTGGAAACTTCCTTCTCAGCCACAAAATCAACTATCCTTGACTTTCTTCCATTCCTCTTGCTTCTTTGTTCCATCTCAAGTTCATGAGTCTTGAGCATCCCATAAATTTTATCAAGAGTTGTTTCGTCAAGATTATAGTTGTCTCTTATTATTGGGCCTTCAAATCCCATCTTTCAGGAAGTGCTAAGAGGAATTTAAGATTTGAATCTTCAATATCATACTCTTTTTCAACTAGTGACAAATCATTCAAGAGTTTGACAAATCTGTCATATAAATCAGTTAATGACTCATCAGGCTTTGAGTCAAAGTGCTCATATTTTTGAGTGAGCATCATCTTCCTGTTCTTCTTGATTGAATCAGTTCCTTGACACCTTGTTTCCAAAGAATCCCATATCTCTTTTGCAGTCTTGCATTGAATTACCCTGTTTGACATGACATTATCAATGGCACTATGCAGCAAGTGTCTTACCTTTGCATCCTTTCCAATCGATGAGATATCTTCAGCAGTGTAATCACTTTTCTCCTTTGGTATAGACTTTGCTGGCTAACCTGCAACTTCCAAATAGAGTTTGGTTGGCATATGTGGTCCTTCATAAATCCTATCGAGATATTCTGGATTTGTAGCTTCCAGAAACATAGCCATCTTCACTTTCCATATGGGATACTTAGAAGGTTTCAACATGGGAACTCTTATAGTCTCATATCGACTATGGGTTTTGGTTTTTGGAGGTTCTTCAGTTTTGGTGGGCTTGGTTGGAGTTTCTTCTTCAGACATGATTGTTTTTGGATCTTAAACTGTTTGTGTGTTAACAGATTGCTCTGATACCACTTGTAGGTCACATACACTGTAGAAGGGGGTTGAGTACAGTGTTTAGCACAATCAAATCGATTATAAGAACTCAAGTAACAGAAAACAGATTTTATTCAACACAATAAATTCTGTTACAATATAGAATTGTCCTCTCTCAGTGATGAACAAATTATCACGAGAGCTGCTAGAGTTACAAGGAATAATAACTTCGATAATCGTAACACTTATAGTGTAAACTCTATGCATGTGTTTATATACTACACCGTAATAAATAAATTCTAATTGATATGGAATATAATTCTGCTTCCTAAAATATATCAACCAGTTATCTTTTCTTCCAAGTATTCTATTCTTCATAGAATTCCTTCTTCATGCATATTTATTTATGTCTTAGTCTCGATCTTCTTTCATTTCAATCAGCCACCTGCCGTATCTGAAAGTCATCTTAAGTCCTGATATTATCTCCTGTAAATATCTTCTGATCACTTAAGTTCTGATAACTTAAGTTCTGATATCTTAAGTCCTATCTTCAGTATAAGTGCTGATTTCCAGTTAAGTACTGATTTGTCCTGTTAGGCAAAATCTGAAAACTAAACACAAATCATATTACACATGACATTATCAAATATATCTAAAAAATATTTTTAACATATCACTAATATATATAGATCTTATGGTTGGTTCATTCATAAGTTATTTTGAAAAAATTATAATATTAATATGGGACTAAACAGTACTAAAAAGTACTAGTTAAACTACTAGTTGACTGTTAAAATAACAAACCAAATAAATTTATTTTTTTCTAAAACATTTATCATATCACTAATATATATAGATTTTCACATCCTTATGGTTGCATCATTCATAAGTTATTTTGAAAAAATCATAGCATTAATATGGTACTAAACATTATTAAGAAATACTGGTCAAACTACTAGTTGACTGTTAAAATAGCAAACAAAATAAATTTATTTTTTTTCTAAAAATTTCATCATATCACTAATGTATATAGATCTTCACATCCTTATGGTTGGATCATTCATAAGTTATTTTGAAAAAATCATAACATTAATATGGGACTGAACATTATGAAGAAGTAATGGTGAAACTACTAGTTCACTGTTAAAATACCAAACCAAAAAAAATTATTTTTTTCTAAAAATTTTATTATATCACTTATATATATAGATCTTCATATCCTTACAATTGGATCATTCATAAGTTATTTTGAAAAAATCATAACATTAATAAGAGACTAAACAGTATTTAGAAGTACTGGTCAAAATACTAGTTCACTGTTAAAATAGCAAACCAAATAAATTTATTTTTTCTAAATTTTTTATTACATCACTAATATATATATATATATATATATATATATCTTCACATCCTTACAGTTGGATCATTCATAAGTTACTTTGAAAAAATCATAACATTAATATGCGACTAAACAATACTAAGAAGTACTGGTCAAACTACTAGTTGACTGTTAAAATAGCAAACCAAATAAATACATTTTTTTTTGTATAAAATTTATCATATCACTAATATATATAGATCTTCACATCCTTACGGTTGGATCTTTCATAAGTTATTTTGAAAAAATCATAGCATTAATATAGGTCTAAACAGTTTTAAGAAGTACTCGTCAAACAACTAGTTGACTGTTAAAATAGCTATCCAAATAAATTTATTTTTTTCTAAAAATTTCATCGTATCATTAATATATAGAACTTCACATCCTTATGGTTGGATCATTAAAAAGTTATTTTGAAAAAATCATAACATTAATATAGGACTGAACAGTATTAAGAAGTACTCGTCAAACTACTAGTTGACTGTTAAAATAGCAAACCAAAAAAAATTATTTTTTTCTAAAATTTTTATTATATCACTTATATATAAGAGCTTCACATCCTTATAGTTGGATCATTTATAAGTTACTTTGAAAAAATCATAACATTAATATAGGACTGAACAGTATTAAAAAGTACTCATCAAACTACTAGTTGACTGTTAAAATAGCAAACCAAAAAAAAATTACTTTTTTATAAAAATTTTATTATATCACTTATATATATATATCTTCACATCCTTATGGTTGGATCATTCATAAGTTACTTTGAGAAAATCATAACAATAATATGGGTCTAAACAGTATTAAGAAGTACTGGTCAAAATAATAGTTGACTGTTATAATAACAAACCAAATAAATTTATTTTTTTCTAAATTTTTTTATTATATCATTAATATATATAGATCTTCACATCCTTACAGTTGGATCATTCATAAGTTACTTTGAAAAAATCATAATATTAATATGCGACTAAACAGTACTAAAAAGTACTGGTCAAACTATTAGTTGATTGTTAAAATAGCAAAACAAATAAATTTATTTTTTTCTAAAACATTTATAATATCACTAATATATATAGATTTTCACATCCTTATGGTTGGATCATTCATAAGTTATTTTGAAAAAATCATAGCATTAATATGGTACTAAACATTATTAAGAAATACTGGTCAAACTACTAGTTGACTGTTAAAATAGCAAACAAAATAAATTTATTTTTTTTCTAAAAATTTCATCATATCACTAATATATATAGATCTTCAAATCCTTATGGTTGGATCATTCATAAGTTATTTTGAAAAAATCATAACATTAATATGGGACTGAACATTATGAAGAAGTAATGGTCAAACTACTAGTTCACTGTTAAAATACCAAACCAAAAAAATTATTTTTTTCTAAAAATTTTATTATATCACTTATATATATATATCTTCATATCCTTATGATTGGATCATTGATAAGTTATTTTGAAAAAATCATAACATTAATAAGAGACTAAACAGTATTTAGAAGTACTGGTCAAAATACTAGTTCACTGTTAAAATAGCAAACCAAATAAACTTATTTTTTCTAATTTTTTTATTACATCACTAATATATATATATATATATATATCTTCACATCCTTACAGTTGGATCATTTATAAGTTACTTTGAAAAAATCATAACATTAATATGCGACTAAACAATACTAAGAAGTACTGGTCAAACTACTAGTTGACTGTTAAAATAGCAAACCAAATAAATATATTTTTTTTGTATAAAATTTATCATATCACTAATATATATAGATCTTCACATCCTTACGGTTGGATCTTTCATAAGTTATTTTGAAAAAATCATAGCATTAATATAAGTCTAAACAGTTTTAAGAAGTACTCGTCAAACAACTAGTTGACTGTTAAAATAGCTATCCAAATAAATTTATTTTTTTCTAAAAATTTCACCGTATCATTAATATATAGAACTTCACATCCTTATGGTTGGATCATTCAAAAGTTATTTTGAAAAAATCATAACATTAATATAGGACTGAACAGTATTAAGAAGTACTCGTCAAACTACTAGTTGACTGTTAAAATAGCAAACCAAAAAAAATTATTTTTTTCTAAAAATTTTATTATATCACTTATATATATAGAGCTTCACATCCTTATAGTTGGATCATTTATAAGTTACTTTGAAAAAATCATAACATTAATATAGGACTGAACAGTATTAAAAAGTACTCATCAAACTACTAGTTGACTGTTAAAATAGCAAACCAAAAAAAAATTATTTTTTTCTAAAAATTTTATTATATCACTTATATATATATATCTTCACATCCTTATGGTTGGATCATTCATAAGTTACTTTGAGAAAATCATAACAATAATATGGGTCTAAACAATATTAAGAAATACTGGTCAAAATAATAGTTGACTGTTATAATAACAAACCAAATAAATTTATTTTTTTCTAAATTTTTTTATTATATCATTAATATATATAGATCTTCACATCCTTACAGTTGGATCATTCATAAGTTACTTTGAAAAAATCATAACATTAATATGCGACTAAACAGCACTAAAAAGTACTGGTCAAACTATTAGTTGGCTGTTAAAATAGCAAACGAAATAAATATATTTTTTTCTATAAAATTTATCATATCAGTAATATATATAGATCTGCACATTCTTTCGGTCGGATACTTCATAAGTTATTTTGAAAATATCATAGCATTAATATGGGACTAAACAGTATTGAGAAGTACTCATCAAACTACTAATTGACTGTTAAAATAGCAAACCAAAAACAAATTATTTTTTTCTAAAATTTTTATTATATCACTTATATATATATATCTTCACATCCTTATGGTTGGATCATTCATAAGTTACTTTGAGAAAATCATAACAATAATATGGGTCTAAACAGTATTAAGAAGTACTGGTCAAAATAATAGTTGACTGTTATAATAACAAACCAAATAAATTTATTTTTTTCTAATTTTTTTATTATATCATTAATATATATAGATCTTCACATCCTTACAGTTGGATCATTCATAAGTTACTTTGAAAAATCATAACATTAATATGCGACTAAACAGTACTAAAAAGTACTAGTCAAACTACTAGTTGACTGTTAAAATAGCAAACCAAATAAATATATTTTTTTCTATAAAATTTATCATATCAGTAATATATATAGATCTGCACATTCTTTCGGTCAGATTATTCATAAGTTATTTTGAAAATATCATAGCTTTAATATGGGACTAAACAGTATTGAGAAGTACTCGTCAAACTACTAGTTGACTGTTAAAATAGCAAACCAAATAAATTTATTTTTTTCTAAAATTTTTATCATATCACTAATATATATAGATATCCACATCCTTGTGGTTGGATCATTCATAAGTTATTTTGAAAAAATCATAACATTAAATGGGACTAAATAATATTAAGAAGTACGTTCAAAATACTAGTTGATTGTTAAAATAGCAAACCAAATAAATTTATCTTTTTCTAAATTTTTTATTATATCACTAATATATATAGATCTTCACATCCCTACAGTTGGATCATTCATAAGTTACTTTGAAAAAATCATAACATTAATATGCGGCTAAACAGAACTAAGAAGTACTGGTCAGACTACTAGTTGACTGTTAAAATAGCAAACCAAATAAATATATTTTTTCTATAAAATTTATCATATCACTAATATATATAGATCTGCACATCCTTATGGTTGGATCATTCATAAGTTATTTTGAAAATATCATAGCATTAATATGGGACTAAACAGTATTAAGAAGTACACGTCAAACTACTAGTTTGACTGTTAAAATATCAAACCAAATAAATTTATTTTTTTCTGAACTTTTTATCATATAACTAATATATGTAGATATTCACATCCTTATGGTTGGATCATTCATAAGTTATTTTGAAAAAATCATAACATTAATATGGGATTAAACAGTATTAATAAGTACCGGTCAAAATATTAGTTGATTGTTAAAATAGCAAACCATATAAATTTATTTTTTTATTATTTTTTTATTATATCACTAATATATATATATATATATATATATATATATATATCTTCACATCCTTACGGTTGGATCATTCATAATTTATTTTGAAAAAAATCATAACATTATTATAGGACTAAACAGTACTAAGAAGTACTGGTCAAACTACTAGTTCTCTGTTAAAATAGCGAACCAAATCAATTTATTTCTTTCTAAAACATTTATCATATTACTAATATATATATCTTCACATCCTTACGGTTGGATCATTCATAAGTTATTCTGAAAAAACCATAGCATTAATATGAGTCTAAACAGTATTAAGATGTACTGGTCAAACTACTAGTTGACTCTTAAAATAGCAAACCAAATAAATTTATGTGTTTCTAAAATTTTTATCATATCACTAATATATATAGATATTCACATCCTTATGGTTGGATAATTCTTAAGTTATTTTGAAAAAATCTTAATATTAATATGGGATTAAACAGTATTAATAAGTACTGGTCAAAATACTAGTTGATTGTTAAAATAGCAAACCAAATAAATTTATTTTTTTATAAATTTTTTATTATATCACTAATATATATATATATATATCTTCACATCCTTACGGTTGGATCTTTCATAAGTTATTTTGAAAAAAATCATAACATTAATATGGGACTAAACAATACTAAGAAGTACTGGTCAAACTACTAGTTCTCTGTTAAAATAGCGAAGCAAATAAATTTATTTATTTCTAAAACATTTATCATATTACTAATATATATAGATCTTCACATCCTTACGGTTGGATCATGCATAAGTTATTCTGTAAAAACCATAGCATTAATATGAGACTAAACAGTATTAAGAAGTACTGGTCAAACTACTAGTTGACTGTTAAAATAGCAAACCAAATAAATTTATGTGTTTTTAAATTTTTTATCATATCACTAATATATATAGATATTCACATCCTTATGGTTGGATAATTCTTAAGTTATTTTAAAAAAATCATAATATTAATATGGGACTAAACAGTACTGAGAAGTACTAGTCAAACTACTAGTTGACTTTTAAAATAGCAAACCAAATAAATTTATTTTTTTCCAAAAAATTTATCATATCACTAATATATATAGATCTTCACATCCTTACGGTTGGATCATTCATAAGTGTTAGGTATGAATACAACATAGAGGGGGGTGAATGTGTTTTGGCTTAAATGTTTACTTTTTGGTTTGCTCTGAGTTTAGCAGTTGATTGTTATCAATGATTTTGTGGAGTAGATGTTAAACATAAATAACAATGTAAATATGTAGAACAAAGATCTTCAAAACTCACTTAATTTTATATTAAAAATCAAGCAGTGTTTTGCTACAAAATCTCTAAGTTCTTGTTTTAGAACTTAGCTTCTTTCTTGAGAGAGAATACTAAATTTTCTATCTTAGTTCTTCCTTACTGACTAAGGACCAGTGTTAACTTTATAACTCAGTTAACTGTTGGTTTACACACTGTGTAATAAACATGCTATTAGCTTTTCTAAACTGTCAGTTGTCATTTCTATTTATAGAAAAGCAAATCTTCCATTTCTGGCTTAGCATATCTTTAGCATCCCGTGTTTACTTTAATCTCCTCTGTCATTTAATCTTTGGCATTGATCTTGCACATCTCTCAAGCTGCTTTTTGTAGGCTTGTCAATCCAGCTCTGTGAATTGTTTGTTGATTTGTAACCTTGGATACTAAACTGTTCGGCAATTCTGTACTTAGAAAAATTTCTTCACTTCGATATCTCCAATTAAGCCATAGAGAACTCGACATCTCGATAGGCATGTTGGCTTGTCGATATCTCTGAAACTTCATTGTTGACTTGACTTATCGACAACTCTGAGTTCTCTAGTGAATTTTGGTTTATCGATAACTCAGAGTTCTCTGATGGACTTTGGCTTATCGATAACTCAAAGTTCTCTAATGAATGTACACTTGTCGATATCTCTGAGTTCTCGAATGGGTATCTGACTTATCGATATCTCCAATAGCATTTCCTGAGTTCTTGAAAGACAATTCTTGAGTTCTCGATAGGTCTTTCTGAGTTCTCGAATGACTTCTCTATAACACTAATTATGTAACTTGTAGAGATCTTGACTTAGAATGTTTTTCACCAAACAGATTTATTCAACTCCAAGCTTCTTCATAATTCTTCTGAGGCATGACCTTCTTGATCTTCTTCCAGATAGAATTCTTAGGTTTGACACTATTTAGAGAAAAATGGTCCAGTCTGCTCCATTTACATTTTACAGACATTAAGTGTTACAAGTATGACTTACAGATTAAGGTTACAATACAACTAAACTTAGGGTTGTCAGTATGACGTAGTCTTGTTATGATACAGGCATGTCTTGCACAACAATCTCCCCCAATTTGTGTGAAGATTGCTTGTCAAAAATTCATGCCTGTTAACAAGACTAACCCCAAGTTAAAAGAATGAAAATAAAATGATACAAAAGATGACACAACACTTGTACAATGAATATTTGACATTTTACAATAATTAAGTAAAGACTGAGCTATCTGATTCTTTCTCAATTATGTTCTTAATTTGCACAAGTATTTCCAATTCTTCTAGGATGGGGGTGTCAGTTAGAGCCTCTATTAGCTTCAGTAAATCTGGCTTAGGATAACTAGCTAACATCGCTATCATGTATCTTGACAAAGAGCCAACTTTTATATTCAGAAATCGTCCATCCCTTGATATTCTGCTCTTGCCTGTTGCCTTCAACTCTTCTGATCTTCTGATATACTTATCAATGTCATGCTCATACTTTCTCCTCCTTTCAGCTAGCAACTCTTTATGCTTATCTCTCATCTCCTCTCTGTTAACCACAAACACTGCCAATAATGTTATCCATGCCTTTGTGGCTGAATCTTTACCATTCATCAAGCTTATCACCCTTTTCAGTTCAACAATTGAGAGAGAATCCTTTAGTCTATCTCCAAGCTTTTCAAAGGACCCATCACTGTAGTAGATTCTGACTTCTCTAATGTTAACAACCCAAATTCTGACAATTCTTTCATCTAGCTGTTGAAAGTAGTCTTCATCTGAATTAACAACATTTAGAGGTTTGAAATCATCTTGATTATATCTATTCTAGATGGCCTTTTCACCAAACCAATGATCATTGGGAGATTCAGCTATCAGTTGTTCTCTTCTTTGACTTCTTAATCTCTTTTTGACCTAGGCTTCTTTTGGACCTATTCCAACTGTTTTGAAGTGTGTTTTAAGGGGTGGCTGAAATGAAGGTAAGGTTTTGAGTCTTTTCAGAGAAGTATGGCTGTGAGTGATTTGAGTTTTGAGAAGAGAGTTTGCACTGAGCTTGTAGAAGTATTTGGGTTTAAAGATTTGAGGTTGAGCAGTTTCTGTTGAGATTGATTGTGAAGTTTTAGCAGTTGGTATTTGGATATTTAGGGTTTTGAGAGATTGTGAGGTATCATTCTTTTGTCTTTGCCTCCTTCCATCCCTCCTTTGAGTCTCAGATCCACTTTTCTTCTCCTTCTCTTTCTCACTAACACTTTTTTCACCAATTGCCTTACTAGATTGACTTGAGTTTGAGCCGGAAGGATTTTGACCATCTTTCTTCTGCTCATCATCACCCAAGTCATCTGTGTTGATTTTAGTTTTAGGCAAATTGGCTTCAGAGTTATCAATGTACCTCCTCAGAATCTTGATCATAGCTTCATCTTCACTAGTCTTCAATTTCTTACTTTTCAGCCCAGTCTCAAGCAACATTATCAGTCTTCTCTTGCCATGACACAGTTTTTAGGTACTAGGAAATGTTTCAGTTGCTTGGTTGTAGAGCAGATATAGTGCACCCTTTTGCTTGAATGTAGGTAGGCTTCTGGGAATGCAGCTTCTTGAGCCTTCTTCAACTCTGCTAGTAGCATTTTCTATTCATTGTTGATCATTCTGACCTTGTTAATCAAAATATCTATCTCAGATGCTCTTCTAGAAACTAGATAATTGAAGTTTACTTGCATACATCTATCTACACCAGAATCATTAAGATTGATCACTATTCTTTTCTCCAAAAAATGGTCCTTGACTGAGATCTGCAGCACCCTGATATAATTGATAGTCTTTTCCAAGGTCTTTCTGTAAGTGAAGAAGTTGTTGTTGAGAGAGTTCCTTAGTCTATTGAGCAAATTGTCAAACTCTTGTGTCATTCCTGGACCATGAGCAGCCATAAGGAGCCTCTCTTGTTCTAGACCTTGTTCTTGACTTTTGAGTGTTGATTGGGCTAGCCTTGCATCTATCTCCCCCTTAGTCTTGGTGAAAGGCATGAGTAGGGGAGTAGGAATCTCAGGTCTTACAGCTTCAGGCAATGCTGGCAGTGGTATATTGAGTTTTCCCATAATGGCTCCCAAAGAAACTGTATTCTACATTTGCAAATGCTTATGGGACTCCACTAGGGCCTGAATATCATGTTGTTGACTCTCAACCAATGTGGTTAGAGCTCTGACTTGTGAAGATAAATCTGAGTTGGAATGTTGAAGTGAGGAAATTTGATCTTGAAGTTCTTGTATATGAGGAGTGGAGGTTTTGGCTGAGAAGGACCCAAAGTGTTAATCAACAGCTTTTCTGACACCCTCCATGAGAAGAAATGAAGGCTCATACCTAGCAGAATGAATTTGATCTAGCTTGACCCTGGTATCATTTGAATTTATGATATGAGCTTGCACTTGATCAAATAGGGCCTTGAAAGAGCTCCTCATTTTTGACACTTCCTTCTCTATGGAGGCTAGATCCATCCTTGACATTTTCTCAATGAAAGACTAGAATTGGTTTTTGATGTCCTTTTGAGAAGGCACAATATCATCCAACTTTTCCTTGATCAACCTCCTGACTTTATCTTCATGTCCAGTCAATTTTACTTCAAGGGCCTTTCCAAAGAGATGGAAAGCCTTGAGTTGAGCTTTATGCACATCCATAATGGCATCATAGACTTCAGGAGGAGTGAGAGTTTTAGCATTGCTGCCCAAGATGGTTATGTATTCTCTCCTGAATCTAGCCAAAACATCATCCATTTCTGTGATATGGTCACCAGACAACCAGACATCTCCATTTCCATCATCTTCAGCCTCATCTACTATCTTCTCCTTCTGTTTTTCAACCTCTTCATTGAAGCATAGCAGTATAGCTTGATAGTCCTGGTTCCCCATGTCTGAAGTGAGCAATTGCTGAGAAAGATTGGCCAAGCCTGATATTTGATCTACCAACATGTCATCAACTGTAGAAGGCTGAGCTTCCATATCTTGTAGCCACTGAGCCATGACATTTCGTTGGTAGGACTGAGATGTGGAAGGCTGTTGAGAAATGTCCAGATTACCACCTGTGACTGAGGTCACAGTTTGATTCACAGACAGGTCTGTGGTTTTGACAGTTTGTTGTTCGCCACATGTAGTAGGAACCACCATTGGAATTGAAGAGGATTTGTCTGGGTTACCATCATGTACACCGGCCTCAAACCTTTGTGCACCTTGCAGAGCACTGTCACATAAATGTGATAACTTGCCTCTCCTAGAACAGGGTCATTGACAATTATACACCTAGCTTCAACTGTTAAGGCAATTTCAGCTAGGGTTTTGAGGGGAGTTGTTCCTTCTAGAGGAACCTCCAATTGAATTGGAGAGGATTTAGATAGCTCTCCCTCAAGAGTACTACCCTCAAACCTATTCATCTGTGCAGGTGATTGTGCACATGAAGGTGCAAGAGTGACCATGGGGTCTTCAGTAAAAACTGATGAAACTCCCATGTTTGTGATGGTGTCATCAAGGTCTACCCCAGCTAGTAGCTTCTCACCATATAGATGTTGGTTCTGGGTGTTGAGCACAGTTTCATGAACCATGTCAATTGAGTGTTGGTGCACTTGAGAATCAGATTCAAGTGCTCTATATGATGAAGAAATTTGGGAGATTAGAGAAGTTTGCTCAGTTGTGAGTGTTCGCAGCTCCCCTGAATGGATGAGGGAGCTTCAAGTGATGTGCCCTCACTGTGTGTGCCATCCTTATTTCTTCTACCATACACTCTAGGCGCAGGTTGTGCTGACTCAGTACAAGATGCATTGGGGTAAATGCTTTTTTCAATAGATACACCCTGTTGAGAGGATGCATCTAGTAACTGTTTACTCCCCATTTGTTCAACTATGCCCTTTTGGGAGGACACATAGGTGTCTAGAGTGGTTAACTCTGGTAACTTACTCTTCTTTGGTTTCTTAACCAAGGGTGACTCTAGTTCAGTTTGAAGTGTTTCACTCTCATTTACAACAATAAGGGTTGGTTCATTTCTCTTCTTTTTACTCACTTCAGTCTTTTGAGAGACTAAAGTGGTTGGTTTGCTAACATCTAGTGGTGTAAAAGAAAGGGTTGCAGCCTTGGAAGGTCCCTGTTGGTGTGCCTGTGTTTGTGCTTCCACAGGCTCAGGAACCATAGCTGAACTAGCAAATTTAGGAGCCCTCATGTCTGGTATAGGATAAGGATAAGTCCTGAATCTCTCCAACATAAATGGAGTGATTCTGAGACTTACACTCACCTTATTCTTTGAAGTAAGTGAGCCAAATATGATTTTGGACACTTGCTTGCAATTGCCAATTCTACTACTATCAATACCAGCTAACAAATGTATATCATTGACTTTATGAGCTAAAGTAGACATAATAAACCTTGGCAAAAAGATTTCTTTACCTCTATTCTTCAAAGGCATAGTAAGCCTGGTAGCCAGCTCCTCCAGAATCAGACCTCCAACATTCAGATGCCTGTTATGAGATATTGAGAACACCAGCTTCTGCACTACACTTGAGATATTGTCAAAGCCAGTTTTTCTGCAAGTGAAAGCCCTCACTACAGAATCAAACACAAAGGACCATTCCTTCCTAAGGTTTGTTCTGTTCAGGCTTGCCAAGTTGATTGAGCCACTGTAGTTGATGAAGTCCATGAATTCACTCAGCTCATCTGCAGTTGGCATATCTCCATAATTCTCAGTTCACAATCCCAGGGCTGTATTCATATCAGCACCTGAAAACTCAGTTTCCTGGCCTCCAATTGTGCATGTGACCACCATAGAAGTGATATTCTCTAGAACAACTGTCCTAGTTATAGCTGATGTCCAAAATTCATGAAGAATGTCCAAATACAGCACATGACTTGCAGTTAAAGCACCTATAATGTGGGATTCAGAAAGAAACTTCACAAACCCCTTAAAACTATCAGGGGTTTGGTTAGCATCAAGAAAAGCAATAAAGTTAGTTCCCTTCTCTGGAATGATAGCTCTAACAATATTTTGTGCCATTGTAGTGATTAGAAGTAGTGGGTAAGAAAAATCTTGAGAAAGGAGCAAAAATGAGAGAGAAATTGCCTATTGTCTGAAAGCTAGGTCACTTGAGATATCGAGAAGGTGTAAGTACAGTGTGTGTAGCGAGAAGTCTGGGTATTTATAGAAAAAGTAAATACTTATCGAGAAGTCAAATATACATTTGATATTAAACTTATCGAGAAGTCAAAGATGACTTATCATGAACTCTGATAAATACCCAGTTTTTCCGAAAATGGACTAAAAATTAATTCTAATTTATTTGAATTGAATCAAATTAAAATCAGAATAAATTTTCCAAAAGTATTTGTCTAAAATAATTTATTGAATTATATTATTTTAGTTCTGAGTTATTGATACCAGATAAGTCTCAAAATATCCTTGTCGAGAACTCTATGAATTAACACTATTAGAGAACTCTGCATGGTCTTATCGATAAGTCATAATGAAGCTTATCGAGAATTCATTCGAGAAGTCTGTAAATAGACTTATCGAGGACTCACTCGAGAATTCTAAAATGACTTGTCGATAAGTCATTTTGACTTATCGAGAACTCAGTTCTCTATACTTTTGAGTATTGTTTTTCTGCCTTGTGCTAATTTTTACATATTTAAGATGTAAATTAACAATTAAGCAGTTTACTTAGAATTTTGAAATATTCTGAGTTAATTTATGAGTTTTTAAGAAAAATAAATATACAGAGATTCTGAAATATTTATAATTCATATTTCAGTTAATTTCCAATTAAATCAAACTAGGTTGAGTTATTAGAAATTAATCTGCTACAAAATATTAGTTGAGTTCTTGCCTTGGATGAAGAATTGAGCATTCCAATTTCAGTCACAAGTCTAGTGAAGGTTGCTTCATCCAAAGGTTTAGTAAAAATATCAGCTAATCGTTTTTTTGTTGGAATAAAAATGAGCTCAATGGTACCATTTGCAGCATGTTCCCTGATAAAATGGTACCTAACATCAGTGTGCTTTGTTCTAGAATGATTAACTGGATTAGCTACTATAGATATGGCATTAGTATTATCACACATAATAGGAATTTTGTGTAACACTAGACCATAGTCCATTAGCTGATTTCTAATCCAAACCACTTGAGCACAACAACTTCCAGCAGCTATATATTCAGCCTCAGCTGTGGAAGTTGACACAGATTGCTGTTTCTTACTATACCAGGACACAAGTCTTTGACCAAGAAATTGACAGCTTCCACTAGTACTTTTCCTATCAACCTTGCATCCAGCACAATCTGCATCTGTGTATCCAACAGCTTCAAAACCAGTTCCCTTAGGATACCATAATCTCAAGTTTGGAGTTCCCTTTAAGTATCTGAAAATCCTTTTGACAGCCATCAAATGTGATTCCTTTGGATTGGCTTGAAATCTGGCACATAGACAAGTAGCAAACATGATGTCTGGTCTACTAGCAGTCAAATACAACAATGATCCAATCATCCCTCTATAGCTTGAAATATCCACACTTTTGCCTTTCTTGCCTTCATCCAACTTGGTTGTAGTAGACATTGGTGTAGATGCTGGTGAGCTATCCACCATACCAAATTTCTTCAATAAGTCATTCACATATTTGGTTTGGCTGATGAAAATACCATCACTTCTTTGACTAACTTGAAGGCCAATGAAGTAACTCAATTCTCCCATTATGCTCATTTCATACTCACTCTGCATTAGCCTAGAGAATCTTTGACAAAGCTTTTCATTAGTAGATCCAAAGATGATATCATCCACATAGATTTGAACTAGGATAATATCTTCACCATGCTTCTTATAGAAGAGAGTCTTATCAATAGTACCTCTGGTAAAACCATGTTTGAGTAGAAATTCTGACAGTGTGTCATACCAGGCTCTTGGTGCCTGTTTCAATCCATATAGAGCCTTAAGTAATTTGTAAACAAAGTTAGGAAATTCTGGATCTTCAAAGCCAGGTGGCTGTTGCACATAAACTTCTTCTTCTAGTTCATCATTGAGAAAAGCACTCTTGACATCCATTTGATATACCTTAAAATTTGAGTGTGCAACAAATGCCAGAAAAATTCTTATTTCTTCTAGTCTTGCAACAAGAGCAAAAGTCTCATCATAGTCAATTCCTTCTTCTTGTGAGTAGCCCTTAGCAACCAGCCTTGCTTTGTTTCTAGTAACAATTCCATTTTCATCCATTTTGTTCCTTTACACCCACATAGTTCCAATTATGCTTCTGTTCTTTGGTGCAGGGACTAATTTCCAAACTTTGTTTCTCTCAAACTGATCCAGCTCCTCCTGCATGACACATATCCAGTCAGGATCCAATAAGGCTTCTTCAGTTTTCTTGGTCTCTACTTGAGATAGAAAACATGCATGTAGGCATTCATTAGCAGTTGCACTTCTAGTTCTCACACCAGCTCAGGGATTACCAATAATGGCTTCTACTGTATGACTCCTATCCCACTTTCTGGTGTGTGTCTGTTGACTAGTGCCTTCATCAATTTCTTCAGTATTACCATGACTGTCATTTCCATTCTCTCCTTCTCCCCATGAGTTTGTGCCATCAAATTCAGGTGTCTGAAGAGAGCTTTCATTTCCATGATTTTGTTCAGAGGTTTCTTCATTTGTCACTTGTTGTGTCACAACTTCATCTTCCTCATCAGAATCACTATCAATGGTTAGAATTTCAAATGCAAGGGCTTCAGCATCATTTACATCTAGGCATTTAAACCTGGACACTTGTCATCATCAAAAGTCACATCTGTGCTTTCCATAATTTTCTTTTGATCAATCACATAAACTTTGTAGGCTATTCTTTCTAATGAATATCCCAGAAAAATTGCTTCAAAATCTTTAGAGTCAAATTTTCCCACATATTCAGAGTTGTCTTTTAGAATATAACACTTGCTTCCAAACACATGTAGATGTTTTACTATAGGCTTTCTGTTAGACATGATTGAGTGAGGTGATTTTCCATGAGTTTTGTTGATGAGATATCTGTTTTGAGTGTAGCATGCAGTATTAACAGCCTCTTCCCAAAAACTAGTTGGCAGCTGAACATCTTGTAGCAAAGTTCTAGCAGCTTCAATTAATGTTCTATTTTTCCTCTCAACTACTCCATTCTGTTGAGGTGTTCTAGCTGCTGAAAATTCTTGAACAATGCCTTTGCTTTTACAGAATTCACTTAATGTTGAGTTTCTGAATTATGTTCCATTATCACTCCTCAACCTTTTCACACTAACTTTTTCTTCAGCTTGCTTCTTAATTTTCTTGATGTGCTCAATTATAATGTTTGGAGTTTCATCTTTAGAGTACATGAACTCAACCCAAGTGTATCTTGAAAAATCATCAACCATGACAAGGGCATATTTGTTCCTTGAAATGGACAAGACATTTACTGGCCCATACAAGTGCATGTGAATAAGTTACAGAGATGCATTTATAGAATTCACAGATTTTGACTTGTGACTTGTTCTTTTCATTTTTCCTTTCTGACAAGTTTCACAAACTTCCAGTTGAGCAAATTCCAGATTGGGCATATCTCTCACAAACTCCTTCTTGACTAGGGTGTTGATTGCTTTGAAATTCAAGTGAGATAGCTTTTTATGCCACAGTTTGCTTTGTTCTTCTGATGCCTTGGGGGAGAAACAACACACTCCTTCCTTATTTGTTGAGTCTAAGTCTGCAACAAACAAGCTTCCCTTTCTTACTACTTTAAGAGCAATTTCACCAGTCTTTTTGCTAATAAAAGCACAATCTTCTTTGTTGAAAACAACTTGAAAACCTCTGTCTACAAATTGACTAACACTTAGAAGATTTACTTCTAATCTAGCAACTAGTGCTACATCTTTATTGACAATATTTCCAGTAACAATCTTGCCATATCCCATTGTGAATCCTTTGTTGTTGTCTCCAAAGGTCACCAAAGGGCCAACCATCTCCTCAAATTGTGATAGCAGGGCATTATCACCTGTCATATGCCTGGAACATCCACTATCAATGATCCATATGACCTTCTTTCCTTTGCCCTGCACACAATGAGGATTAATTGGTTTTAGCTACCCAAGCTTTGTTGGGCACTTTCTTCTTTTTAACTGATTTTGCAGAAGTAAAATGAGAATTTTGAGTTAAAATGGAATTCATAGACTGTTGAGCATTTTCCCTTTCAGATACATAACCAATTTTTGATTCTATGAGATAAATTCTCAATTTGTGGCAACTCTTCATCACGTTCATGTTTCAGGGAATACAGTCAAACTTGTCACAGAATGAATAAGGATCATTAGCCACGGCTTCTTTGTACTTGCAGACTCCTTCAGGTGGATTGCTAACAGTCTTTTTACAAAGATGAGTTAGGTGATTTATTGATCCACAATTCTAACACCAATTTCTAGGAGCACCTGCAACATAAGCAAAATTATTGCTTTTGTTTATTCCAATCTTTCCATTTCTATTCTTCTTTTTCTTTTTGACCTGTTCAGCTTTTTACTCCTTCACAGGCTCCTTAGTTTCTTGATTGGCTTTTGGTGTTTCAACAGAGATGGAAGACTGAGTTGTGTCATCATTTTTCTTTTCCTTGTCCTTATCAGCTATCTCTTGTTTGATGATTAACTCTTTTTCACTGAAGCTCACTTCACATGCCTTGAACAAAGGTGATTCAACTTTCTTCAAAAAAATTGGAACATCTTCAGTTTCAGTTGATTTTCCTTTATTACTGACAGACTTCTTATTGTTGTTCAAACCCTCATAGTTAAGACCAATGGCAATGTTTGCACAAGGCTTGTTCTTTTCATGATATTGGCCAATCAACTCAGAAGCATATTTGAAGGATTTCAGCTTCACTTCATTCTTCTCTAGCCTTTCTCTCAACACTGCTTCAATTTTACTTGCACACTTTAATTTATTCTTTAAGTATGAAATTTCTTGTTTAGCAGCATCAAGCTCAACCAGCAACAATTCAACCTCTTTTTTTTCACTCTCAAGTTTTTCATTGATCTTCTTCAATCTGCTAACTTCCTCATTTGCAGCAATCATGCTTGTATGAATGTGGAACATTTCTGTGCTCATCTTTTCAGCAGTTTCCTTATATTGACTCACATTTAAATCAATTGTGGTAAGAGTTGGTACCTGTGATTTAGATGATGAAGAATCTCCTTGCTCTAAGGCCATGAATGCATAGTTTCCAACTTTTTCATCTTCATCATTATCTGAATCATCCCAGCTCTTGCCCTCAGCAATATAAGCTTTCCCTTGTTCCTTCTTTAGAAGAGCATTATACTTTGCTTCCAATTCAAGATAGGCTTTATCTTTCTTTGCCTTCTTGGGTTTCTTACATTCTGTAGCAAAATGGCCCAACTCATCACAGTTAAAGCACCTTATTTTTGATTTATCAACAGGAGTGTACTTCCCTTTTCCTTTCCAGCTGCTGTCTTTGTTGAAGGACTGTCCTTTGCTCTTGAAAAATCTTGGTTTCTTTACTCTAATATTAGAGAATTTTTTAGCCAAGTAAGCCATTGATTTCTCTAGCTCATCAAGCTCATCAAGTGTGTAGAACTCATCTTCTTCATCCAATTCCAGTATGACTTGCTCTTCAGTGTCATTGACTCTTTTCTCACTTGTAGAAATTGCTGTAGTTGGGGATCTTTGCTCATCATTAGAAATCTGGCCATCATTCACAATCAGTGCACTTGAACCATCCATTACATATCCTTGACCAGCCCTTAATGACTTCTTTTGAATCATTTCAAGTTCATAAGTTTTCAGAACCCCATAGAGCACTTCCAGTGTAATTCTACTCAGATCCACTCCTTCTCTAACTGCGGAGATTTTCTGTTCCAAGTGATCAGGGAGAGTAAGCAAGAACTTCAAATTCACTTCTTCGACATCATAAAATTTACCATGAAGCTGCAAGTCATTTATCAGCTTATTAAACCTTTCAAACACATCAGTAATACCCTCATTTGGTTTAGCCATAAAACCCTCATACTGAGAAATCAACATCCTTCTTTGATTTGACCTAACCTCCTCAGTTCCTTCATAAAGTATTTCAATCTTTTCCAAGATCTGTTTAGCAGTGTCACGGTTGACAATGTTATTATACATTACATTGTCAAGTGACTCAATTAGTATCAGTTGCAAAGCACTGTCTAGGGAAACTTTCTCTCTTTCAGGTTTAGTATACTCAGAAGGATCCTTTGGAGCATAATGAGCTGGAATAACCATATCTCCATCTGTGGTTTCCTCAACTCTAACTATAGGAGTGAAGGGCCCATTCTTGAGGATACCAATGTAAATATGATTGGCCATTCTTATAAACATCAACATTTTCTTTTTCCATAAAGTGTAATTGGCCTTATCAAAGGGAGTAATCTTGATACTACAGATTTTTTGTGTATTCATTTTTCTAAGATCTAATCTGTTTACTTTCAGATTTTGCTCTGATACCATTTGTTAGGTATGAATACAACACAAAGGGGGGGTTGAATGTGTTTTGGCTTAAATGTTTACTTTTTGGTTTTGCTCTGAGTTTAGCAGTTGATTGTTATCAATGATTTTGTGGAGTAGATGTTAAACATAAATAACAATGTAAAAATGTAGAACAAAGATCTTCAAAACTCACTTAATTTTATATTAAAAATCAAGCAGTGTTTTGCTACAAAATCTCTAAGTTCTTATTTTTGAACTTAGCTTCTTTCTTGAGAGTGAATACTAAATTTTCTATCTTAGTTCTTCCTTACTGACTAAGGACCACTGTTAACTTTATAACTCAGTTAACTGCTGGTTTACACAGTGTATAATAAACATGCTATTAGCTTTTCTAAACTGTCACTTGTCATTTCTATTTAGAGAAAAGCAAATCTTCCATTTATGGCTTAGCATATCTTTAGCATCCCGTGTTTACTTTAATTTCCTCTGTCAGTTAATCTTTGTCATTGATCTTGCACATCTCTCAAGCTGCTTTTTGTAGACTTGTCAATCCAGCTGTGTGAATTATTTGTTGATTTGCAACCTTGGATATTGAACTGTTATGCAATTCTGTACTTAGAGAAATTTCTTCACTTCGAGATCTCCAATTAAGCTGTAGAGAACTCGACATCTCGATAGGCATGTTGGCTTGTCGATATCTCTGAAACTTCATTGTTGACTTGACTTATCGACAACTCTGAGTTCTCTAGTGAATTTTGGTTTATCGATAACTCAGAGTTCTCTAATGGACTTTGGATTATTCATAACTCAGAGTTCTCTAATGAATGTACACTTGTCGATATCTCTGAGTTCTCGAATGGGTATCTGACTTATCGATATCTCCAATAGCATTTCCTGAGTTCTTGAAAGACAATTCATGAGTTCTCGATAGGTCTTTCTGAGTTCTCGAATGACTTCTCTATAACACTAATTTTGTGACTTGTAGAGATCTTGACTTAGAATGTTTTTCACCAAACAGATTTATTCAACTGCAAGCTTCTTCATAATTCTTCTGAGACATGACTTCTTGATCTTCTTCCAGATAGAATTCTTAGGCTGGACACTGTTTAGAGAAAAATGCTCCAGTCTGCTTCATTTACATTTTACAGACATTAAGTGCTACAAGTATGACTTACAGATTAAGGTTACAATACAACTAAACTTAGGGTTGTCAGTATGACTTAGTCTTGTTATGATACAGGCATGCCTTGCACAACAATAAGTTATTCTGAAAATACCATAGCATTAATATGGGACTAAACAATATTAAGAAGTACTGGTCAAACTACAAGTTCACTGTTAAAAAAGCAAACCAAATAAATTTAATTTTTTATAAAAATTTCATCATATCACTAATATATAAAGATATTCACATCCTTACGGTTGGATGATTTATAAGTTATTTTGAAAAAATCATAACATTAATATGGGACTAAACAGTACTAAGAAGTACTCGTCAAACTACTAATTGACTGTTAAAATAGCAAACCAAAAATATTGTTTTTTTTCACAAATTTTTAATGTATCACTTATATATATAGATCTTCACATCCTTATGGTTGTATCATTCATAAGTTATTTTTAAAAAAATCATAACATTAATATGGGACTAAACAATATTAAGAAGTACAGGTCAAAATACTAGTTGACTGTTAAAATAGCAAACTAAATAAATTTATTTTTTTTCTAAATTTTTTATTATATCACTAATATATATAGATCTTCACATCCTTACGGTTGGATCATTCATAAGTTATTTTGAAAAAAATGATAACATTAATATGCGACTAAACAGTACTAATAAGTACTGGTCAAACTACTAGTTGACTGTTAAAATAAAAAACCAAATAAATATATTTTTTTCTAAAAAATTTATCATATCACTAATATATAAAGATATTCACATCCTTAAGGTTGGATCATTCATAAGTTTTTTTGAAAAAATCATAACATTAATATGGGACTAAACTGTATTAAGAAGTACTGGTCAAACTACTAGTTGACTGTTAAAATAGCAAACCAAATAAATTTATTTTTATACAACTTTTATCATATCACTAATATATATAGATCTTCACATCCTTACTATTCGATCATTTATAAGTTATTTTGAAAAAATCATGACATTAACATGGGACTAAACAATATTAACAAGTACTTGTCAAACTACTAATTGACTGTTAAAATAGCAAACCAAAAAAATTTATTTTTTCTAAAATTTTTATTATATCATTTACATATATAGATTTTCACATCCTTACGGTTGGATCATTCGTAAGTTATTTTGAAAAAATCATAACATTAATATGGAACTAAACAGTATGAAGAAGTACTTGTCAAAATAGTAGTTTTCTGTTAAAATAACAAACCAAATAAATTTATTTTTTCTAAATTTTTTATTATACCACTAATATATATAGATCTTCACATCCTTAGGGTAAATAGTAGTTGTCTGTTAAAATAGCAAACCAAATAAATTTATTTTTTCTAAATTTTTTATTATACCACTAATATATATAGATCTTCACATCCTTAGGGTTTGATCATTCATAAGTTATTTTGAAAAAATCATTACATTAATATGGGACTAAACTATACTAAGAAGTCAAACTACTAGTTGACTGTTAAAATAGCAAACCAAATAAATATATTTTTTTTCTAAAAAATTTATCATTTTACTAATATATATAGATCTTCACATCCTTACGGTTGGATCATTCATAAGTTATTTTGAAAAAATCATAGCATTAATATGGGACTAAATAGTATTAAGAAGTACTCGTCAAACTACTAGTTGACTGTTAAACTAGCAAACCAAATAAATTTATTTTTTTCTAAAATTTTTATCATATCACTAATATATATAGATATTAACATCCTTATTGTTGGATCATTCAAACTTTATTTTGAAAAAAATCATAACATTAATATAAGACTAAACAGTATTAAGAAGTACTGGTCAAAATACTAGTTGATTGTTAAAATAGCAAACCAAATAAATTTATTTTTTTCTAAATTTTTTATTATATCACTAATAAATATACATCTTCACATCCTTATGGTTGGATCATTCATAAGTTATTTTGAAAAAATCATAACATTAATATGGGACTAAACAGTTTCTAAGAAGTACTGGTCAAACTACTAGTTGACTGTTAAAATAGCGAACCAAATAAATTAATTTCTTTCTAAAACATTTATCATATCACTAATATATATAGATCTTCACATCCTTATGGCTGGATCATTCATAAGTTATTTTTAAAAAATCATAGCAATAATATGAGACTAAATAGTATTAAGAAGTACTCGTCCAACTACTAGTTGACTGCTAAAATAGCAAACCAAATAAATTTATTTGTTTCTAAATTTTTTATCATATCACTAATATATATTGATATTCACATTCTTATAGTTGGATAATTCATAAGATATTTTGAAAAAATCATAATACTAATTGTTAGATATATTTGAGATGTCATGTCTAATATGATTTGTGTTTAGTTTTCAGAACTTAACAACAGGACATATCAGGACTTACTGAAATTAGAACTTACTGAAGTCAGAACTTAATATCAGAACTTTAGGTTATATCAGAACTTAAGTGCGGGAAGACTTTCAGTTAAGGAATGAAGCTGATTTACAGGAGAAGATCGAGACTAAAGCAAAAGAAGATATGCATGGAAAGAGTTAGAGGACTAGAAGACTTGTAGAAGATATCTGATTGATATATTTTAGGAGACAGAATTGTATTCCATATCAATTAGAAGTTATCTTGTAACTATGTACTATATAAACACTGGCTTAGGGTTTACA
Organism: Apium graveolens; assembly: GCF_009905375.1. NCBI lineage: Eukaryota > Viridiplantae > Streptophyta > Magnoliopsida > Apiales > Apiaceae > Apium > Apium graveolens. The sequence goes on from NC_133651.1 coordinate 199,297,493, forward strand.
TTATATGTGTTATCATTATCGAGAAGATTATACATTATAACATAGCAGCTCTTACTGATATTTGTTCATCACTGAGAGAGAACAACAGTTCATATTGTAACAAAGTTTATTGAATATACTTGATCTTGTTACATACTTGTGTTAAATCGATTTGATTGTATAAACATTGTATTCAACCCCCTTCTACAGTGTTGTGTGACCTAACAATTGGTATCAGAGCTTTTCTGTTAACACACATATAGTAAAGATCCAAACAATCATGTCTGAAGAAACACAAAATCCAACCAAGCCCATCAAAACTCAAGAAACTCAAAACACTCAAACCCACAGTTGATGTGAGACTATTAGGGTTCCCACACTGAGACCTTCTGAGTATCCCATATGGAAAGTGAAGATGGTTATGTTTCTGAAAGCTACAGATCTATAATACCTTGATAGGATTAATGAAGGACCATATAAGCCTACCAAGCTCTCTGTTGCAGTTGTAGATCAACCAGCAAAGTCCATACCAAAGGAGAAAGGTAATTACACAGCGGAAGACATCTCATCTATTGCCAATGATGCAAGGGTAAGGCATTTGCTGCAGAGTGCAATTGATAATGTCATGTCAAACATGGTAATTAATTGCAAGACTGCAAAGGAGATATGGGATGCTTTGGAGACAAGATGCCAGGGAATTGATGCAATCAAAAAGAAGAGGAGGACTATAATCACTCAAGAGTATGAGCACTTTGACTCAAAAGCTGATGAGTCATTAACTGATTTATATGACAGGTTTGCCAAAATCTTGAATGATCTGTCACTGGTGGACAAGGAATATGATCTTGAAGATCCAAATCTAAAATTCCTTTTAGCTCTTCCTAAAAATTGGGATTTGAAGTCTACTACCATATGAGACAACTATGACCTTACTGAAACTACTCTTGATTAAATTTATGGTATGCTCAAGAGTCATGAACTTGAGATGGATCAAAGGAGCAAGAGGCATGGAAGAAAGTCAAGGACAATTGCTCTTAAAGCGGAGGATGAATCTTCTAAAGTGGCTGCATCAAAAAGGGGCAAAGGAAAGGCTCTTATCATAAAGTCTGATTCAGAGACATCATATTCTGATGATGATGATTCAGAAACTGAAAGTTTACCTAAAATAGATGTTGATGCACAGGTGATGCAACTATGTGCTCTTATGGTGAAAGGTATCACAAAGATAGCCTACAATAAGTTCAGAAAGGGAAAGAAGTTTTCTAGGAAAGGTGGAAGTTCTGATAAGAAAGGATTCAGAAAGTCTGATGGCAAAGGAGGAAAGTCTGATAGAGGAGATAACTCAAATGTCAAATGCTACAATTGTGGTGAAAGAGGCCACATATCTCCTGACTACAAGAAAAGAAAAAGTGACAAAGGCAAGGCACTTGTCACAAAGAAGAAAAGCTGGATAGACACTTCAGATTTTGAACATGAGGTGAACTATGCCTTGATGGTAGATGCTGATAGTAGTACTGAAACTGCTGATTTGAAGGTACCTCAAACAACTTATGCTTTTCATACTGATGATATTACTGAGTTGAGATTATATCTTAAAACCATGTTCATTAGTTATAGAGATCAGACTTTAAAATGTGAAAGATTAATATCTGAAATGACTAAGAAAGAAAGAGATGATGCTTTGTATGTTAGAGATGAAATGTTAAAATTGAATGAATTTCTAAAAGATGACTTAGAAAAGGAAAATGAGATTATCAGAACTTGGACTAACTCTAGAAGAACAACTCAGAATTAACTAAGTAGTGGAAACTGGAAAGAGGGCTTCGGTTATGTAGATGATAAAAGTGAGAAAGGAACTAAACAAATTGAGCCAATTGTTGTTAAACAGACTGCTAAGCCAAATGTAAATTCTGTTAAGTTTGTAGAAAAAATGTAAAGTCTGATTCTGAAAAGATGAAAGAGTCTAGGACAGAAGTCAAAGAAAATTCAACTTCTGACAAATTAAAACAGGATAAACCAACTGAAGTGAACATAGGCTTAATAACAAAGAAATAACTTAAGTATAAGCTGAAAGAGATTAGAAATGTGAACAAGGTAAAGGAAGCTAGGAAAAATAGGAATGGAAAGGAAGGACTGAATAAAAGCAATAATTATATGCCTGTTCCTAATGCTCCTAGAAAGAAATGTTATAACTGTGGAAACTCTAACCATCTTGCTTCTTTTTACAGGAAAAATAAAGATATAAAGTATTTACCTCCTAAACCAGGAGTTAAGAGTCAGTCTGTTAGGTTTAAACCACAAAATCCTTGTTTTCATTGTGGTAGTTTATGGAATTCCATATATACATGTAAGGAATATCATAGTTTGTACTATGATTATTATCAAATAAAACCTTCTTTGAAGAAAGTTAGTATTATTCCTTCTAGTGTAAAGTCTGATGCAAAGTCTGATATAAATTCTGATAAACAGCATGTTAGCATAAACTCTGAAATTAAATCCGCTGCAAATGCTAATAAACTTAAAAAGGCCAAAGGATCCAAGCAAGTCTAGGTCCTTAAAACTAACCAATAGTGGTCTTTGTGATTGCAGGGCAACAGGAAAAATATCCTAGTGCTGGACAGTGGATGTTCAGGACATATGACTGGAAATAAAGCCCTGCTATCCTACTTTGTGGAGAAAGCTGGCCCAGGAGATTCTTATGGAGATGGCAACATGGGAAAAACTCTAGGATATGGCAAGATCAATCTTGGAAATGTCATCATTGAATCAGTAGCTCTTGTCTCAGGACTTAAACACAATCTGCTAAGTGTGAGTCAAATCTGTGACATAGGTTATCATGTGGATTTCTTTAAAGAACACTGTGAAGTTGTAAGCAATTCTACAGTAAAAGTGGTTCTGAAAGATTACAAGCATGGTAACATTTATGAAGCCAGTCTTTCAACAAGTTCTGATAGTTCTACAATCTGTCTATTGAGTAGAGCATCAATTGAAGAAAGCTAGAATTGGCACAAAAGACTCTCTCATTTAAATTTTAACAACATAACTGAGCTAGTAAAGAAAGATCTTGTGAAAGGACTGCTAAAATCAGTATTTGCTCCTGATGGCCTTTGGGATTCATGTCAAAAGGCAAAACAAAGAAAATCTTCATTCAAGAGCAAAACTAAATTTTTAATTCTTGAGTCATATCACCTATTGCATGTTGATCTATTTGGTCCAGTAAATGTCATGTCAATTGCAAAGAAGAAATATGATATGGTTATAGTGGATGAGTTCACAAGATACACTTTGGTGTATTTCTTGCACATGAAGAATGAAACTACATATAGTCTAACTGATCATGTCAGACAGCTGGATAAGTTAGTCAATGATTCTGTTAAAATAATAAGAAGCGATAATGACACTGAGTTCAAGAATTCAATCATGGAAGAGTTTTGCAAAGAGCAAGGAATAAAGCAGGAATTTTCTGCACGTGGAACTCCACAGTAGAATGGAGTTGTAGAAAGAAAGAACAGGACTCTTATTGAAGCTGCACGAACTATGCTTGATGAAGCAAAGGTACCAACCTATTTTTGGGCTGAAGCTGTGCAGACTGCTTGTTTTACACAGAATGCAACACTCATAAAGAAGCATGGAAAAACACCATATGAGATGGTGAAGAAAAAGAAGCCAAATCAGAAATATTTTCATGTATTTGGATGTAAGTGTTTTGTTCTTAAGACTCATCCTGCATAGCTGTCAAAATTTGATGTAAAAGCTGATGAAGGAATTTTTGTTGGACATCCACATTCCACAAAAGCCTTCAGAGTCTATAATTTAAGAACAAGGGTTGTCATGGAATCTATCAATGTATCTTTTGATGATAAAAAGATTACTGGACTTGAAGATTTCAATGATCATGATCAGCTGAGATTTGAAAATGAAGATTTAAATTCTGATGACCTAAATCCTGATCCTGTAAGTTCTGACGGGTTAAGTTCTGATGTCATTGAAACTGTGGTAACTACTCCAAGGCAAACTGCACCTCTACAGGGGGAGCAAGCGGAAGATCCTACCACAACTCAAGACACTGAAAAAGCATCAGAACCTGTCACTAGCTCTTTAAGTTCTGATTCATCAAGTTCTGATGAGCCAAATTCTGATAATTCTGGAAACTCTGATTCTTCAAATCCTGAAGGTTCCAACTCAAATTCTGAAGTCTCAGAGAGCATAACTACAGGGGAGCATCAAAAAATGTTGATGGAGATAGCATGGATCATGGGGGAGGATCCAGTTCTAGAAATCAACTTCCATCTCTAAGGAAGTGGACCAAATCACATACACCTGACTTAATAATTGGAGATCATGAAGCAGGTGTCAGAACTAGAACTGTAACATCAAATAAATGTCTCTATCATTCTTTTCTATCTCAGACTGAACCAAAGAAAGTGGATGAAGCTCTTCAAGATGCTGATTGGGTGCAAGCAATGCAGGAAGAGTTAAATAAATTTGAAAGAAATAAAGTCTGGACCCTAGTGCTAAGACCAAAGAACTGATCAATTGTTGGCACAAAATGGGTGTTCAGAAACAAAACTGAAAGTCATGGCATAATTACAAGAAACAAAGCAAGGGTGGTTGCTAAAGGCTACTCTCAACAAGAGGGTATTGATTATGATGAAACATTTGCACCAGTTGCTAGATTGGAAGTTATAAGAATCTGTTTGTCTTATGCTGCTCACAAAAAGTTTTAAGTCTTTCAAATGGATGTGAAAAGTGCTTTTCTCAATGGAGAATTGGAAGAAGAGGTATATGTTGAACAACCTCCAGGATTTGTAAATCTAAAATTTCCAAATCATGTCTACAGGCTTGATAAAACACTTTATGGCCTTAAGCAAGCTCCAAGAGCATGGTATGAGACTTTAGCTCAATTCCTTTTGGAAAGTGGATTTAACAGAGGCACAATTGATAAAACATTGTTCTATCTCAATAATGGAAATGACTTATTTTTAGTACAGATATATGTTGATGATATCATATTTGGTTCTACAAATGCCAAACTCTGTGAAAGGTTTGCAAAGCTAATGTAATCAAGATAGCAAATGAGTATGATGGGAGAACTTAGCTATTTTCTAGGACTTCGAGTCAAGCAAAATGAAGAAGGTACTTTTATCAATCAATCCAAGTACACCAGAAATTTACTGAAGAAATTTGGAATGCAAGACTGTTCAACTGCATCCACTCCCATGGCCACTGCAACTAAGTTAGATAAAGATACTGGTTCATCAGTAGATATTACTAACTATGGAGGTATAATTGGCTCTTTACTCTATTTAACTGCATGTAGACCTGATATCATGTATGCAACATGTCTCTGTCCAAGAGAACCTCATTTAATAGCTGTGAAAAGAATTTTCAAGTATCTCAAGGGTACACCTGACCTAGGATTGTAGTATCCTAGAGAATCAGATTTTAAGCTAATAGATTACTCAGATGCAGATTTTGCAGGATGCAAAATAGACAGGAAAGGCACTAGTGGAAACTGCCAATTTCTTGGAGGCGGATTGGTTTCTTGGTTTAGAAAGGAATAGAAATCAATTTCCACATCAACTGCAGAAGCAAAATATATTGCTGCAGGAAGCTGTTGTGCACATATTCTTAGAATGAAGAATCAGTTACTGGATTATGGGTTAGAATTTTCTAAAATACCTATTTACTGTGATAATCAAAGTGCTATTGCCTTGATAGGTAATCCAGATCAACACTCAATGACAAAGCACATCAGCATTAGGTACCATTTCATAAGGGAACATGTAATGGAAGGTACAGTGGAATTGCAATTTGTTCTAACAGATCAACAACTAGCAGATAGCTTCACAAAACCACTATGTGAAGCTGCTTTTACAAGACTGGTAAATGAACTTGGAATTGTTTCAGGTTCTTTCTCTAAATCTGCTTTCTTTTTGTTCTAATGCATCAGACTTTATGATCAGTGTTTACAGATTATCTTATCTTCATGTAATATGTGCTTAAATTGTAATATATTAAATACTGGTTGTTATCTGATGTGCATCTATATACTCTGATAGTGTTTTGAATGTTCTGTGACTATTCAATCCAATGAGGATAACTGTGTTAGATGCTGACCTAGTAGTCTTTAACATACTAGAAACCCCATATTTGAATTAGTTGTTTATGTGGAAATTTATTAAAACGAGCAAATTCTGATGTTGAGCTTAGTCAAATTTAATTTGTGTATCTTATTAAACTAGATTCTTGCTTCTTATCTGTCAAATTCTGATGTCAGTAAATCTTAAGGATGGACCATATGCTCGATAAACCTCACTTATCTGAAGAAAAGAAAAGAAAAGAAAATTGAAGTCGGGTACTCCTTTGAGATCTAGAGTAAATATGTGGAAGCGAAGACCCAAGTGCATTGCTGGTATTAAGTAATATGCATTAGAAAAGTAAATAAATTTTTCTTGGTGACTTTTCACATTCTCTGATTACTGGAGAAATATTCTGATAAAAGAATAAATTCTGATAGCAGTTGTGACTTACTTACACTGAGAAGCCACTGTAAAAAGGAATTACAAAAGATGCATAAAATTAGCATAAACAGTTGAGGTGGATTCTTGCATAAATTTATTCTATAGTAGACTTCATTATTATTGACAGATTTTAAGCACTTTTCTTAGTTATTCCTTATTTCTAAGATGTACTGAATTTTATCAGACTTTAATCTTTATATGATATTTTGCTAAAGCACACACTTTCACTCCATATGAATGATAAAAATTACTGTGATGATTCAATTGTTTTTGACAAATAGTTAAGTGTCATATGCATAAATTCTGAGGACAAGTTCTGATGGAAGTTCTGATGCTTAAACTCTGAAGAAACAAGTCAGTATTTGTATGAAGAATCACAGAAACAAACATTCACTTTTTGCGTACAGAAGCCATGTTCTGATGACCGTTAAAATCTCATAATAGTCAAGTTCTGATATTAAATCCTGATGTAAACTATGATGCTTACGTGGCATTATTTATTTACTTGACTTATTTATGGTAAATACTGTAACGGTCATATTTTAGTAAATAGGAAGCGTATTTTCCTTGAAACACTGCATGTACACATTTATTACTGCTTAATACCCGTGCCCACTAATAATACTTTTGACTAATGATATGCTGCCTGGTGTCTAAAGTTTGTTCTGCTTCAATTATAACCATTGTCAAAAAGAGAGTATATATATGGGAATTAAAAGATTTTATAATCTTTTACCTACTTTTCTTTCTCTAATCTCTCTTATTCTCTCTCTCACCAATATTCTCTGAAGCTATTTTCTTACAGGCCTTTTATCAAACACCGTCTATAAACTCTATTTTCTCACTTATTTTTCACAGAAATGGCACCCAAAGACATCATTTTCAATGGAGCTAAGTTTGTTCCCAACAACTACTTGGCTATACTGAGCAAGGATGAAGCCCCATCAGAACTTCACTTCATCCAAGATTTTCTACCTGGAAGTGAGATTGCGTATGCTTTCACCCAACCTGATGAAGCAATCGCAGGGGCTCAAGTGCTGGAGTTATGGAGGTCAGGAGTTTATGATGATGGTTGTGCTAATGGGTCCCCGAGTATTATCTTTACTACAGGGGACGATGAGCATGTGGTGACTGTGGCTACAGTTCGTCAAGCACTACAATTTCAAGAAAACTCAACTTATTCAATAATTGAGGAGCCAGCTCTTCAACATCAGAACATACTTCCAACCAGCTCAATCCTCACAACAACAATCATCAGTATCTACCTGAAACAGATGTGTCATAAGCCCAATCATGTATGATGATTTAGGAATAACTTATATGTAATCTGTTTTGATTTCATTGATATTAATAAAAGACTTGTTTTGGTTTTATTGTGGGCTTTATCTATTTAAGTGTTTAAATAAGATATACCATAATTTAGAGTAAAGCTTTTTATGGATTATGATGAGATCATAATAATGAGAGCTAAAAGATGATAACTCTAAACTTAAATATTCCCTAGTCGTAGGATTACTAACTGGTAATTAGTAATCCACAAAGATCGATACATACTATGTTTGCTTCATTATGAAGGTTGTCTGTTCTCATAGACATTTGTGTGGTGACACTATAGCTAGTATGTAGGTACTTATTATAGAATAAGTTCACTGAAAATGACTCACACAGCTGAACAACTGATGGAGTTCACTCATGTGTCAGCAGTTGTTCACATAGTTATAGTTGTACAAGTATCCTTAGACTTGAGGTCATCATAGTCATCAAATGTACACTGAACTATGCTTCGGTTTAATTCTTAGTCTCCAGGGACAATTATAAGGGCTCTACTGGGTATATAAATTTGTACATGAAGATAGTGTATGATCAATAAAGGATCTACCCCTTCCAGTGAAGGAAGAGAATGTTCAATGCTGATCCACTTATGCTAGTTCAGGAATCTCTAGCCAGAGTGAATGAAATTAGAAAGGAGTTTCTAATTTACATTAAATAGAACTAAGCATAGTGAATGGGAAAGCAAATGATTAAATAAGATAGGCTTGACACAAGTTCCATGCCTTGTATTTAATCATGACATTATAGGGTAGAAGGAATTGATTATACGGTAACTACTCACTGAATAGGTTCTTGGTATTCTAAGTAGTGAATTCTTATTATCCGGATAATCGCGATATGCTGAGAAGTATCCCCCATGATGTAGAATAAATATGATTAATTTATTAATTAATCATATTTAATAAATTAGAGAATTTATATAAATAATGATAAAATAGTTTTATTATTATTTATTTCTACTACCAGCTTAATATTCAACCAACAGGGTCACACCATAAAATAGAATGATTTAATTGTGGAGGAATTAATTAATAATGGCTGGTAATTATTTATTTATGAAATAAATAATTAATTAGCAGATTTAATAATTAATTAAATGAGATTTAATTAATTCATAATATTATTAGTTAAGAATTTAATTTTGGAAATTAAATCAAGTGAGAGAATTATTTTTCTAAAGTGTTTAGAAAAGGGATTAATGATTAAAAGGTGTTTTAATTATTAGTTAATTGGTTAATAAGAATAATCAATTAAAGGGTTAATAATAATAATATTTTATGGAAAATTTTCAGCTGAAAATTTTGCTTATAAATATACTATTATAAACCCTATTTGCCTCAACCCAAATAATTAACCCTAATTCTAAAGTTGAACAAGAGGGAGGCAATTAATTCTCTCAACCTCTTCCTCCTCCATCACATTATACTCTTGGTGGATACCGGTGGAGTGCTTCACACTTGAGGAGCAGCTGCTAGGGATATCCGTTCATCGTTCTTGGATCGCTATAAAAGACCTCCATCTTTCCATTAACGTAAAGCTTCTTAAGGTAAACATACTGAACTATGAATTAAATATTATTTTTTGAATGGATTCTGCGGAGGGTTTCAGTTTTTTTTTAAGATTTAAATTTACGTTTTCATTGCGTTTATGTGCTAAAAATCCTTCGATGGTATCAAAGCTACTTGCGAAAAGTTTTTAATTCGTTTATGTGTTTAACTGTTTTCAATATATGAGCATGTACGTGATTCACCATGATTTGATGTTGATATAATATGCTTATATATGTATGGTTTTGAATATATGACATTCATATGAGTTGTATAATCATAAGATGATTATGTAATCTGTATATATACTGATATATACATGATTTATGTTTGTTCTAATTATGAGAATCATATTAGATACGGATTCTGAATTGGGTGCTGCAAATTTGCTGAAATCTGGGTCTGGTGTCCGATTTACGTAAACCAATACCCTATTCCATAGGTAAACGAGCGTCTGAACAAAACTGATAGCAAAAGCTATCAACGGCTCGTCTGTAAGGCGTTTGACGTCGTTTACTGCAAGTATACAATAATTCTTGTTTTTCTGATTTGATTCTGATTTTTTCTGATTTTTGTCATATTTTTTTTTATGATTAGATCATGGATAATATGATATGTTAAGATTAGATTATGTGTTTTAACATGCTTTTATGTGTTGTATGAGCATGGTGGATGGTTATGGCCTTACGACCTTAGTGTAATAGTTTTTGTTTTGGTTTTAAATACGACTTGCATGTCGTCAATCTTTGTAATCATAAATCTCGAATGTAACTCGAGTTATTCTTTTAAGTTCATTAGATTAGTTTTACTTTCAATCTATGTAATGTAATTGAAGACTCAAGAAGGCTATCCAATGGAGGTGATACAAAGAAGAAGACGAGACATACATGAAGTCTAACCAAAGAAGAAGACTTATGTAATAAGTAGTTGTATTTATTTCCATCACCATATTAGATTGACCTTGATCTTTATCATGAGCTTGATAAAGATCACATAGGATGGGGCCATATCCAAACACATTTACTTTATTGTACTTTACATTTACTTGTTTATTTAATTTTATATATGAGATATATGCCTATGTTTACCATGCGATGATAGATTTAGGTGAACTTAAATCAATATAATGCGTGCTCTAGAAAATCTAGAATATGAATCGTTTCTTGCCTTAACAATAATATTATGAATACAATCATGAGATTCTTGTGTTTATGAAACACGTAATTAAATATGAATTTTCAATATTGAGAGAAAGGATGATTCTGTCAAAAGCATATTTGTATCTGTAAGAAAGGGGTATTAAGTGACGCCTCTTGACAATGTTCCCCCCGATCTGGGAATCATCTGATTATCGATTATTGATTTGAAATATTTAATTTAAAAGGAAGAATCTCTTTATAATATGAATATGATTGTAACATAATATAATCCTTCTAAAATTAAATAATATCAAGTAGTAATTGGCCAATGACACAACGGGTTTGTGTCGGTCATAGCCTTCCAACATGGTAGAAAGTGGTTCTTATTTTTAAATCATTGTCGTTTCGTGCTACAGCCGAGGGCTTTGATTTCGAAATAAGAAATACTTGTCTATTACATAGAGATGTGTACATTGAATTAGAATCTAAAGGTCGTTACGTGCTACAGCCGTGGGCCGTTGGAGACTGATTCAATTATACGAAATGTTGGGTTAGACTTGACTTAGAATATTGAGTTTGTCGTGCTACAACAGTGACTCAATTATTCAAGAGGCTAAAGTTTTATTAAGGAATAACATAAGATGTAATTGACAAGAGTTGTATGCCTATTGAACATCACATGACGTTTCGTGCTACAGCCGAGGTTGTGTAATGGAATGTAGGATCCCTATTCACACTAGCATTATGAATGCTTAATTTTCACTTAGGGGTTGTATAAATTAGATAAACTAGTGGGAGCCACTTATAAATAAATACCCGATTCATATAGTGTCTTGAAATGAAATTGAATATTTGCTAAGTGTTGTTATGTGTTCATCATTTACAGATTTACTATATTCGTTGTCTTCTGCACTATCACTCCGGAGTATACTAGATGCTCACAAGTTGACTGGTCCTAATTTTGATTACTGGCTTCGAAACTTGGGAATTGTTCTCAGGGTTGAGAAGCTGAAATATGTGCTTGACTCACCTAAGCCTACTGAACCTGCTAGCGATGCACATAATGATGAACATATTGTGTATCATAAGTGGATAGATGATGCAAATGTTGCTCAATGCATCATGCTAGCTTCCATGAACATTGAGCTACAGAAGCAACATGAGAATATGGATGCTCACACTATCCTTATGCATCTACAAGAGTTGTATGATGTGGCAGAGAGGACAACTCAATATGAGATATCGAAGGAACTTTTCGGTTGTATGATGTCTGAGGGATCATCTGTGAGTGACCATGTAATTGAGATGATCAATTTGATTGAACGTCTTGGGTAACTTGGTTTTGCCATGGATGGGGAGCTGAGCCAAGACTTGGTCTTGCAATCACTTCCAAGTTCGTTCTCGCAGTTTATTGTGAACTTTCACATGAATAAGCTGGATGTCAGCCTGCCTGAACTCCAGAACATGTTGAAGACTGCAGAATTGAATTTCCCCCCTAAGAAGAGTTCTGTTCTTTTAATTGGTGAAGGTTCCAATCCTAAGAAAAGGAAGAAGAACCCTTCCAAGAAGAAGAAAGTAGGTGAGAAAAATTCGGTTCCACCAAAAGCTGAAGACCCCAAGAGCAAAGCTGTTTGCTTTCACTGTAACAAGGTGGGGCACTGGTAGAGGAACTGCAAGGTTTACCTTGCAGAATTGAAGAAGAAGAAGGGTAGTGAGACTACCGCTTCTGATTCAGGTATGTTCATGATCGAAGTTAATATGTCACTAAGTCAAATTTCTACTTGGGTATTAGATACCACCTGTGGTTCTCATATTTGCAATTCGTTACAGGGACTAAAGGGAAGTAGGACTCTTGAAGAAGATGAGGTGATTCTACGTATGGGCAATAGAGCAAGAGTTGTTGCTGAAGCTGTAGGATCATTTCATTTACATATGCCTACGGGCAAGACTATTGTTCTAAATAATTGTTATTTTGTTCCCTCGATTGTGAGGAATATTATTTCTATTCCATGTTAGACTTGGCTGGATTTTCATTTGTTATTCAGAATAATAAATATTCAATTCTTAGAGATAACGTTCTTTTTGGAAGTGGTATTTTAAACAATGGTCTGTATGTATGTGACGTAGAGCATAATTTACTACAAATTGAATATACTAATAAAAGAAAAAGGGATGATGAAAATCTCACTTTCTTGTGGCACTGCGGACTTGGTCATATCAGTAAAAATAGACTGCAGACATTGCATAAGGAAGGGTTACTTGACCCCTTTGATTTTGAATCATATCCTACATGCGAGTCTTGTCTATTGGGTAAAATAACCAAATCTCCATTTAGTGGACATGGAGAGATGGCTGCAGATTTGCTAGGATTGGTACACACAGATGTATGTGGACCAATGTCTACGCAAGCCATGGGTAGATTTTCATACTTCATTGCTTTCATAGATGATCTATCTAGATTCAGATATGTGTATTTGTTGAAACACAAGTCTGAAGCCTTTGAAAAGTTCAAAGAATATAAGTATGAAGTGGAGAAACAAACCAAACATAGTATTATAACTCTTCGATCAGATCGAAGTGGTGAATACTTGAATGGACAGTTTCTAGCTTATCTCAAAGAAAATGGTATAGTCTCCCTGTGGACTCCTCCATATATTCCACAGTTGAATGGGGTATCTGAAAGGAGAAATTGAACTTTGTTAGACATGGTTCGGTCCATGATGAGCTATGCGAATCTTCCAGTATTCCTGTGGGGTTATGCATTGGAAACCTCAGCATATTTATTGAATAAGGTGCCTTCCAAATCTGTTCCTCAAACTCCATATGAGATATGGAAAGAAAGGAAACCGAGTCTTAAACACGTTAAGATTTGGGGATGTCCAGCTTATGTCAAGAAAGTTGACCCAGATAAGCTGGAATCTCGATCTGTAAAATGTAATTTTGTGGGATATCCTAAAGAGACTTTAGGGTATTACTTTTACACCGATCATCGGGTGTTTGTCTCCAGACATACTACCTTCTTGGAAAAGCAGTTTATCCTTGAAGGAAACAGTGGGAGAAAAATTGAACTTGATGAAGTTCAAGAAGCACAAACTACTACGGATCAAGTGGAAACACCTGTTAAGACTGAACAACCTTCTATGGAATAGCCCATTTGTAGGTCAGGGAGAGTGTCTCGCCAACCTGAGAGGTATTATGGCCTTGTCATTGAGAATGATAATGAGTTGTCAATTATTGATGATGACGACCCTGTGACCTATAATGAGGCTATGAGTAGTGTTGATCAGAGAAATGGCATAGTGCCATGAAATCCGAAATGGAATCTATGTATACCAACCAAGTATGGACTCTGGTTGAGGCGCCTGAAGGTGTTAAGCCTATTAGGTGCAAGTGGGTATAGAAAAGAAAGATTGGAGCAGATGGGCAGGTGGAGACCTATAAGGCTAGGCTCGTGGAAAAAGGATTTAGACAAAGGCAAGGGATTGACTTTGATGAAAGTCTTTTGTCTTTACCCCTGTTAAAATCAATTCGTATTTTGCTTGCGATTGCTGCTTACTACGATTATGAGATCTGGCAAATGGATGTGAAAATGGCCTTCCTCAATGGGAAACTTGAAGAGGAAGTGTATATGACACAGCTAAAGGGTTTTCTTTCCAAGGGAAATGAACACCTAGTGTGTAAGCTGCTGCGAACCATACATGGTTTAAAGCAAGCTTCTCATAGATGGAACATCCGTTTTGATGAGAAAATCAAAGAGTTTGGTTTTATCAAAAATATAGATGAACCATGTGACTACAAAAAGGTTAGTGGGAGCGCGGTAACATTTCTTGTATTGTATTAAAAGAGGAGAAGTCAAGAGAGTTGACACACATAACAACGTATCAAACCCCCTCACAAATCCACTTTCTCAAAGTCACTTTGATCGTCATAAAGACAAGATGGGTATTAGATACCAGAGTGATTGGCTTTAGTACAAGTGGGAGATTGAAATAGATGTGTCCTAAGTCCAATCATGTATGATGATTTAGGAATAACTTTTATGTAATCTGTTTTGATTTCATTGATATTAATAAAAGACTTGTTTTGGTTTTATTGCGGGCTTTATCTATTTAAGTGTTTAAATAAGATATACCATAGTTTAGAGTAAAGATTTTTATGGATTATGATGAGATCATAATAATGAGACCTAAAAGATGATAACTCTAAACTTAAATATTTCCTGGTCGTAGGATTACTAACTGGTAATTAGTTATCCGCAAAGATCGGTACATACTATGCTTGCTTCATTATGAAGGATGTATGTTCTCATAGACATTTGTGTGGTGAACTATAGCTAGTATGTAGGTGCTTATTATAGAATAAGTTCACTGAACATGACTCACACAGCTGAACAACTGATGGAGTTCACTCACGTGTCAGCAATTGTTCACATAGTGATAGTTGTACAGGTATCCTTAGACTTGAGGTCATCATAGTCATCTTGTGTACACTGAACTATGCTTTGGTTTAGTTCTTAGTCTCCAGGGACAATTATAAGGGCTCTACTGGGTATATGAATTTGTACACGAAGATAGTGTATGATCAATAAAGGATCTACCCCTTCCAGTGAAGGAAGAGAATGTTCAATGCTGATCCACTTATGCTAGTTCAGGAATCTCTAGCCAGAGTGAATGAAATTAGAAAGGAGTTTCTAATTTACATTAAATAGAACTAAGCATAGTGAATGGGAAAGCAAATGATTAAATAAGATAGGCTTGACACAAGTTCCATGCCTTGTATTTAATCGTGATATTGCAGGGTAGAAGAAATTGATTGTACGGTAACTACTCACTGAATAGGTTATTGGTATTCTAAGCAGTGAATTCGTATTATCCGGATAGTCGCGATATGCTGAGAAGTATCCCTCACGATGTAGAATAAATATGATTAATTTATTAATTAATCATATTTAATGAATTAGAGAATTCATAAATAATGATAAAATAGTTTTATTATTATTTATTTCTACTACCAGCTTAATATTGTACCTACAGGGTCACACCATAAAAGAGAATGATTTAATGGTAGAGGAATTAATTAATAATGGCTGGTAATTATTTATTTGTGAAATAAATAAATAATTAGCATATTTAATAATTGATTAAATGAGATTTAATTAATTCTTAATATTATTAATTAAGAATATAATTTTTGAAATTAAATCAAGTGAGAGAATTATTTTTCTAAAGTGTTTAGAAAAGGGATTAATGATTAAAAGGTGTTTTAATTATTAGGTAATTGGTTAATAAGAATAATCAATTAAAGGATTAATAATAATAATATTTTATGGAAAAATTTTAGCTGAAAATTTTGCCTATAAATATACTATTATAAACCCTATTTGCCTCAACCCAAATAATTAACCCTAATTCTAAAGTAGAACAGGAGGGAGGCAACTAATTCTCTCAACCTCTTCCTCCTCCATAACATTGTACTCTTGGTGGATACCGGTGGAGTGCTTCACACTTGAGGAGCAGCTGCTAGGGATTTCCGTTCATCGTTCTTGGATCGCTATTAAAGACCTCCATCTTTCCATTAACGTAAAGTTTCTTAAGGTAAACATACTGAACTACGAATTAAATATTATTTTTTGCATGGATCCTGCGGAGGGTTTCGGTTTTTTTTAAAGATTTAAATTTACGTTTTTATTGCGTTTATGTGCTAAAAACCCTTCACTACCATCAGACCATCATCTTTCAGGCCTAAGAGGGCAAAGTCTGTTTCTCAACCTCCACCAAAGAGAAGGAAGATGATTCCAAGGGATGAGTCAGATGATGAAGAAGCACAGGTTCATGCATCAGAACCTGTGACTGTGGAAGCTGGAAATGTGGTTTTTCAGAAAGAAATAGAAGCTGAAGGGTCAACCTATCAGATAAATGTTGAAGCTGAGGGTTCATGTAATTTGAAGAGGAAAACTGTAAGTTCTGATGCAAGTCAAACAACTCCTTTACTATCAAGGAGATTAAAGAAAATGAGGGCAAAAAGGCACATGGCTAAGCCTCTATCCGAGGATACTACTGAAGCTGAGGAAGGGGATCAGGAATCTCTGATCTCAAAGCCAATTGTGATTGAATCTCTGCCAACTCCGGCTAAAGCCAAAGACATTGCTAATGATACAGTGATCACTCCTACTGTCTCTCTAGTCAGAGATATAACAGTTGAAGATTCAGGATTCAGTCCTTAAATTGACTTCAAAGGCTGATTATTCCTACTATCTTATTTATGGAAGCTCCAACAACAACAGCTCAGCCATTTACTGTCAATTCTCCAATTTCATAGGCTGAGATTCTATCAACACCTATTCTGGAGATAAATTCCGATGATCAGAATTTAGATGAAGTTGTTTGAGAATCTCCAACAACAACACACACACTTGTACTATTAGAAGATAATGAGTCGTCTTCAAGTTCTTAAGACAGTGTTTCTGTTGATACTCGAGCTCCCATTCTAGGAAAGGAGGCACTTATTGAGAAATTTGTTGAGCAAGCTGCTCCCATTCCTTGGGAAGATACTCACAGAGGTGTGGAGTGGACCAAGAAGTGGAAAGAAACTGTCTTCATTCCAAGCTCCAAAGTACTGACAGACCATATTAAAAAGCTGATGAGTTGCTCATAAATTCTGATTTCAAGACACAACTCAAAGTCACAGCTCTGTCTACCAAAAATCTTCAAGGTTTACAATCTACTACTCATGAAAAAGGTTGACAAACTTCTTGAAAAGGCTGAAAAGCTGGATATGGAGACTAAGCTTGATAAAAAGAGGTTTATCAGACCTATTTCTGAGAAAGTTGATGCCATTTAGAAGATTCAAGAACAGCAACAGGCCCGAATTACTGAGGTCCTACAAAATCAAGCCTCTCAGAAAGCTCAATTGGATGAAATCCAATCTTCAGTTAAACTTCTTCTCTCTCTCCTACTACCTGATGATGCCAAAAAGGGGGAGAAGGTAAGTAAGTCCAAATGCTCAGTCACTCATGTTAGGTTACACACAATGTAGAAGGGGGTTGAATATAGTGTATAATACAATAAAATCGAATTAAGAACACAAGTATGTAACAAAGAATAATCTTATTAATAAAACAGTATTACAACAGAACCGTTCTCTCTCAGTGATGAACAAATATCACGAGAGCTGTTAGGGTTACGATGAATAATATTCTCGATTATGAAAACACATCTAGTATAAATCCTGATCCTGTAAGTTCTGACGGGTTAAATTCTGATGTCGTTAAAAATATGGTAACTACTCCAAGGGAAACTGCACCTGTACAGGGGGAGCAAGCGGAAGATCCTACCACAACTCAAGACTCTCAAGAAGCATCAGAACCTGTCACTAGCTCTTCAAGTTCTGATTCATCAAGTTCTACCAAATTCTGATAATTCTGGAAACTCTGATGCTTCAAATCCTGAAGGATCCAACTCAAATTCTGAAATCTCGGAGAGCATAACTACAGGGGACCATCAGAAAATGTTGATGGAGATAGCATGGATCATGGGGGAGGATCCAATTCTAGAAATCAACTTCCATCTGCAAGGAAGTGGACCAAATCATATACACCTGACTTAATAATTGGAGATCCTGAAGCAGGTGTTAGAACTAGAACTGCAACATCAAATGAATGTCTCTATCATTCTTTTCTATCTCAGACTAAACCAAAGAAAGTGGATGAAGCTCTTCAAGATGCTGATTAGGTGCAAGCAATGCAGGAAGAGTTAAATGAATTTGAAAGAAATAAAGTCTGGACCCTAGTGCCAAGACCAAAGAACTGATCAATTGTTGGCACAAAATGGGTGTTCAGAAACAAAACTGAAAGTGATGGCATAATTACAAGAAATAAAGCAAGGCTGGATGCTAAAGGCTACTCTCAACAAGAGGGTATTGATTATGATGAAACATTTGCACCAGTTGCTAGATTGGAAGCCATAAGAATCTGTTTGGCTTATGCTGCTCATAAAAATTTTAAAGTCTTTCAAATGGATGTGAAAAGTGCTTTTCTCAATGGAGAATTGGAAGAAGAGGTATATGTTGAACAACCTCCAGGCTTTGTAGATCCAAAATTTCCAAATCATGTCTAAAGGCTTGATAAAGCACTTTATGGCCTTAACCAAGCTCCAAGTTCATGGTATGAGACTTTAGCTCAATTCCTTTTGAAAAGAGGATCTAACAGAGGTACAATTGATAAAACACTGTTCTATCTCAACAATGGAAAGGACTTACTTTTAGTACATATATATGTTGATGATATCATATTTGGTTCTACAAATGCCAAACTCTGTGAAAGGTTTGCAAAGCTCTTGCAGTCAAGATATCAAATGAGTATAATGGGAGAACTTATCTATTTTCTAGGACTTCAAGTCAAGCAAAATGAAGAAGGTACATTTATCAATTAATCCTAGTACACCAGAAATTTACTGAAGAAATTTGGAATGCAAGACTGTTCAACTGCATCCCATCCCATGGCCACTACAACCAAGTTAGATAAAGATACTGGTTCATCAGTAGATATTACTAAGTATAGAGGTATGATTGGCTCTTTACTCTATTTAACTGCATGTAGACCTGATATCATGTATGCAACTGCAAGAGAACCTCATTTAAAAGCTGTGAAAATAATTTTCAAGTATCTCAATGGTACACCTGATCTAGGATTGTGGTATCCTAGAGAATCAGATTTTAAGCTAATAGGTTACTCAGATGCAGATTTTGCAGGATGCAAAATAGGCAGGAAAGACACTAATGAAAACTCCTAATTTCTTGGAGGCAGATTTGTTTCTTGGTTTAGAAAGGAACAGAAATCAATTTTCACATCAACTACAGAAGCAGAATATATTGCTATAGGAAGCTGTTATGCACATATTCTTAGAATGAAGAATCAGTTACTGGATTATGGGTTAGAATTTTCTAAAATACCTATTTACTCTGATAATCAAAGTGCTATTACCTTGACAGGTAATCCAGTTCACACTCAATGACAAAGCACATCAGCATTAGGTACCATTTCATAAGGGAACATGTAATGGAAGGTACATTAGAATTGCATTTTGTTCTAACAGATCAACAACTAGCAGATATCTTCATAAAATCACTATATGAAGCTACTTTTACAAGACTGGTAAATGAACTTGGAATGGTTTCAGGTTCTTTCCCTAAATCTGCTTAGTTTTTGTTCTCTTGCATCAGACTTTATGATCAGTGTTTACAGATTGTCTTATCTTCAGGTAATATGTGCTTAAATTGTAATATATTAAATACTGATTGTTATCTGATATGCATCTATATACTCTTATAGTGTTTTGAATGTTCTGTGACTATTCAATCCAATGAGCATAACTGTGCTAGATGCTCACCTAGTAGTCTTTAACATACTAGAAATCCCATGTTTGAATTAGTTGTTTATGTGGAAATTCATTAACACGAGCAAATTTTGATGTTGAGCTTAGTCAAATTTACTTTGTGTATCTTATTAATCAGTCACAAACTAGATTCTTGCTTCTTATCTGTCAAATTCTGATGTCAGTAAATCTTAAGGATGGACCACATACTTGATAAGCCTCACTTATCTGAAGAAAAGAAAAGAAAAGAAAATTGAATTCGGGTACTCCTTTGAGATCTAGAGTAAATATGTGGAAGCGATGACCCAAGTGCATTGCTGGTATTAAGTAATATGCATTAGAAAAGTAAATAAAATTTTCATGGTGACTTTTCACATTTTCTGATTACTGGAGAAATACTCTGATAAAAGAATAAATTCTGATAGCAGTTGTGACTCACTTACACTGAGAAGCCACAGTATAAAGGAATTACAAAAGATGCATAAAATGAGCACAAACAGTTGAGGCGGATTCTTGCATAAATTTATTCTATAGTAGACTTCATTATTATTGACAGATTTTAAGCACTTTTCTTAGTTATTCCTTATTTCTAAGATGTACTGAAGTTTATCAGACTTTAATCTTTATCTGATATTTTGCTAATGCACACAATTTCACTCCAAATGAATGATGAAAATTATTGTGGTGATTTACTTATTTTTGACAAATAGTTAAATGTCATATGCATAAATTCTGAGGACAAGTTCTGATGGAAGTTCTGATGCTTAAACTCTGAAGAAATAAGTTAGTATTTGTATGAAGAATCACGGAAACAAACATTCACTTTTTGCGTACAGAAGCCATGTTCCGATGACCGTTAAAATCTGATAATAGTCAAGTTCTGATATTTAAACATGATGCAAACTATGATGCTTACGTGGCATTATTTATTTACTTGACTTATTTGTGGTAAATACTGTAACGGTCATATTTTATCAGAATATAATTATCTGCGATAAAAATAGTCATAATCATTTAGTAAGTGGGAAGCGTATTTTCCTTGAAACACTATATGTGCACATTTATTACTGCTTAATACCTGTGCCCACTAATAATATTTTTGATTAATGATATGCTGCCAGGTGTCTAAAGTTTCATTTGCTTCAATCATAACAGTTCTTAAAAAGAGAGTATATATGGGAGTTAAAAGATTTTATAATCTTTTACCTACTTTTCTTTCTCCAGTCTCTCTTATTCTCTCTCTCACCCATATTCTCTGAAGCTATTTTCTTATAGGCCTTTTATCAAACACCTTGTATACACTCTATTTTCTCACTTATTTTTCACAAAAATGGCACCCAAAGACATCATTTTCAATGGAGCTAAGTTTGTTCCCAACAACTACTTGGCTATACTAAGCAAGGATGAAGCCTCATCAGAACTTCACTTCATCCAAGATTTTCTACCTGGAAGTAAGATTGCGTATGTTTTCACCCAACCTGAAGCAATCTCAGGGACTCAAGTGCTGGAGTTATGGAGGTCAGGAGTTTACGATGATGGTTGTGCTAATGGGTCCCCTAGTATTATCTTTACTACATGGGATGATGAGCATGTGGTGACTGTGGCTACAGTTCGTCAAGCACAACACTTATTCAATAGTTGAGAAGCCAGCTCTTCAACATCTAATGGCCAATCTGGGCTATGAAAAGACTTCGAAAAAGCTTGGACAGTTGAAGAGACCCCGCATAAAGGGGGAATGAAGTTTTTTTTTGACTGCATCACCAGAACTTTTGCAAATAAATGTTCAAACTTTGATGCAATTCCTATCCTAAGTCAGCAAATTGGGTATGATCTGATTACTCCTCATTTTGATTATGCTACTGTTGTTCTAGGATTCATATAGGATAGGATGACAGAAGATAGAAATATTGTATATTTTGCTAAATTATGTAAACTTATTTACAGCTTTTGTAACTCTGATGCACCCCAACTAGCAAGTGAGTTTATTTCACCATTTAAACTTGCTAAGAGAGCATTTACTGACTTATTATGTACTGATAATAAGAAAACTGTTTTTAGACCCCTCCAAATTCCACATTCAGTCAATCAGTTTCTAGTAAACTTTAACCCAGCAACATACACTGCTAAATATCCTGATGTACAACCAACCCAACCTCCATCAGCACCTACATAACCAACAACCTCTAAACCTCAACCAACTCAACCTACCATCAGAACATACTTCCAACTAGCTCAATCCTCACAACAACAATCATCAGCACCTACCATCAGACCTTCATCTTTCAGGCCTAAGAGGGCAAAGTCTATTTCTCAACCTCCACCAAAGAGAAGGAAGATGATTCCAAGGGATGAGTCAGATGATGAAGACGTACAGGTTCATATCCGAACCTGTGACTGTGGAAGCTGAAAATGTGGGTTTTCAGAAAGAAATAGAAGCTGAAGGGTCAACCCATCAGATAAATGCTAAAGCTGAGGGTTCAGGTAATTTGAAGAGGAAAACTGTAAGTTCTGATGCAGATCAAGCAACTCCTTCACTATCAAGGAGATTAAAGAAAATGAGGGCAAAAAGGCATATGGCTAAGCCTCCATCTGAGTATACTACTGAAGCTGAGGAAGGGGATCAGGAATCTCTGATCTCAAAGCCAATTGTGATTGAATCTCTGCCAACTCCAGCTAAAGCCAAAGACATTGCTAATGATACAGTGATCACTCCTACTATCTCTGCAGTCATAGAAACAACAGTTGAAGATTCAGGATTCAGTCCTGAAATTAACTTCAAAGGCTGATTTTTCCTACTATCTTATTTCTGGAAGCTCCAACAACAATAGCTCAGCCATCTACAGTCAATTCTCCAATTTCACAGGCTGAGATTCCATCAACACCTATTCTGGAGATAAATTTTCATGATCAGAATTTAGATGAAGTTGTTTCAGAATCTACAAAAGCAACACACACACTTATACTGTTAGAAGATAATGAGTCTTCTTCAAGTTCTTAAGACAGTGTTTCTATTGATACTCCAGCTCCCATTCTAGGACAGGAGGCACTTAATGAGAAATTTGTTGAGCAAGCTACTCCTATTCCTTGGGAAGATACTCACAGAGGTGTGGAGTGGACCAAGAAGTGGAATGAAACTGTCTTGATTCCAAGCTCCAAAGTACTGACAGACCATATTAAAAAGCTGATGAGTTGCTCATAAATTCTGATTTCAAGACACCAATCAAAGTCACAGCTCTGTCTACCAAAAATCTTCAAGGTCTACACTCTGTTACTCATGAAAAGGTTGACAAACTTCTTGAAAAGGCTGAAAAGCTGGATATGGAGATTAAGTTTGATAAAAAGAGGTTTATCAGACCTATTTCTGAGAAAGTTGATGCCATTGAGAAGATTCAAGAACAGCAACAGGCCCAAATTACTGAGGTCGTACAAAATCAATCCTCTCAGAAAGCTCAATCGGATGAAATCCGATCTTCAGTTGAACTTCTTCTCTCTCTCCTACTACCTGATGATGCCAAAAAGGGGGAGAAGGTAAGTAAGTCCAAATGCTCAATCACTCATGTTAGGTCACACACAATGTAGAAGGGGGTTGAATACAGTGTATAATACAATCAAATCGAATTAAGAAGACAAGTATGTAACAAAGAATAATCTTATTAATAAAACAGTATTACAACAGAACCGTTCTCTCTCAGTGATGAACAAATATCACAAGAGCTATTAGGGTCACAATGAATAATATTCTCGATTATGACAACACATCTAGTGTAAATCCTGATCCTGTAAGTTCTAACGGGTTAAATTTTGATGTCATTAAAACTGTGGTAACTACTCCAAGGGAAACTGCAACTGTCCAGGGGGAGCAAGCGGAAGATCCTACCACAACTCAAGACTCTCAAGAAGCATCAAAACCTGTCACTAGCTCTTCAAGTTCCGATGAGCCAAATTCTGATAATTCTGGAAACTCTGATTCTTTAAATCCTGAAGGATCCAACTCAAATTCTGAAGTCTCAGAGAGCATAACTACAGGGGAGCATCAGAAAATGTTGATGGAGATAGCATGGATCATGGGGGAGGATCCAGTTCTAGAAATAAACTTCCATATGCAAGGAAGTGGACCAAATCACATACACCTGACTTAATAATTGGAGATCCTGGAACAGGTGTCAGAACTAGAACTGCAACATCAAATGAATGTCTCTATCATTCTTTTCTATCTCAGACTGAACCAAAGAAAGTGGATGAAGCTCTTCAAGATGATGATTAGGTGCAAGCAAAGCAGGAAGAGTTAAATGAATTTGAAAGAAATAAAGTCTGGACCCTAGTGCCAAGACCAAAGAACTTATCAATTGTTGGCACAAAATGGGTGTTCAGAAACAAAACTGAAAGTGATGGCATAATTACAAGAAATAAAGCAAGGCTGGTTGCTAAAGGATACTCTCAACAAGAGGGTATTGATTATGATGAAACATTTGCACCAGTTGCTAGATTGGAAGCCATAAGAATCTGTTTGGCTTATGCTGCTCACAAAAATTTTAAAGTCTTTCAAATGGGTGTGAAAAGTGCTTTTTGCAATGGAGAATTGGAAGAAGAGGTATATGTTGAACAACCTCCAGGATTTGTAGATCCAAAATTTCCAAATCATGTCTACAGGCTTGATAAAGCACTTTATGGCCTTAAGCAAGCTCCAAAAGCATGGTATGAGACTTTAGCTCAATTCTTTTTCGAAAGTGGATTTAACAGCGGCAGAATTGATAAAACACTGTTCTATCTCAACAATGGAAAGGACTTACTTTTAGTACATATATATGTTGATGATATCATATTTGGTTCTACAAATGCCAAACTCTGTGAAAGGTTTGCAAAGCTAATGCAGTCAAGATATCAAATGAGTATGATGGGAGAACTTAACTATTTTCTAGGACTTCAAGTCAAGCAAAATGAAGAAGGTACTTTTATCAATCAATCCAAGTACACCAGAAATTTACTGAAGAAATTTGGAAAGACTGTTCAACTGCATCCACTCCCATGGCCACTGCAACCAAGTTAGATAAAGATACTAGTTTATCAGTAGATATTACTAACTATAGAGGTATGATTGGCTATTTACTCTATTTAACTGCATGTAGACCTGATATCATGTATGCAACCTATCTCTGTCCAGGAGAACCTTATTTAATAGCTGTGAAAAGAATTTTCAAGTATCTCAAGGGTACACCAGATCTAGGATTGTGGTATCCTAGAGAATCAGATTTTAAGCTAATAGGTTACTCAGATGCAGATTTTGCAGGATGCAAAATAGACATGAAAGCCACTATTGGAAACTGCCAATTTCTTGGAGGCAGATTGGTGTCTTGGTTTAGAAAGGAACAGAAATCAATTTCCACATCAACTGAAGAAGCAAAATATATTGCTGCAGGAAGTTGTTGTGCACATATTCTTAGAATGAAGAATCAGTTACTGGATTATGGGTTACAATTTTCTAAAATACCTATTTACTGTGATAATCAAAGTGCTATTGCCTTGACAGGTAATCCAGTTCAACACTCAATGACAAAGCACATCAGCATTAGGTACCATTTTATAAGGGAACATGTAATGGAAGGTACATTGGAATTGCATTTTGTTCTAACAGATCAACAACTAGCAGATATCTTCACAAAACCACTATGTGAAGATACTATTACAAGACTGGTAAATGAACTTGGAATGGTTTCAGTTTCTTTCTCTAAATCTGCTCAGTTTTTGTTCTCATGCATCAGACTTTATGATCAGTGTTTACAGATTGTCTTATCTTCATGAAATCTTGGCTTAAATTGTAATATATTAAATACTGATTGTTATCTGATGTGCATCTATATACTCTGATAGTGTTTTGAATGTTCTGTGACTATTCAATCCAATGAGCATAACTGTGCTAGATGCTGACCTAGTAGTCTTTAACATACTAGAAATCCCATGTTTGAATTAGTTGTTTATGTGGAAATTCATTAACACGAGCAAATTCTGATGTTGAGCTTAGTCAAATTTACTTTGTGTATCTTATTAATCAGTCACAAACTAGTTTCTTGCTTCTTATTTATCAAATTCTGATGTCAGTAAATCTTAAGGATGGACCACATGCTTGATAAGCCTCATTTATCTGAAGAAAAGAAAAGAAAAAAAATTGAATTCGGGTACTCCTTTGAGATCTAGAGTAAATATGTGGAAGCGATGACCCAGGTGCATTGCTGGTATTAAGTAATATTCATTAGAAAAGTAAATAAATTTTTCTTGGTGACTTTTCACATTCTCCGATAACTGGAGAAATACTCTGATAAAACAATAAATTCTGATAGCAGTTGTGACTCACTTACACTGAGAAGCCACAGTATAAAGGAATTACAAAAGATGCATAAAATGAGCACAAACAGTTGAGGTGGATTCTTGCATAAATTTATTCTATAGTAGACTTCATTATTATTGACAGATTTTAAGCACTTTTATTAGTTATTCCTTATTTCTAAGATGTACTGAAGTTTATCAGACTTTAATCTTTATCTGATATTTTTCTAATGCACACACTTTCACTCCATATGAATGATGAAAATTACTGTGGTGATTCAGTTGTTTTTTCACTCCATAAATTCTGAGGACAAGTTCTGATGGAAGTTCTGATGCTTAAACTCTGAAGAAATAAGTCAGTATTTGTATGAAGAATCACAGAAACAAACATTCACTTTTTGCGTACAGAAGCCATGTTCTGATGACCGTTAAAATATGATAATAGTCAAGTTCTGATATTTAAACATGATGCAAACTATGATGCTTACGTGGCATTATTTATTTACTTGACTTATTTGTGGTAAAAACTGTAACAGTCATATTTTATCAGAATATAATTATGTGAGATAAAAATAGTCATAATCATTTAGTAAGTGGGAAGGGTATTTTCCTTGAAACACTGCATGTACACATTTATTACTGCTTAATACCCGTGCCCACTAATAATATTTTTGACTAATGATATGCTGCCAGGTGTCTAAAGTTTGTTCTGCTTCAATCATAACAGTTGTCAGAAAGAGAGTATATATATGGGAGTTAAAAGATTTTATAATCTTTTACCTACTTTTCTTTCTCTAATCTCTCTTATTCTCTCTCTCACCCATATTCTCTGAAGCTATTTTCTTACAGGCCTTTTAACAAACACCTTGTATACACTCTATTTTCTCACTTATTTTTCACAGAAATGGCACCCAAAGACATCATTTTCAATGGAGCTAAGTTTGTTCCCAACAACTACTTGGCTATACTAAGCAAGGATGAAGCCCCATCAGAACTTTACTTCATCCAAGATTTTCTACCTGGAAGTGAGATTGCATATGCTTTCACCCAACCTGAAGCAATCTCAGGGACTCAAGTGCTGGAGTAATGGAGGTCAGGAGTTTATGATGATGGTTGTGCTAATGGGTCCCCTAGTATTATCTTTACTACAGGGGATGATGAGCATGTGGTGACTGTGGCTACAGTTCACCAAGCACTAAAATTTCCAGAAAACTCCACTTATTCAATACTTAAGGAGCCAGCTCTTCAACATCTAATGGCCAATCTGGGCTATGAAAAGACTTCGGAAAAGCTTGGACAGTTGAAGAGACCCCGAATAAAGAGGGAATGAAGTTTTTTTTGATTGCATCACCAAAATTTTGCAAACAAATGTTCAAACTTTGATGCAATTCCTATCCTAAGTCAGCAAATTGGGTATGCTCTGATTACTCCTCATTTTGATTATGCTACTGTTGTACTAGGATTCATATAGGATAGGATGATAGAAGATAGAAATATTGTATATTTTGCTAGATTATGTAAACTTATTTAAAGCTTTTGTAACTCTGATGCACCCCAACTAGCAAGTGAGTTTATTTCACCATTTAAACTTTCTAAGAGAGCATTTACTGACTTATTATCTACTGATAATAAGAAAACTGTATTGAGACCCCTCCAAATTCCACATTCAATCAATCAGTTTCTAGTAAACTCTAACCCAGCAACATACATTGCTAAATATCCTGATGTATAACCAACCCAACCTCCATCAGCACCTACATAACCAACAACCTCTCAACCTCAACCAACTCAACCTACCATCAGAACATACTTCCAACTAGCTCAATCCTCACAACAACAATCATCAGCACCTACCATTAGACCTTCATCTTTCAGGCCTAAGAGGGCAAAGTCTGTTTCTCAACCTCCACCAAAGAGAAGGAAGATGATTCCAAGGGATGACTCAGATGATGAAGAAGCACAGGTTCATGCATCAGAACCTGTGACTGTCGAAGCTGAAAATATGGTTTTTCGGAAAGAAATAGAAGTTGAAGGGTCAACCCATCAGATAAATGCTGAAGCTGAGGGTTCAGGTAATTTGAAGAGGAAAACTGTAAGTTCTGATGCAGATCAAGAAACTCCTTCAATATCAAGGAGATTAAAGAAAATGAGGGCAAAAAGGCACATGGCTAAGCCTCCATCTGAGGATACTACTGAAGCTGAGGAAGGGGATCAGGAATCTCTGATCTCAAAGCCAATTGTGATTGAATCTCAGCCAACTCCAGCTAAAGCCAAAGACATTGCTAATGATACAGTGATCACTCCTACTGTCTCTCTAGTCAGAGAAACAACAGTTGTAGATTCAGGATTCAGTCCTGAAATTGACTTCAAAGGCTGATTATTCCTACTATCTTATTTTTGGATGCTCCAAAAACAATCTTATTAATAAAACAGTATTACAATGGAACCGTTCTCTCTCAGTGATGAACAAATATCACGAGAGTTGTTAGGGTTACGATGAATAATATTCTCAATTATGATAACACATCTAGTGTAAACCTTATGCTATTTTTATATACCACACAGTTACAAGATAATCTCTAATTGATATCGAATATAATTTTGTATCCTAAAATATATCAATTAGTTATCTTTTCCTCCAAGTCTTATATTCTTCATAGAATTCTTCTCCATGCATATCTCTTCTTGTTTTAGTCTTGATCTTCTTTCCCTTTAATCAACTGTCTTCCTTATCTGAAAGTCTTCTTAAGTCCTGATATTATCTCCTGATGAATATCTTTTGATATCTTAAGTTCTGATAACTTATGTTCTAATATCTTAAGTTCTGACTTCAGTATAAGTACTAATTTCCAATTAAGTCTTGATTTGTCCTGTTAGTCAAGATCTGAAAACTAAACACAAATCATTATTAGACATGACATCACAAATATATCTAAAAATCTCCCCCAACTTGTAAATTAACATAATATACAAGTTCAATAGATATTTGATGATGTCAAAACCATTAAGTACAAATGCATATGAGAATTTGACTAGATAACTACAACTCACAGTCCTTGTACCTTTTACCATCCTTAAAGTCTGATATCAGCTTTAGCCTATATATCCTTCAAAATTTAACAGTTATAGTTCTTGACTTGGCTTCAGTGTGTGATCTCTTGAATGTCAGGAGTTGTTCTGAGATAGTTCTTCAAAAGAGTTCTCTCAGTATATTCAAGTTCATTTATCATCCTCCTTTTAGCATCTTTAAGTTCAACTGTATCTTCTTCTATCTGAAAGATAGCAACCCTGAGATCATTAATCTTTTCTTTCCTTATTTCCTGATCCAGTTTGATCAAATAAGCTTTGTCAGACTCCAGATTAAATTCAACACCCTTAATACCCAGAAAAGTAGTGATCTTGGAGGTATTAGGCTTTATCTCAACTAATTAACCGTTGTGAGCTCTGTACTTTGGATAGTATGGTCTGTCAGACTTTACAGAGTAAAGTTTCTTCTACCTTTGAATATTAGATTTTAAGTAACCGGCAACACCATCTATTGACCTGTTCTTCACTTGAAGTAGAAATAAAACATGTTACAGTTCTTCGTAATACTTCAACCAAATTGCATCCTTTCTTATCTGGAATACTCTCCCATCTGTCATAAAATAAAGCATTATGTCTTCTTTCAGCTTGAAATTGTAAACCATCTGTACGGATTCCAATTAATTTAGTCTCTCTGGGGTTGTCCCTACTCCTGGTTCAGAAAGAGATGTAGGATCTAAGGTAGAGTTGTTTACTCTTTTCTCATCAGCATTACCCAGTCATGTTTTATCTCTAGCTTCCTTCCCTTGGAGAAATCTACCCTTAAAAACATTTATTGAAGTCTTCATAGATTGAGCAGATTGTTGAGCTTTAGTAAATCCAGGTAGTAGAACTTTTGAAGGTTTAACATGAGCAATGTCAGAGGTTTCCTTTTCTTCTGATGTCAAGACAACTTGAGCTCTGTCAGAGGTTGCTTGATTATTGCTTTTCTTCTTCAAAATCAGACTTGTATCTTCATCAGATTTTGCTTCCAGATCCATAGTTGACATATATATCTTTACAGGTTCATCAACTTTTGCCTTACCCTTGAATCTAGGATCAACTTCCACCTGTGATTTGGACATGGCCTTAGATGCCTCAGAATTTGTCCTCTTTTTGATCACAATACCCTTAGGCTTAGGTGGTTTCTTTGCAATGACTTGAGCTTTAGACTTTGACTTAGATTTGTCATTTTCAGCTTTCAGTCTAATCCCTTCTTCCTTCAGGCTTTCAAAATCTATGCCAGGATTATCCTTTGGGAACAGCCTTTTGGTGATCGCTTCATCAAGTTTCAGAGTTTGATCATTAGAACTTATCCTTTTACCAGTATCATAACTTGTTCTTCTCCCAGCATCAGAGCCCGTTCTTTGACTTATAGTTCTGGCTTTGCTTGATGAAGAACCCCTGCCTTGACTTAGACCTTTACTCTTTTCAGAGTTTCCCTGGTCTTTATTATCATCATCCTTAACCTTCAGTGGTTGATCAGTTGTGCATTTGGACTTAATTACTTTCGCCCCCTTTTTGGCATCATCTGGTAGAAGCAGGGAGACATGCAATTCCACAGAGTTTTGGATTTCATTGAGTTGGTCTTGTTCAGCAGCTTGATTCTTTAAAATATCAGATAGTTGAGCTTGCTGTTTTTCTTGAGTATTTTCTATGTACTCAATGCGGTCAAAGGTTGGCTTAAAAAACCTTTTCTTGTCCAATGTAAAAGTCATGGATTGCTGAATAAGTGTTTCTTGAATTATGTCCACCTTGGCTTGAGTTATTGAGTGTTGACCTTGAAGGTTCCTGGTTCTTAATGCAGTAACTCTGAGCTGTGCTTTGAAGTCATCCTTCATCAGCATCTCATCAGCTTTAGCCAGGTGCTCAGCAAGAATATTTGCAATAGGAACAAAATTAACTTTGTTCCACTCCTTGATCCATTCTCTTCCTCTGTTAGTTTCATTCCAAGGTACCGGTGCATCCTCTCTCATAAACTTCTTAATCAAATCATTTTTATCAACTGTTTGTAGACGTGCATGTCCTGAAGGACAATCTGCATTAACATTGATATTTGTAGCAGCTTCACCAGTATGGTCAGCATTTACTTCAACAGAATTTGCAAAATCTTCAGTATCATCATCTTGTGATAGAATGATTGTATGTGAAGCAATAGAAGATTCATCTGCATGGCATCAACATCTAGCAGTGGAGTTGCTGGTGGAGTGTGCGGAGAAAGATGTGAAGTGGATGGAGCTTCCAGATACAAGACCAAAGGCACATCCAAGTTGTTGTTATCAATTTTAGCACTTGTGCCTGGCTTATCAGCATGTACTGGAGAGTGTATTGGAGACACAAGAGGTGTAGCCATTTGAGTAGTCTCTGGCTCTTGGATTGGAGATTTGTGAGCATCATGAAGTTCTGGCTCAATACTTAGAAGAGATTCAACTACAGTAGGGTCTTGTGGGATCAGAGATTCTTGACCCCCTTCCATAGCTGCTGCTTCCAGTCCTTCTTCAGAGGTTGATTCTTCTACATCCCTCCTTGCGCTTTGCTTTTTTAGTCTCTTAGCTGATGGAGAGACTCTGGGAGTTTGATCATCAGAGGTTAGCTTTCTAAGCCTTTTCAGGGGCCTAGAACTCCCAGTTTCTTGAGCTGCCTGAGAAGAGACCTTCTCAGCTACTTCAGCAACAGGTGCTGATGGTTGAACCTGTACCTCATCATCAGACTCATCTCTTAAAAATCATCTTCCTTCTTTTCTGCTGTGACTGAGGGACTGTCTTACTCCTCTTTTCTCTAGAAGAAGAAGGCTTTACTTGATTATGTGCTGGTGGCTGTGGTTGCTGTGTTTGATTATTGGTGGGTTCTGATGGCTGTTTTGTGTTGGTGGGTTGGACATCATGATATAGCAATGAATAGATATCAGAATCAACATTTACCAGAGCTTGCTTTACTGATAAAGGAATTCTAAGGGGTCTTAAAATACCCTTCTTGTTGTCAGCAGTTAAGAGATCAGTAAAAGCCCTCTTAGCTAATCTAAACGGTTTTATGTGATCACTTGCTAGTTATGGTTGATCTGATGTACAGTAACTGTAGATTAACTGACAGAACCTAGCAAAGTAAACTACATTCCTATCCTCATGCATCCTATCTCCTATAAAATATAACACAGTCTTTGCATAATCAAAATGAGACTGGTGTAAAAGTGCATACCCAATTTGTTGTGTCAGAATAGGAATGGCATCAAAATTTAAGCACTTGTTGGCAAATGTCTTCGTGATGCAATCGAAGAAAAAGCTCCATTCTCTTCGAATATGTGGGCATTTAAGTTGGCCCAACTTTGCCAAACTCTCCTCATACCCTAAATTAGCCATCATTTGCTGTAGCAAAGGATCCTCCACAGCATACTCAACCTCCTTTGCTGTAAACACGATGCTTGGAGTCCCATTCTTACCACCATCATCATAAAGTCCTGTTCGCTAGAATATCAGAACTTGAGTTCCAGATAAACTGGATGGCTGCGTCAAAGCGAACCCAATTTCACTATAAGATAAGAAATCCTGAATAAAATGAAGTTTTGAAGGAGCTTCACTCTTAGTTAGAATGGTAGCTTAGTTGTTTGGGACAAACTTTGCTCCATTAAAGATTATATCCTTGGGTGCCATTAAAAATGAGTGAGAATTTAGAGTGCCTGAAAGATGTTTGATAAAATGCATGTATAGAAATCCGTTAGAGAATATGAGAAAATAAGAAAGCGAGAGAGAGTATAGAAAGAAATGTAAGTAAAAGATTTTAAAATCTTTTATCTCTTTTACTTATACGCTCCACTTGACAGCAGTTATTGAGAAGTGGAACAAACTTTACACCTGTCAGCCATGCAGTAGTTAAGACAATAGTTAATGGGCACGGGAAATAAGTAATGATTACTATGCACATGCAGTTTTTTAAAAAAAAATTGTTCCCACTAAACAAGTAATTATGACTGTCTTTATCTCACTTAAACCAATATTCTGATAAAATATAACCGTTCAAGTATTAACCTAAAAATAAATCAAGGAAATAAATACTGCCACGTATGCATCAGAACTTGACTATTATCAGAATTTAAAGGTCATCAGAATATGGTTTCTGTACTCAAAAAGTGAATGTTTATTTCTGTAATTCTTCACACAAATACTGATATTGTGTCCTCAGAACTTAATCATCAGAACTTCCATCAGAACTTGTCCTCAGCATTTATACAACTGACACATAAACTATTCATCTAAAACAACATTGATCTATCACAATAATTTTCATCATTTATATGGAGTGTAAGTGTGTGCTTTAAGCTAAATATGAGACAAAGAGTAAAGTCTGATTCACTTCAGTACATCTTAGAAATAAGGCATAACTAAGAACTTTGCTCAAAATCTGTCAGTAGTCTGAAGTCTACTATAGAATGAGTTCATGCATGAGTCCACCTCAACTGTTTTGTGCTCATTTTATGCATCTTTTGATATTCTTTTCCACAGAAGCTCCTCAGTGTAAGTGAGTCACAACTGCTTATCAGAATTTATGCTATTATCAGAGTATTTCTCCAGTAATAAGAGAATGTGAAAAGTCACCAAGAAAATTTTATTTTGCTTTTCTAATGCATATTACTTAATACCAACAATGCACTTGGGTCTTCCCTTCGACATACATTTTTCTCTAGATCTCAAAGGAGTACCTGATATTTATTTCTATTCTAGTTTTTGACTTAGTAATAAGATACACAAAGTAAACCTAACCAAGCTCAATATCAGAATTTGCTTGTGTTAAAAGATTTCCACATAAACAATTACTGTTTAGTATATTAGAGACTACTTGGTCAGCATCTAGCACAATTATCCTCATTGGTTTGAATAGTCACAGAAACATTCATATCACTATCAGAGTTTAGAAATTCACATCAGATAACAATCAGCACTTAGGTAAATTTTAATTTAAGCACAAATTACATAAAGATAGTAATATCTGTAAATACTGATCATAAAGTCTGATGTATCAGAACATAAACTAAACAGATTTAGAGAAAGAACCTGAAACCATTCCAAGTTCATTTACCAATCTTGTAAAAGTAGCTTCACATAGTGGTTTTGTGAAGTTATCTGCTAGTAGTTGATCTGTTGGAACAAAATGCAATTCCACTGTACCTTCCATCACATGCTCCCTTATGAAGTGGTACCTAATGCTGATGTGCTTTGTCATTGAGTGCTGAACTGGATTACCTGTCATAGCAATAGCACTTTGATTATCACAGTAAATGGGTATTTTAGAATATGTTAACCCATAATCCAGTAACTGATTCTTCATCCAAAGAATTTGTGCACAACAGCTTCCTGCAGTAATGTACTCTGCCTCTGCATTTGATGTGGAAATTGACTTTTGTTTCTTGCTAAACCAAGAAACTAATATGCCTCCAAGAAATTGGCAGCTTCCACTTGTGCTTTTCCTGTCAATTTTGCACCCTGCAAAATCTGCATCTGAGTAACCTATTAGCTTAAAGTCTGATTTCCTAGGATACCACAATCCTAGATCAGTTGTACCCTTAAGGTACTTGAAAATTCTTTTCACAGCTGTTAAGTGAGGTTCTCTTGGATCTGCTTATAATCTTGCACAAAGACAGGTAGCATACATGATATCAGGTCTACTTGCAGTTAGATAGAGTATTGAGCCAATCATACCTCTGTAATCAGTAATATCTACTGATGTACCGGTATCCTTATCCAATTTTGTTGCAGCGGCCATAGGAGTGGTGCACTTGAACAATCTTGCATTCCAAATTTCTTCAACAAATTTTTGGTGTACTTAGATTGACAAATCAAAAGTTCCTTCTGCATTCTGCTTGACTTGAAGGACCAGAAAATAGCTAAGTTCTCCCATCATACTCATTTGATATCTAGACTGCATTAGCTTGGCAAACCTTTTACAAAGTCTGTCATTTGTAGAACCAAAAATGATATCATCAACATATATTTGCACCAAAAGTAAGTCCTTTCTATGGTTGAGATAGAATAAAGTTTTGTCAATAGTCCCTCTGTTAAATCCATTTTCCAGAAGAAACTGAGCTAATGTCTCATACCATGCTCTTGGAGCTTGCTTAAGGCCATAAAGTGCTTTATGAAGTCTGTAGACATGACTAGGAAATTTTGAATCTATAAAACCTGATGGTTGTTCAACATATACTTCTTCTTCCAATTCTCCATTAAGAAAAACACTTTTTACATCCATTTTGAAAGACTTTAAACTTTTTGTGAGCAGCATAAGCCAGAAATATCCTTATGGCTTCCAATCTAGCAACTGGTGCAAATCTTTCATCATAATCAATTCCCTCATGTTGAGAATATCCTTTTGCAACCAGTCTTACTTTATTCCTTGTAATTATTCCATAACTGTCAGTTTTGTTTCTGAACACCCATTTTGTACAAACAACAGATATATTCTTTGGTCTTGGCACTAGGATCCAGACTTTATTTCTTTCAAATTCATTTAACTCTTCTTGCATTACTTGCACACAATCAGCATCTTGAAAAGCTTCTTCCACTTTCTTTGGTTCAGCCTGAGAAAGGAAAGAATGATAGAGACATTCATTTAATGTTGCTGTTCTAGTTCTAACACCTACTTCATGATTTCCAATAATCAAGTCAGCTGTATGTGCTTTAGTCCACTTCCTTGCAGATGGAAGGTGATCTATAGAACTGGATGCTCCCCATGATCCATGCTGTCTCCATCAACATTTTCTGATGCTCCCACTGAAATTATGCTCTCAGAGTTGGATTCTTCAGAATTTGAGTTTCCAGAATTATCAAAACTTGGCCCATCAGAACTTCATGAATCAGAACTTGAAGAGCCTATTCTAGGTTCTGATGTTTCTTGAGATGTGGTTGGATCTTCAATATGCCCCCCTACATAGGTGCATTTTCCTTTAGAGTAGTCAACACAGTTCAATAACATCAGAGTTTAACCCATCAGAGTTTGCAGTATTAGGATTTAGACTATTTGAATTTACAGAATCAGAATTTAAATCTTCATTCTCAAATCTCAGCTGATCATGATCATTGAAATCTTCAAGTCCAGTAATCTTCTTATCATCAAATGAGATATTGATAAATTCCATGACAACCCTTGTTCTTAAATTATAGACTCTGAAGGCTTTTGTGGAAAGTGGATATCCAACAAAAATTCCTTTATCAGCTTTTAGATCAAATTTGGATAGCTATTCAGGATGAGTCTTAAGAACAAAACACTTGCATCCAAATACATGAAAGTACTTCAGATTTGGCTTCTTTTTCTTCACCATCTCATATGGCGTCTTTCCATGCTTGTTGATAAGTGTTGCATTCTGACTAAAACAAGCAGTCTGCACAGCTTCAGCCCAAAAGTAGGTTGGTAAATTTGCTTCATCAAGCATAGTTCTTGCAGCTTCAATAAGAGTTCTATTCTTTCTTTCAACAACTCCATTTTTTTGTGGAGTTCGAGGAGCAGAGAATTCTTACTTTATTCCATGGTCTTTGTAGAACTCTTCCATGATCATATTCTTGAACTCAGTGCCATTATCACTTGTTAGTCCCTTAACAATATAGCAAGAATTACAGAAGGGGGGTTGAATGGAATTCTTGAACTTTTTCTTGAAATAAAAATGTTCAACTCGATTATAGATATATTTGTTTTGATTAGCACAATGCGGAATATAAACTTTAATGAATCAAAACAAGAGTAATTAAAAACAAGAGTCTTTAAAAACTTTCTGGTGGATTTAAACAATTCCACCAGAGATATATTTAATATATCGAGAGGACTCTGTGTGCAAAAATGCTCACAGCTGCTTATACAAAATAGAACTACTAAGAACACAGGAAATGCTAAAGATAGTGCTTACAAAGATTTCTCTGTGTTTGTTTCTTAGCTCTCTTAGGTGTTTTTCTATTTGCTACTCTCTTGGTTTATATATTACCAAGATTACAAAGTCAAAAGAACTGAATAAATATAAAATCTAACAGTCTTGATCTTTGCTGCTTTTCGTCCTCTATTACCTAGTTAATGGGCTTCCACAGTGTGTTTGTATCCAACTCGACGGCTGTGTGTCAGCTTTCACTGTTCAACTGATGTTTGAATCTTGATATGATCATCCGTCGACTTTCAGATCATCCGTCGATGACTTACTTGATCATCCGTCGACTGCTATTTTAAACATCCGTTGAAAGTCATTTGATCATCCGTCGAAGCTTTGTTAAGCATCCGTTGATAGCTATTTTGGCACTTGACTTCGTTTTACTTATACAGAATTACAAGACATTGCTTATGTACAGTTAATCAACCTATTCTGCATATCTAGTTAAAGTCAACATGACTTATATACTACTACAGATTCTATACAAAGGTGCATACAACACTGTGCTACAAACTTATTATTACATATGCTACTCACTCAATGGATAATAAGTTACTCATCCGTCGGGACTAAAACGAGTTATCCGTCAGGACTATAATTCTTATCCGTCGAGTGCTACATTATTTCACTAAGTAAAATTTACTTAGATGTTTTGTTTAGGTAATCATCAAGTACACAACATATTCACAACATCACTTCTTATGATTTTCACAGAGTCTTTGAACAATTTATCCAGTTGTTTGACATGATCAATCAAGATAGATGCAGTTTCACTTTTTGTATGCAAGAAATACACCCATGTGTATCTGGTAAACTCATCTACTATGACCATAGCATATTTCTTCTTTACAATAGACATGAC
Source organism: Apium graveolens (assembly GCF_009905375.1). NCBI lineage: Eukaryota > Viridiplantae > Streptophyta > Magnoliopsida > Apiales > Apiaceae > Apium > Apium graveolens. The sequence continues at coordinate 199,335,528 of NC_133651.1, forward strand.
ATTCACTGGACCAAATAGATCAACATGCAATAGGTGATAAGGCTCAAGAATTGAAGACTCAGTCTTGCTCTTGAATGAAGATTACTTTGTTTTGCCTTTTGACATGAATCACAAAGGCCATCAGTAGCAAATACTGATTTTGGAAGCCCTCTCACAAGATCTTTCTTGACTAGTTCATTTATATTGTTAAAAGTAAAATGAGAGAATTTCTTGTGCCAATCCCAGCTTTGTTCAATTGATGCTCTGCTTAACAGATAGATTGCAGAACCATCAGAACTTGTTGAAAGTCTGGCTTCATAAATGTACCATGCCTGTAACCTTTCAGAACCACTTTGCTTGTAAAATTGCTTACAACTTCACAGTGTTCCTCAAAGAAATCCACATGATAACCTCTATCACAGATTTGACTAACACTTAGCAGATTGTGTTTAAGTCCTAAGACTAGAGCTACTTTTTCAATGATGACATTCCCAAGATTGATATTGCCATATCCCGAAGTTTTTCCCATATTGCCATGTCCATAAAGTCTGATAGCAGGGCTTTATTTTCAGTCATATGTCATGAACATCCACTGTCTAGAATTAGGATGTTTTTCATGTTGCCCTGCAATCACAAAAACAACTAAAGACTAGTTTTAAGGACCCAGACTTGCTTGGATCCGTTGGCCTTATTAAGTTTGTTAGCATTTGCAGCGGATTTAATATCAGAGTTTATGCTAACATACTGTTGATCAGAACTTATATCAGACTTTACACTAGAAGGAATTAAAGCAACTTTCTTCAAAGAAGGTTTTATTTGATAATAATCATATTACAAACTATGATATTCCTTACAAGTATAAATGGAATGCCATAAACTACCACAATAAAAACAAGGATTTTGTGGTTTAAACCTAACAGACTGACTCTTAACTCCTGATTTAGGAGGTAAAGAGTTTATATCCTTATTCTTCCTGCAAAAAGAAGCAAGATGGTTAGAGTTTCCACAGTTTTAGCATTTCTTTCTAGGAGCATTAAGAATAGGGTTATAATTATTGCTTTTATTCACACCTTCCTTTCCATTCCTATTTTTCCTAGGTGGCTTTACCTTGTTTACATTCTTAATCTCTTTCGGCTTATACTTAAGCTGCTTCTTTGTCATTAAGCCTATGTTAACTTCAGCTGGTTTATCCTGTTTTAATGTATCAGAAGTTGACTCTGCCTTAACTTCTGTCTCAATATCTTTCATCTTTTCAGAATCAAACTTTATAGTTTTAGCTACAAACTTAACAACATTTACCTTTCGCTTAGTAATCTATTTAACAATAATTGGCTTAATTTGTTCAGTTCCTGTTTCACTTTTATCATCTCCATAACCTAAGCCCTCTTTCCAGTTTCCACTACTTAGAAAATTCTGAGTTGTTCTGCCAGAGTTAGTCCAAGTCCTGAAAATATCTCTTTCCTTTTCTAACTAAGTTTTTAGAGATTGATTCAATTTTAACACTTCATCTCTAACATAAAACGCATCATCTCTTTATCTCTGAGTTTGATGGAACATAACTAAATCTTTTTCTAAATAGTCATTCCTTTTCTTAAAAGCCATATTTTCAGAAATTAACCTATCACATGTTAAAGTCTAATCTCTATAGCTAATGAATATGGTTTTAAGATAAGATCTCAACTCAGTAATATCATCAATATGAAAAGCATAAGTTGTTTGAGGTACCTTTAACTCAACAGCATCAGAACTGCTATCAACATTTGCCATCAAGGCATAGTTCACCACATCTTCAGAATCTGAAGTGTCTGTCCAGTTTTTCTTCTTTGTGACAAGTGCCTTGTCGTTGTCACCTTTTCCTTTCTTGGAATCAGGAGATATGTGGCCTTTCTTACCATAATTGTAGCATTTAACATTTGAGTAATCTACTCTTTCAGACTTTCCTGCTTTGCGTTCAGATTTTCTGAATCCCTTCTTATCAGAACTTCCACTTTTCCTGGAAAACTTCTTTCCCCTTCTGAATTTCCTATAGGCTATCTTTGTGATACCATACACCATAAGAGCGCACAATTTCATCATCTCTTCATCAACATCCATCTCAGATAGACTTTCAGTTTTTGAATCCTCATCATCATCATCGGAACTTGATGAATCTGAATCAGACTTTATGATGAGAGCATTTTCTTTGCCTTTCTTTGAGACAACCACTTTGGGGAATTCCTCCTCAGCCTTAAGAGCAACTGTCCTTGACTTTCTCTCATGCCTCTTGCTTCTTTGATCCATCTCAAGTTCATGAGTTTTGAGCATACCATAAATTTCATCAAGAGTAGTTTCATCAAGAGCATAATGGTCTCTTATAGTAGTTGCCTTCAAATCCCAACTTTCAGGAAGAGCTAAAAGGAATTTAAGATTAGAATCTTCAAGATCACATTCCTTATCCACCAGTGACAGATCATTCAAGAGTTTGAAAAATCTTTCATATAAACCAGTTAATGACTCATCAGGTTTTGAGTCAAAGAGCTCATACTCTTGAGTGAGTATAGTACTCATGTTCTTCTTAATTGCATTAGTTCCCTGACATCTTGTCTCCAAGGCATCCCATATCTCCTTTGCAGTCTTGCAGTTAAATACTCTGTTTGACATGACATTATCAATGGCACTATGCATCAAATGCCTTACCTTTGCATCCTTGGCAATAGATGAGATATCTTCAGCTGTATACTCACTTCTCTCCTTTGGTATAGTCTTTGCTGGCTAATCTCCAACTACAACAGAGAGCTTGGTTGGCTTATATGGTCCTTCATTAATTCTGTCAAGGTATTCTGGACCTTAGAAGGTCTCTTCACCTTCCATATGGGATACTTAGAAGGTCTCAGCATGGGAACCCTAATAGTCTCATATCGACTTTGAATTTGAGTCTTTGGAGTTTCTTCAGTTTTGGTGGGCTTGGTTGGAGTTTGTTCTTCTTCAGACATGATTGTTTTGGATCTTTACTGTATATGTGTTAACAGATAGGCTCTGATACCACTTGTTAGGTCACACACAATGTAGAAGGTGGTTGAATACAGTGTATAATATAATCAAATCGAATTAAGAACACAAGTATGTAACAAAGAATAATCTTATTAATAAAACAGTATTATAATGGAACCGTTCTCTTTCAGTGATGAACAAATATCACGAGAGCTGCTAGGGTTACAATGAATAATATTCTCGATTATGATAACACATCTAGTGTAAACCCTATGTTGTGTTACTACACAGTTACAAGATAATCTCTAATTGATATCGAATATAATTCTGTATCCTAAAATATATCAATTAGTTATCTTTTCCTCCAAGTCTTCTATTCTTCAAAGAATTCTTCTCCATGCATATCTCTTCTTGTTTTAGTCTTGATCTTCTTTCCCTTTAATCAGTCGCCTTCCTTATCTAGAAGTCTTCTTAAATCCTGATATTATCTCCTGATGAATATCTTCTGATATCTTAAGTTCTGATAACTTAAGTTATGATATCTTAAATTCTGACTTCAGTATAAGTATTGATTTCCAGTTAAGTCCTGATTTATCCTGTTAGTCAAGATCAGAAAACTAAACACAAATCATTATTAGACATGACATCACAAATATATCTAACAACTCAGATACTGAAGAAAAAGGATGACAAAGGTGATGACCAAGGAAACTTTGATAAGAGTAGAGGTCAAAGGTAGAGAAGCAAGGTTTCTTCTAGGAAACTAATTATTGATGCAAGCAAATCTTCTACTAAAAAGAAGACAAGTTCTGAAGCTGCTCAAACTCAAAATCTGATAGCAAGTACTAATAATCAAAATCTGATATCAAGTTCTGATGAGCAAAGTCTGATGACAAAGCCTGATGTTCAGATACAAGGTGGAAGTGAAGACTCTCAGAAGTTTCTGCAAATTCCGAAGCTCAAGGGAAAGCAGACAACTGTCTACTACAAGGATCCCAAGTTTCAGATACTTGATGAAGAGATTGCTAGAAGATTATTTCTGAAGCATAATCCTGGAATGGATTTAGAAAATCTGTAATATCCCATATTTGCAGATATTATTATTATTATTATTTGAAATTGTTTATGTGAATTTTAGTGAATTATCTGGTACTTGGAGTGATGTTTTGGATGTTTATATGTGATATTCTTTGAGTATTCTAATTTTTATATGTGCAGATTAAATTATAGATAATTATGATATTTTCTGGTAATTTTTGGATCGTTATATGATTTTATAAGGATTTATAGATTTAATAATTATTTCTGTATAATTATAAAACTATTTTATAAAGCCGGGAATCGTCTAGTCTCAACCGTTTTTGCGTTTTTACAACCCAAAACTCTTCCGAAAACTCCTTCCTACCCCAATCTGGTAATTCCGGACATTTTCCGTGTTTTGACTTTTTTGATCCGGATTACGGTTTGATCCGTACGCGTCCCGACACAAAATTTTTGATACGATAATCATTTTGATAAAACAACAAAACCCGTATTATCGAAAGACGGGATATTATTACATTATTTTCGAATAAAGTGTTTTATAAGAAGCCCGGTTTTGATAATTATCCAAATCTGGTATTAAATTGTATCATTTTTATAGTTACTTAGCGGCTAAGTAATCTATTTTTGGATCGTTTTGCAGTTACTTTGCGGCTAAGTAACTAATTTATCGATCCAAAACGATCCAGAATGAACCAATATTCCGTAAATATAAATAGCCTATTTCTTATTTCATTCATTTCGTTTATTCATTTACAACAAGTAAAAATACTGTAAATACAGAGAAAACCCTAGAAACTGATACGTTCCCGAGAATCAATCGTACGAACGAAGGCGTTATCGAACTCCGATTCGGGCGTGTAATATATCAAAACGAAGCTCTCGAAATCTTCTTTCTGAATCAATCATCAGTTTTTACCCAAAAATCAAGGTAATTTTCTTATTTAATTATTTTAATTCGAATTATTTAGGGAATAAAATATGAATTTTTGCAGAAGTGATTATTTGAGTATTTTGATGATTCCATGTTGTAGAGCATATTTTTCTGGTCAATTTCATATATTATACTTCAAAAATAGAGTTCAATAACGTATAGTAATTAAGGTTTGATTTTCTAAAAATTCTTTGAAAAAGTGTTCTTGGTGTTCTTGAGGATCAAACGATCATTTGAGGGTGATGCAGATTTCAGAATTCGAAGTATGAGTATCCAAAATGCTCAGATTTTCATGCTCTTTCTGTTTATGCCATCAAATAATTCAGATGATATGTAAATTTTGATTTCAATATTTAGGGTTTATACTCGAAATTTGGGGGTTTATAGTTGAATGATTTTTGGTTTGTTTTGATGATATAAATAGCTTTAATTGCTCATTTGTAATCGATTGATACTAGTTTTGTTGATGTTATAGTTCGGGAATTATATAAACGAGTTTTTATTTTACCGGATTTTGTTTTTAATTTCACGAACTAATCCTTAATGTTCTGATGTTATGATTGATTGTAAATGATTGAGCGTGTTCGTATCTTTATTTTGAGATATAGAGTGTTGATTTTGGTTGTGTATAAGACGATTCCGACTGTTGACCGGAAAGCTTAAGCTCCTTGCCGGATTTAATGGCAATTTGGACGGACTTCAGGTTCGGGCCATTGTTTGTTTTTGTTATGGACGAAGTTATGTTGCTGGGACGATAATGTATGGATTTTTGTATGCATCTCTGAAAAATGATCAGATTAGAGGGGGGAACGGACCCTGGCCGGAGCTCCGACCGATCGCCGGATTCTACAAAATCCCGGCGGACCTGGGCGGTTCTTCCCGACCTGGGTACGACCCGTTTTAATTTTTAGACGACACAGTTTAAAACCCGGGTTTGATCTATATTTTCTAAAGATCCAACTTAAAGACCTGTTTTTGAATTTCTGATTTTAAAATTTATTTAAAATTCATTATTTAAATTTAAAATGTTTTTAATTATTTTAAATTTCCAAAATTCCTTATTTAATTATTCTGAAAATTATTTTAATTCTAAAATAAATCTAAATTATTTAATTAATTAATTTTAGTTGATAATTAATTATTTGATTAGTAAATTAAATTAAATATTAATTGATTAATCAATTTAATTAGTTATTAATTAATTTCAATCGGTTATTTAATTAGATTTAATTATTTATTTTTTATTTAAAAATTTCTGAAAAATAGTTCGAGCTTTAAAATAATTTTTTTAAATTATTTTCCAGGCTCGATAATTCTTATAAAATTATTTTCGGGTGTTCGAGCCCTATTATTTAATTATAAAATGATTTAGAGACCCGTTTTAATTCCAAAAAATGTTCAAAAATTCGTATTATATAAACCGTTCGTCCGTTAAATACAAAACGATCACCTCTAGACTCAGAAAAATATTATGCTTTCAATAAAAATACTTTCGAGACCCAAATCCTTTTGCTTCGAAAGGTCTCTTATTTGGTAAATCGATTCTGAGTTACATAGTGACTGAAAAATCATATTTTGACCCGATTTCAGTTTTAAACGTACCAAGTCGAACCTTTTGACAAACCGAGGCATGTGTTATATGAATTATGTGATACGTGAGTTATGTGTTTACGTGTTATATGAATTATGTGCATATGTGGATCAAGAGTCATGTGTTTGTCTGTTATATTTATATGTGGGCTATCGTATGGGTAGACGATAAGGTATTGACGCGCAGTTCGTTGAGTGATTATCGTTTAGGCAATTAAAGTTATATCTTTAATTATAGATGCGTATAATTCGAGTTGATCAGGACAAGACGTTGGATAAAGAATGAGATGGAATGGTATTGGGTATCTGGCTTCTAGCAATCGCAGGAGCAGCATATCAGTAAAGTGTTGAAAAGAGTAGATGCGTCTTTGCGAGTGTGACTAACTGCTAAAAACCCCAAAGACAAGTATCCCTATCACCACTTATCGTTCAAGTGATTTTTATTTTAAATCTTCTTATGCAAGTATTGCTTTCCCTATTCTCAATTCTGAATAGATAAATGTTTTACATATCGCTGAAATAAATGATTTTGTTTATGCAAGTACTTATTTGCTATTCTATGTTCAGAATAGTCAAGTGTTTTACTTATCTAACTATCGGATTTATAAATGTTTTGGGTTTTGAGAAAAATGAGTTGGTTTTGCGAGTATTCATGCCCAAGTAAATGGGGGAATAAAAGTTTATAAGGGTGTCGAGTATTATGACCCTTTCAATAAAATGTTTTAAGATTGGATGGTTGCGTAAGAAGCCGTGGCGGCGGTCCAGCGGAGATTTAGGTATTATACAAGATATAATACCATTAGGCCGATATGTGCCTTGGGTGCCCCATTTGTTTAGTTGGATATGCTTTGGCATACCAGTGTTGCTCCACGGCTGATCACTGGCGGCAACACACCGTCGTTCGAGGATTTCAATCTAAATTATTATATTGCTTTTGATAATCTTATAAGGAATGATTTATCAACTGTTTTGGTTTTGAATAAAGGTGGAATACAGTTTTAATTCAGTTGCTCATTGATATTGATATTTAAGTTGTTGTTAAATATCAAAGGTGGTATTAATGCAGATGATTTATGTTGACTTCCCTATTTTAGTGCGGGTAGGTTGTGAGCATCAAAGTTCGTATTGATATTTAATTTGACGTTATTGTGGTTTATGATATTTTCGTAAACACTGTTTTATGAGTTTTATTCTCGTCAAGATTCAAAATATTGCTGAAGCATTTCGCTCGAATATATCAAAAAGAGTTTTGAATACAGTGAGAAACAATTATCCGATTCTTTAATAAATTTTATATTTCAGCAATTATGATTTTAAAAATGTTCTGCGCTATTGCAGATGTCGGTTTTATATCAAATGACCATCTATATATTATAATGAACTTGCTGAGCATTTCTTTCGCTCATACTTTCCTGTTTTTAAATTTAACCTCCAGTGAGGATTAGCTTGCGCTGTTTAACTGCGTAATTTGAGGAAGCAAAGAAGATGCTTTTGGAAGGTGATTATTCCAGGGTTTGCGGGCTAGTGTAAGTTCTATTGTATAAAGTTGTTTATATTATATTATATTATAATTGTATTATTTTATAGTTGGGCCTACTATACTTCTTTTCGAAGTTATACTAGTGGGTTAGTATTGAATCGAGAATTGTTGAAAAGAATTTTAAAAGAAAGTGAAAAATTATTTATGGAATTCGGATATCTTGTTTCTAGAACTGTAACCTTAAAGATCTTGGATTAGTGTGGGGTCATTTATGATAAAAATCTTCCGCTGGCATTCATTTATTGATTAAACAGGTTAATTTGGATTGAGGTTTTAAAGTGACGACCAAAATCCTCTGACCCCGGATTTGGGGGCGTTTCAAAATCTCAAGGAGGAAGAAGCTTGATTTAAAGCAGAAAATATAAATCTAAAGCCAAAAGCTTCTGTTGCAAAGAAACCTCCAAGGCCTAAGAAAAAAGGCATTGTGATCAAGGAGAAGTCAAATACTAAAGCATCAAAGCCCAAGACTAGATAATAGATTGAGATTGATCCCAAAGAAAAAGGGAAGGGAAAAGTTGATGAACCAACCAAGCCACTGGAGATGAAAATTCCTCAAATCCTGATGAAACCAGTGTGTAAAATGGTTCAAGTTACTGATGATACTCTTGTTGAAGATGAAACTGTCCAAAATCTGAAAAGAAGGAAGAATTCTGAAGAATCAAAGACAACCTCTGACAGTGCTCAAGTTGTTCAGAGTGAAGAACAGCAAGAAACAACAAGTTCTGATAAAGTCATCAAGACATCAACCTCTGACATAGCTCAAGTTGATTTAGACAAGATAAAAGTAGCTGACAAAAAGAAACTTCTATGGAAAAATGTCAAACCATCATATCCAAAGAAAAGCCAATTGATGTCTGATTTCATGACTATTAGGTTAAATGCTAGAGAACCAAGAGACAGGGCTGGACTAGTTTTTGATGAAGCTAAGATCAAGACATGAGTTGAAGTTGCTACTAGAGATCCATTTTTGCTAACTGACAAACCTCTTGAAGTTGTTAACAGAAACACCTTGATAAGGTTATCTCTGTTCAAGTGGTACTAGATGCTCATGACAAGGACAATGTCAAAGAAAATCTAATTCAATTTCTTGAAGATGGAATGACATATCAAATGTCAGAATCAGATGTGCTAAACAAATCACTAAAAGAACTTCAATTCTTTCATTATATTTTATAGATAAAGTCTGACATTACCAGGAGATGGTCTAATTTCATAATGAAGACCATAAGAGATAAAGCTAGAATTTCTGGTTCAAGGGTTACATAATACATTCCTAATATTGTTGAAGATGATGGAAGTGAAATTCCAATGAAGAAGTATTCTGCTAAGCTTGAAGTGATACTGAAAGAGAAATGTCTATGCTATAATGAAGATTCTTCTCATCCAAGGGTAATAAGACTGGATGATGGTTTAGAAAGAAACCATATTTTTACTTTAAAGACTGCAATCTACCAGATTCGAAGTCAGAATGAAGAGATGAAGCAAGTCAAGACTACAATGGCTCAAGTCCTGAGGATTAAGGAAGAAAAGCTGATATCAGACAAACTTTGTCAAGAATCACTTTGGATTCAGATTGACTCAGTGAGACTAGTAAAAGCTACAAGCACTATAAGTTGTAGTTAGTTATCTAGATAAACTCTTATTTGCATTTGTACTTAAATTTTTTTAACATCATTAAATCTATTAACATGTATATTTTGCATAATTTACAAGTTGGGGGAGATTGTTAGATATATTTGAGATGTCATATCTAATATGATTTGTGTTTAGTTTTAAGAACTTAACAACATGACATATCAGGACTTACTGAAATCAGGACTTACTGAAGTCAAAACTTAATATCATAACTTAAGGTCATATCAGAACTTAAGTGAGGGAAGACTTTCAGTTAAGGGGAGAAGCTGATTTATAGGAGAAGATCGAGAGTAAAACAAAAGAAGATATGCATGGAAAGAGTTAGAGGACTAGAAGACTTGTAGAAGATATCTGATTGATATATTTTTGGAGACAGAATTGTATTCCATATCAATTAGAAGTTATCTTGTAACTGTACTATATAAACATAGGCTTAGGGTTTACACTATATGTGTTATCATTGTTGAGAAGATTATACATTGTAACCTAGCAACCCTGAGTGATATTTGTTCATCACTGAGAGAGAACAACAATTTATATTGTAACATAGTTTATTGAATATACTTGATCTTTGTTACATATGTTAAATTGATTTGATTGTATAAAAGCTATATTCAACCCCCTTCTACAGTGTTGTGTGACCTAACATTAATATGGGACTAAACAATACTAAGAAGTACTAGTCAAACTACTAGTTGACTGTTAAAATAGCAAACAAAATAAATTAATTTTTTTTCTAAAACATTTATCATATCAATAATATATATAGATCTTCACATCCTTATGGTTGGATCATTCATAAGTTATTTTGAAAAAATCATAGCATTAATATGGGACTAAACAGTATTAAGAAGTACTGGTCAAACTATAAGTTGACTGTTAAAATAGCAAACCAAACAAATTTATTTTTTTCTAAATTTTTTATCATATCACTAATATATAAAGATCTTCACATCCTTATGGTTGGATGATTCATAAGTTATTTTGAAAAAATCATAACATTAATATGGTACCAAACAATACTAAGAAGTACTAGTAAAACTACTAGTTGACTGTTAAAATAGCAAACCAAAAAAATTTATTTTTTTCAAAATTTTTTATTATATCACTTATATATATAGATCTTCACATCCTTATGGTTGTATCATTCTTAAGTTATTTTAAAAAAATAATAACATTAATATGGGACTAAACAGTAATAAGAAGTACATGTCAAAATACTAGTTGATTGTTAAAATAGCAAACCAAAATAATTTATTTTTTTCTAAAATTTTTATTATATCACTAATATATAGATCTTCACATCCTTACAGTTGGATCATTCATAAGTTATTTAAAAAAATCATAACATTAATATGCGACTAAACAGTACTAAAAAGTACTGGTCAAACTACTAGTTGACTGTTAAAATAGCAAACCAAATAAATTTATTTTTTCTAAAATTTTTATCATATCACTAATATATAAAGATCTTCACATCCTTACGGTTGGATCATTCATAAGTTTTTTGAAAAAATCATAACATTAATATTGGACTAAACAATATTAAGAAGTACTAGTGAAACTACTAGTTGACTGTTAAAAACCAAATAAATTTATTTTTTTATAAAAAATTTATCATCTCACTAATATATAGATCTTTACATCCTTACTGTTGGATCATTCATAAGTTATTTTGAAAAATTAATGACATTAACATGGGATTAAACAGTATTAAGAAGTGTTTGTCAAACTACTAGCTGACTGTTAAAATAGCGAACCAAAAAAAATTATTTTTTCTAAAAAAATTATTATATCACTTATATATATAGATTTTCATATCCTTACGGTTGGATTATTCATAGGTTATTTTGAAAAAATCATAACATTAATATGGGACTAAACAATATTAAGAAGTACTTTTTAAAATACTAGTTGACTGTTAAAATAGCAAACCAAATAAATTTATTTTTTTCTAAATTTTTTATTATATCGCTAATATATATATATATATATATATATATATATATATATCTTCACATCCTTACGGTTGGATCATTCATAAGTTATTTTGAAAAAATCATGACATCCATATGGGACTAAACAGTACTAAGAAGTACTTGTCAAACTACTAGTTGACTGTTAAAATAGCAAACCAAATAAATTTATTTTTTTATAAAAAATTTATCATATCACTACTATATATACATCTTCACATCCTTACGGTTGGAGCATTTATATGTTATTTTAAAAAAAAATCATAGCATTAATATATGACTAAACAGTATTAAGAAGTACTGGTCAAACTACTAATTGATTGTTAAAATAGCAAACCAAATAAATTTATTTTTTCTAAAATTTTTATCATATCACTAATATATAAAGATCTTCACATCCTTACGGTTGGATCATTCATAAGTTTTTTGAAAAAATCATAACATTAATATTGGACTAAACAATATTAAGAAGTACTAGTGAAACTACTAGTTGACTGTTAAAAACCAAATAAATTTATTTTTTTATAAAAAATTTATCATCTCACTAATATATATAGATCTTTACATCCTTACTGTTGGATCATTCATAAGTTATTTTGAAAAATTAATGACATTAACATGGGATTAAACAGTATTAAGAAGTATTTGTCAAACTACTAGCTGACTGTTAAAATAGCGAACCAAAAAAAATTATTTTTTCTAAAAAAATTATTATATCACTTATATATATAGATTTTCATATCCTTACGGTTGGATTATTCATAGGTTATTTTGAAAAAATCATAACATTAATATGGGACTAAACAATATTAAGAAGTACTTTTTAAAATACTAGTTGACTGTTAAAATAGCAAACCAAATAAATTTATTTTTTTCTAAATTTTTTATTATATCGCTAATATATATATATATATATATATATATATATATATATATATCTTCACATCCTTACGGTTGGATCATTCATAAGTTATTTTGAAAAAATCATAACATCCATATGGGACTAAACAGTACTAAGAAGTACTTGTCAAACTACTAGTTGACTGTTAAAATAGCAAACCAAATAAATTTATTTTTTTATAAAAAATTTATCATATCACTACTATATATACATCTTCACATCCTTATGGTTGGTGCATTTATATGTTATTTTAAAAAAAATCATAGCATTAATATATGACTAAACAGTATTAAGAAGTACTGGTCAAACTACTAATTGATTGTTAAAATAGCAAACAAAATAAATTTATTTTTTTCTAAAATTTTTATCTTATCACTAATATATAAAGATCTTCACATCCTTATGGTTGGATCATTTATAAGTTATTTTGAAAAAATCATAACATCAATATAGGACTGAACAACATTAAGAAGTACTGGTCAAACTACTAGTTGACTGTGAAAATAGCAGACCAAAAAAAATTATTTTTTTCTAAACTTTTTATCGTATCACTAATATATAAATATCTTAACATCCTTATGGTTGGATCATTCATAAGTTATTTTGTTTCCCAGTAAAGATACAATTGTTTAAGGGGGTTGGATATAATTGTATAAATGTTTCGAACAAGTAATAAAATATAATAGCTTTTTATATTTCTGATAAAAACCATTACAAAATCCTCTCAAGAAATACTGATGTTCTTGAGAGCTGCTAGGTCGAATGATCCTCGAGTGTGTTACACTAAATGATGACCTAAACTGTGTTTATATACAACACACCTACAACAAATTAATCTAAGATATGCATTATCAAAAACTAGCTAAACAGATAAAGTCCTATAACTCAGATGTAACAAATATCTGCTCTATATTATAAGGAACAAAACAAATCCTTTAATGCTGACTATCTTCACATACTGATGACATTCAAATACTGATGACATGCCAAATCTTGACGTTACATCAGATCCTGATGACATCCAAACAGCCAGATCCTGAGCTTCTTCTGATCATTGAGAATTCAATATGTAACAATCTCCCCCAATTTATGCTTAATGCAATGAAGCATAAATTCCATTCTCATTGATGCCAAAACCAATCTATAAAATATACAAGGAGTAAAGCTTACTTCAATATCTTCAGATAACCGATAGTTGTTCCAAGAAAGTTCTTCAATCTTTCTTCCTCCTTGTCTCGTAGGACTTTAACAAGCTTTTTCTTCAACTCTCTTCTCTTCAGTGTCTTCTCCAAGCTGATAAATAGCTGATCTTAACTTAGAAATTGAGCTTTTGCTTATCTCAAGATCACCAATCAACATGAAGCTCAAACTTACATCTTTATGATTAAGACTGAAGGATAACTGAGGACTGTTGAAAAAAACTTGTAGCACTGCAGCTCCCTTTTTCATCTGCATTTCTTGACCAGTATAAGTTTTGTACTCAGGAATATAATCACCATTGTATTTATCATCTTTTGTCATGACTCTTCTTATGATCACTTCAAGTATCATAGAAGACCAGTTTCTGGTGACTTTGTTCTCAACTCTAAGAAGATAGTGAATGTATTTCAATTCTGTCACAGTCTTCATTAAGAGTTGTTGTAATGTAGAGCATTTTACTTTACCATCCCTGAAAAAGTACAGAATATCTTCTCTAACATCATTATCATTTATCTTTCTATGAACAATCTTCACAACTTCAACTTTCTCAAGATGTGAAGGAGAAATTTTGTCACCAAGATTTTCTGTCAGAGTATCTGTATCTAACAGATCAGATTCTAAAATCTCCATATTGGAATGACCAATGCCTCCTCTTGTTCGAGATTTGATAAGTTTCAATTTTTCATTTTATACCACCCAAGAAGGCTTCTTGATGGACTTATCAACATCTTCCTGTTCTAAGATAGAATCTCTTAACCCAGCTGACACAAATTCAACATGCTTGAACCCTTTAGAATAATTGAATACATGAATGTCTTTCCATCTTCTATTCTTCATGCCGAGAGGAGCATAGTTTCAAGAAAAATCATCACTCTTCCCTTCTGCTTTATACCATAGCTCCCTCTTTGATTTTAAAACTCTCTGCAAATATTTCTTGCAGGCTTAATCATCTTTCCTTCTATCAATCTTTTTTTTTCATCAGCCTCTGAAATATGAGAAGTGATTACTAGAGAAGGAGCTGACTCATTTAATGCTTTGATTACTTTTTCATAAGAGTTAAAATCCGTTATCAGGTTCACAGCATCAGGATCTGCTTTTACCTCAGGATTTATGTCTGCATCAGGAGTTACATTCTTATTTGCTTTACCAACTTGATCAATGTCAGTGGCTGATCTTTTCTTTCTTCGTATAATTAACTCTTCTAGCTTCTGAACTTCTTTATCTTCTTTATTTCCTTGTACAGGAACATAACTTTCTCTGGATAGCAAATTCAGAAAAGTAGAGTTGATTGCAGTCACTTGACTTGATTCAGAAGTTCTTCCACCTCTTTCTCTTCCTTTTGCTCTTGCAGATCTACAACCTCTTTTTCCTCTTCCTTTAGAAGTGTTAGCTTCAGCTTCAATTTGAGCCAAAAGCTCATTTTGTTGTATAACTGTTTCTTTAGGTGTTAGATCAGGAAATTCTTCAGTTATATACCCAAGAGCACTCCTAGCATTCTTTTGCTCAAACTTCTTGTCTTTGTATTACAAGACAATCTCTTAACATGTTTCCTTATGCCTGTAAGGAAAGAACATCCCTTTAGCATCTGCTAAATTTGAGATTGTAATATCATCATCCTCAGGAGCACCAGCATTAGTCTTGTGCTTGGCTTTATAAGCACCGGTAGACTTCCTTTATCCTGAAGGATCATTCCTCTTGGAATGTTGAAGTTATTGAGCAGTAGAAGCAATTTGAACATCTTTAACTGGATTATTCTTATCACCATCATCATCAATATCTTTATCCTTTATCTGAATAGAATCTGGTGTACATTTTGTAGCAACTATCTTCTCCCCCTTTTGGCATCAGTATTTGAAAGAAGAGAAAACAGAGCATCCAGTTTGTCACCTAAAGAAGAAACCTTGTCTTGTAGGGATGAAAGTCTAGAGGCCATGTTGTCTTGAGATTTAACAACATCTTTGATGGTATTTTTCACACTTTTGATTTCAGCCGAGTTAGGTGTGTGAAGCAAAAATCCATCAATTTTCTCTTTGACACCAGCATGATACTTCTTCATTTTATCAAGTTCAGAGTGAATTCCTTTAACAGAAATGGTTGAGGCCTTAAGATTCAACTTCAGATCAGGAGTTTGAATTTCATAATAGGCACGATGAATGTGTTGCACGCCAATAGCAGATGAGATAGAAGTATTTGTAAGTCTCCATTTATAATCCCATTCTGTCTGTCTAAAATACTCAGCATCAGGATTGTAATAAGAAGGATTTTCAGTGAAGTGCAAAGAAGAACCAATACTAGACTTCTTAGATGCATCAATCGCAGTTTTAAGCTGGGCTGTGTCAGAATCATCTGCATCACTATCATTATCAGAATCAAACAAACCATCAGAAGATTTTGTAGAGTCAGACAGAATTACCTTGCCTTTATCCGGATTCTTTGCAAGAGATGCTTGTGGCTGATGGGATCCTGAAACAGAAATATGGTAACACTTAAATCTCTCTGTTCTTTTCAAGTGATCTCATCACTTCTCACACAATATTTACTTTTAAGAGTAACATTATTCTCACAGAAGAAACATTATAAGTAAAGAAAAACTTATAAGATTCTTGTCTCAAAACTACCTCTCCTTTTGCCAGTACAGGAGACTGCCACTCAAAATATTTTTCTCTCTTTCTTTAAATCTGATATTTTTACACAGTCTCACAGAAAGGCTCAATCATACATATAGCAAAGAAATAAGAGATGGCTGAGAAGAGTTGTATGCTTGTCATATAAATAGAGGTAACCTCAAATAAGAGACTATTTATAATCATACAAACATGAGAATATATGAGAAGTTAGAAATACCTGAATGTGATATCTCAAGTGGAAGGGATGAAAGTAGAGGAACAAACAACACATCAGGATGCTTTTTCAAACTAGCAACTAGTAATGGATCATCAATTATAGCTAGTGCACTTGAAGGATAATTCTCAGTAGGAGCTATTGTATCATCAAGATTTGATCTGTCAGGAGAAGGTGAAAGACCAGCATCAGTATTTTGAAGTGATGGTTCTTGTAGAGTCTGAGACATGTGAGCTGCTTCAGCAATGCTTGGTGAAGGTTCTTGTGTTCTTCTCTCAAAAATAGGATCACTTATAATTGCATCCACCTTTGACAGTATCTCCTGATGAGTTTGTTTTTCCTGTAGTAGTTGAATAGAGTCAGCAAAAAGGTCACTCTGAGCAATATTAACAATAATATGTGCAGCCTCATTCTCTGTATCTTCCCTTTAAGAAGATGGTTCTTGTGTGACTGGATGTGTTGTAGTTGCTAAATCCCTTGGAGACCTAGGTTCTTGTGTACTAACATTCTTGTCAAGAGGCTAAGTCTTCTTCTTCTTTCTGATGTATCCAACTACTTCTTTACTTTTTCTTTTCAACTAGCTCTTTGCATTTTTCCTATATTTAGCAGTTGCTTCAATTACTGGAAGCTTGTCAAGCAGAGAACTAGCATCAGTAGTTGGCTCCTTGGTTCTAGTAGTATCAATTAAGTCATCAGGATGTTGATCAATGGACTTCTTGATTTTTGACAGGGACCCTATTGGCATCTGATCATCTGATTCAGAATCTTTTTGTATGATCAGTCTTTTTTCCTGATTGGAAAGTAGTCTTCTTTCTTCTCACTTAGTAAGACTTGTGTAGCTTTCTGTCCAGATGTGACAGATTTCTTAAATAGCCTTTTCTTTGTTACAACTGATATCTTTTGAGAGACAGTAGAGGAGGCTAATTTAGAGGCTTGTTGTGTTTGCTCTTTGGAAGAAGAAATGCTCGGGTTAGAAACAAGATGGGTGATTTCTTGAGTCTTAGCATCAGGAACCGTGACAGAGGTGCCAACATCAAAATTTACAGGCACTTGTGTTGGAGTACGTCTATTTCTTAACAGAAATTGTCTGACCTTTCTGGGAAGAAAGGGTGGTCCTGAAAATTTGTTCTTTTCATCCCTTTTAATATGATCAGTGATTGCTTTTTCAGAAATTTGAAAAACAAGGAGTAATTCATCATCATCAAACATAGCATTAGGGCATAGAAAATTGAAAATCAGTTGCAAGAACCTAGTATACCCTATTACTCCTGAAGCATCTGCTCTCCTAGCAATTATGAACTGTAATATAGTATTACCATAATCAAAATTACCAGAGTTAAGAAGAGAGTACCCAATTCTCAGGGAAGTGGATGGAAGAGCATCAAAGTTTTTTGTCTTATTCAAGAAACACCTACTGATGCAGTCAAAGAAAAAGTTCCACTCACTTTTCAGTTTAGTTCTGACCAGTTTTCCAATGGTTGTGATTTCTTCTTTATAGCTTAAGGTCCTTAGCATATCAAACAGCTGCTTATTGGTATGAGTATCAGAAGCACCATCAAGAGCAGGAAATGTCAAGGCTTGAAGCAGAATGTCAGCATCAACTTCATATCTTTGGTCCTTATACTCAAAGGAAAAGCCAGTATGCGATGAATTTACCACAGCTGTGTTCCAGACCTGTAAGACAGCCCTGTATGACACCTTAACAGGATTTGTAAGAGCATACCAAATTGGACATATAAGAAGGAAATCCTGAATATCATGAAAAGATGATGGTAGCTGCTGATGTGTAAGAAGAGCTAAGTAATTGTTAGTGCCAAATATATTTCCATGAATGATTGTGGTTTGACTGAAGAGTGGTGAAACTTCAGACATTGTCATGATGTGAATAGTTTGTGAGAGAGAATAAGTGTGAGATGTGCGTAGTGAAACTAAGTATGATGAATTGTGTCACATAATTTCTTCTAGTTTTATAACTTCACTATTCAGGGACAGGTTTAACACACATATTTGAAGGAGGTAACTTAGCAAATTTGACTTCGAATAAGAAACAATTACTGAGTAATTGAGTTTGACGGTGGAGTAATTGCGGATGTAAATACAAAATACATACAGTTATATCAAGACACAACTGTAGAAATTTGTTTATCTGATAATCCATCATTAATCATTGATTAAGTGAGACACTTAATTGCAACAGTAAAACTTACTCAAAGATTGATTAACACTAATAATCTGAATTAGAACGTGCTGACCTGTCGTCAGGATTTGAGACCTTTCTTCTGTTAGGATTTGACTAACACAGGATATGTCGATTCAAATTCAACATTTGTTTGTCAAAACATCATAAATTATTAGTAACCACAATTTTAATCAAAAAATTTATCAAGAAATACAATCCAAGTAGATGAAGTAAAGATTAACAGGCTTCATTACGAACATTCACATGTATATAATTCGAGATAAGCATAGACTATATCTTGCAAACAAAAGAAATTTCATTGATATATCAAAAGAGTATATTTCATGAAATTCGTAGATTACATGCAAAAGATTACAGGATAATCCTAGTCTAAGATGGTGAATATCAACGGCCTTGGTCTAAGAAGGAAGGCTATCGATTAGTTTCTCCTGTTGTTGACAACTAGCACTGCAAGACGGATGATCCGTTCTTGCTGAAGAAGAGCCTCTCTCCGTTCTTCTTCCAAGCGATCAAGATGGAGTTGATAGTCCATCTCAAAGAACAAGAGATTTGTCTGAATCTCTTATGGAACCAAGTTCCATATCTCATCAGGAATGGCAGTGACGTGCCATTCCTGCACCCAGTCATTACAACTGAACTCGACGTTGGAGTTTTCATAGTTCATAAACATGTGTACAAGAACCATTTTTATGAAGGAAGAAAATAGTGAGGAATAAGAGAGAGAGAATAGTTTTGTGTGAGAATATAAGATGATATGACTGAGATGAAATGATGGTTAAATAGCCAAAGGAATATCAAGGGACTAGAGAACTGATTAATTATTAAGTGTAGAGTTAACTTAATGATTTAACTAAAACATTTCTTTTTAAAAGGAGCGTCTCCCTAGACTGATGTGTAATGATGACAGTGATATATTTATTCGGACATGCACAATTAGAAAATAAATTCACTTAATTTATCATTCATATTAAATAGAATACATCAAATATTTCTGGCATAATATCTAAAAACACAGCATTTAGGACATATCAGGATTTGATCAATATTCATCAGGATTTGATCAATATTCATCAGGATTTGATCAAATATAAATTGAAATAAAAATTTACTTGTCCCAATTAACCATACCAAGTTCATTCACAAGCTTTGTAAATATTGCTTCAGGTAATGGCTTTGTGAAGATATCAGCCAGCTGTTGATCAGTAGGAACAAAATGAAGCTCTATGGTTCCTTTCATGACATGCTCTCTTATGAAGTGATATCTGATACTGATGTGCTTTGTAAGAGAGTGTTGCACCGGATTTCCTGTCACAACAATAGCACTTTGATTATCAGAGTAAATAGCAATTTTTGAGAATGATAATCCATAGTCCATGAGCTGATTTCTCATCCATAACAACTGAGCACAATAACTCCCAGCTGTAAAATATTCAACCGCAGTAGTTGAAGTAGAAATAGATTTCTACTTCTCGGTGAACCATGAGACTAACATGCCTCCCAAGAATTGACAGCTTCCTGATGTACTCTTCCTGTCTATTTTGCATCGAACAAAATCAGCATCTGAATAACCATATAATGCAAAATCAACTTCACTTGCATACCAAAGTCCAAGTGAAATAGTAACCTTGAGGTATTTGAAAATTCTCTTTACTGGAATTAGATGTGGCTCCCTTGGATTTGCCTGAAATCTTACACACAAACAGGTGGCAAACATAATGTCTGGCCTACTAGCAGTTAGGTATAACAGGGAACCAATCATACCTCTGTAAGATGTGACATCAACTGTTGTACCTTCATTTGGATCAAGTTTTGTAGCAGTTGCCATAGGAGTACCTGTAGTTGCACTTTCTTGCATATTAAACCTCTTCAGTACATTTCTTGTGTACTTGGACTGATTGATATAGATGCCATTATCAGTCTATTTAATCTGCAAGCCTAGGAAGTTGCTCATCTCTCCCATCATACTCATTTGATATCTTGATTGCATCAACTTTGAAAACTTATCACACAATGTTTGATTTGTTGATCCAAAAATGATATCATCCACATAAATTTGGACTAAAAGCAAATCTTTACCTTTATTCAGATAAAATAGAGTTTTATCTATTGTACATCTTTTAAATCCACTTTCAAGTAGAAACTGAGCAAGGGTTTCGTACCATACTCTAGGTGCTTACTTCAGTCCATAGAGTGCTTTATCAAGTCCGTAAATATAGTCAGGATGTTTGGGATCCACAAATCCTGGTGGTTGTTCAACATATATGTAATAACCCCAAAAAAAATTTCAACTTTTTGTAACCCTTGTGAATAGTGTTTTTGCTGAATGAGAAAACTTTTCATGCCACACTATGTAGGGGTTCTATTATGGATATTCTGAGATTTTATTAGTACTCTATGTGGTATATGAGTGTATGTAAAGATCGTCAGAATCCAATTTCCGAACACTTTGGTTTTTCTCGGAAATCCACTAGATACGGAAAGAATTGAGTATAAGGTAGCAGGATAAAAAGGATTTAAATTAAAGGATTATAATAGAGGATCATAAAAAGGAATATAATGTATTGAGAAAGGTTAAGGGAACCCAAGTAATAAGATCCCGGGTATGATCCTTCAAACGATAAACGAAAACGAAAGTTAAGCGAACCGTATAACAGATCAGCGGTCATTAGTCAAACAATTAGGAAGTTAATCAAAGGGATTAGAGAGAGTGATGTCACCCAACCAATGAGAAGAGGACAAGGAGGGAAAGATGACATCACCACATGACATGGGCATGACATGGGAAGGAAGGAGATGTGGTGGCTTTTTAACCACACAAAATCAAGGGCAACTAGGTAATTTACTAAAACAAACACAAAATAAAACCAACCAAGCCAAGCAAATCATTTTTCATCAAAATCAAAAAAAGGAACCAAGGCATTGTTCTTCATGCTCTCGGCTTTTTGATATTTTAAAGGCAAGGAAATTCAGAACTCAAGATCCAAGCCTCCTAAATTGGTAAGATAATTCCCTAATCATCTTAATGCTTAGTTAGGGCTATATCATGAGTTTAAGCCATCAATTCCTTCTCAATCTTCTTCATTTAATCAATGAAGAAGACAATGAATAGTGTTTTCAAGTTTTTAACTTGAATTTTTTCTTGATTTCCTTGAAGATCCAAGCATTCCTTAGACTTCTCAAAGCTTCTTAAGGCTTCCTAGCTCCTCCCACCACATCAAGGAAGGTATATCATCTCCAAACCCTAGATTCCTATGTATTATAAGATGATTTTGATTAGTAGGGTGATATTGTAGCTTAATGTTTGTGATTTAGAGTTTGGGATTGAAATGGTATTGAAATGGAATGGTAAATGTTGTTGTTTTGGTTAAAAGATTGTAGTATAGTTAAATTGAAGCTTAGGCATAAGTATGAATGTTAAAATTGAATTGGTTGGGGATGATATGATGTGATAAGGATGGATGTTGGTTGTATGTTTGATTTGAGGTTGAATTGGGTTGGTTTTGAATGGTTTTAAATTGGGAAATCGCGTAAATATAGCTGTCGTAACGTCCGATTTTCTTTAGACTGTTTTTGTGCATAACATTAGGACCCGAGAACCCCCTGCTAGATTTTGACCATTGCCATGTTTAGATAGCTCATGTTACGAGCTTCATTTTGATATGTAGTTCGTTCGATTCCGATGCACGGTTTAGGAGAAACGACCGTTTCAAGTAACGGCGTTTCACGAACAAAACTTTTCCCCTCGCCTTACTTTGAAACATAGGTTAAAGACCAAAAAGGGTTAATTAATGTATGAAACATTTATGGTAAGTGTGTTAGGCAGTTGGTAAGACACTCGCGAAGGAATCGCCTTAAAATTCGTAAAGGTTAAATTATTAAAAATGGTGGAGCCGAGGGTACTCGAGTGACTTAAGCGAATCAGTAAGCGCAAAACAAGCGTTAGAGTCTAAGTTAGTTAAAGTATAGATTTACAAGTGACTTTGGTTTAATTCCAACTTACTTGTTGTTTATAGGTTACCAGACTCGTCCCGAGCCTTTTATCACCCCAAGTCGCTCAGGCAAGTTTTCTACCCGTATAACTGTTGTTGTGATGTATATATGTATATGCATTATCTTGCGATAGATGCATGTTGGTTAATTAGCAAATGTTGCAATATATTGAAGCATGCTGCTATGGTATATATATATGCATGCCTGTTTCGTATTCTTTCCATATATATCTGTTGATTCCGTTGATAATACCTATGCTAGAGAATAGCGGTAAATTGCATATACCCTTAGTATAGGGACCCAAAGGTGAAAATATTTTCTAAAAACGGAAGTCGAGGATCCCGAGTAGATTTTGTATATATGTATATATATATATATATGGTCATAGTTTTCAAAACTATTAATCGAATAAGGTTTATTCGATAACTTTATTTTATTTAATGAATATTATTTCGAATATTATTCGAGGGCTTATGACTCTTTTATATTATTATTGGATATTACTTGGATATTCATTTGAGGATGTATGACTCCTTTATTTTATGAATATTATTTATAATATTCATTCGAGGTATTATGACTCCGCTTATTACTGCAATATATTCTTTATTTTATTAAAGAATAAGGTGTCAATAATCAAACTTATTTTCGATTATTCAAATAAAGATAGTACTTTCATATAAGTATATCTTTGGTTATTTAATATCCATTTCAAGTATAAGTTTTAATACTTCTACTTCAATTATTTTTATAAAGATTATTCTTTATGGGAATATTATTTAAATAATAATATTCAGACATTTTCTAAATATACTGGGGACTGATTTACTTCATTAAATCAGCTTTACTCCAAACACTCTTTAAAGTGTTTTCGAGTCTTCAAAATGATTTTTAAAAGTTAGAGCGGATCCCAAAACTCATTTTTATATTTAAGATCTTCCTTTTTAAGGGGATTTAAATACTCGCTCAAAACCTGAGGGATCCGGCTCTGTGGTGTATTTTATATTCGCAACAAGGTTGCAGTTTTGGTAAATGAATTGATTACTTACCCAACGTTCGGGAAGTAAGTCCATCTATTGAGTCGGCATAAGCAACATGGGCTCCGTGGGCGTCCATGATAGTGTAAGTGGCTCAGTGGGAGTCCATCAAATGCATAAGTGGCTGAGTGGCAGTCCAGCATAAGGTCCTATTGAGACCAGGGTGATGACCAGTGGGGAATTCGTCCATCTACTAGTAGAAAAGGTTACTTATTGGTATCCTTGCCTGATCAGCAAGATACCTGGTTTATGCCAAAATTCTTTTCCTTTGCCAAAATTTATTGGATATTTCAAACTCTGTTCATACTTTACATGACAGAGGTTTTCAGGAAATGTATAAAGAAGATGTATATGTGGATATATATATATATATATATCAGAACTTAATGAAGTATATCATAACTTCATTTCCTTTAATAATATTTCAAAGATTTAATCTATTCAAATCTTGTCTTGTAGTCTCATCTATGTGATGTACTGGTAAAAGCTCATTATATACTTTGAACAGTGGTAGTTCAAGTAGCTTTATAAATGATATAAGTGTAGTGAAGTATTTGGTAACTTCATCCCTTGTTTTTATTTATATCTAGTAAGTAATTATCTTACACTTGATAAAAGATTCTAGTAAGTATCCATTTAGATACTTATATTATTGTTATCACTTTATACTATCTTGCGAGCTGTAAGGCTCACTCTTACTTTATTTCTTCATCACACAACAACAGTTAGGAAAGATGGTCAGACTCCAGCAGACCCAGCACAAGCGCGTGGGAAGCGTCCCGCGTCTTCCCGATGATGTTGTAGCTGCTATAACTGCAGAGGTAGATCTATTGTAGATCAGACCATCTACTTTTGAGAATCAATTATTTATAATTATAACTTGTGGCAGATAATGGCAATTAACGGTAAATTTATCAAGTAATCATTTTGGGTTGTAATAACTTTTAAATTGTGGATTCAAAGACTTGTACTTATTTCAATTTCATCTCTGAGACTATAACGGGTTGTGGTGTGTGTTAGTGTGGGGTCACAGCATAAGGTTATTTATTATTAATTAATTGAAGTGATATTGTGGAAAGAAAGACCGTGACGACCCGGATCCCCGACCCCGGATCTGGGGGTGTTACAATATACTTCTTCTTCAAGTTCTCCATTGAGAAATGCACTTTTGACATCCATCTGGAAGATCTTGAACTTCTTGTGAGCAGCATATGCCAATAAGATTCTGATTGCTTCCAACCTAGCAACAGGGGCGAATGTCTCATCATAGTCAATACCTTCCTGTTGGGAATATCCTTTAGCCGTTAACCTTGCCTTGTTTCTGATGATTGTTCCATCAGAATCAGTCTTGTTTCTAAAGACTCACTTTGTGCCCACAATTGACCTGTTTTTAAGTATAGGCACCAGCTTCCACACTTCATTTCTTTCAAACTCATTCAATTCTTCTTGTATAGCCATGACCCAATATGCATCCTTGAGTGCATCTTCTACTTTCTTTGGCTCTTCTTTTGAAATTATATTGTGATATAAACATTCATTCTGAGTTGCACTTCTTGTCCTTACACCATCATCAGGATTTCTAATGATCAGATAAGGAGTATGATCTTTAGTCCATTTTCGGGCACTGGGAAGTGTCCTTCTGGAGCTAGATGCTCCCCCAATTGTATGCCTCTTCAAATGTATTTGAAGCTCCTCCTGAATCTGTTGTGTTATCTCCTGATGAGATATTGGGACTTGACTCATGTTCATCTGATGTTGAATCAGCATTGGATTCTGAGAGATTAGATTGAGAATAATCTTGAGATGATTCTTCAGTGTTAGTACCATCAGCTGACCCTTGTTGTTGCTCCCCCTCAACATGTGTAGGATCATTAGTACAGTGATTATCTTTAGAATCTGAAGGAGTGTCAGGATTTGGATCATCAGGATTTGAAAGTTCATTAGAGTTTGATCCAGATTCCAACAATGCATTTTCATTTGCAAAGATTAAGCTTTCATGAGTCTCTTCTTCAGAACCAGGAATCTTCTTATCATCGAAAGATACATTTATGGAGACTACTGCAGTGTATATTCTCATATTGAACGCTCTGTATGCTTTTGATGTTAAGTATCCATCAAAGATTCCTTCATCAACCTTTGATTCAAACTTTCCAAGATGATCAATATGAGTTCTTAAAACAAAGTACTTACATCCAAATACATGAAGATGTTTGAGACTGGGCTTCTTTTATTTTAGCATTTGATAAGGAGTAACATCATGTTTATTTATCAGAGTGATATTCTGAGTATAACATGCTTTGTTTACTACTTCAACCCAAAAGTAAGTGGGTAGTTTTGCTTCTTCTAGTAGAGTTCTGCCAGCTTCAATCAAGGTTCTATTCCTCCTCTCAACAACACCATGTTACTTAGGTTTACCCGGAGTTGAGAATTGTTTCTCTATGCCTTTGTACTTGAAGAATTCCTCCATCTTTGAGTTCTTGAACTCAGGGCCATTATCACTTCTCAGGATTTTCACTTTGTGAGTAGATCCATTTTCAATTTGCCTTATGTGGTTCAGAAGAATTTCTGGAGTTTCATCCTTCCTGTGTAGAAAATAAACCCATGTATATCTAGAGAAATCATCAACAATTACAAGTTTGTACCTTTTCTTGTTCATGGACATTATGTTCACTGGTCCAAAAAAGTCCAGGTGCAGTATGTGATATGGCTCAGAGATAGAGAATTCTGTTTAGACTTTTGGCAAGCATCACAAATACCATCACTTGAGTATAGAATATTTGGCAATCCTCTTACAAGCTCCCTCTTGGCAAGTTCATTGATTGAATTGAAGTTGAGATGTGAGAGCTTCTTATGCCAGTTCCAGCTCTCATATACTGATGCCTTAGAGATAAGGCAAGTAGCTTCCTTTTCAAGATATTCATGTAGCCTTGCTTCATAAATGTTACCATGTCTATATACTATCAAGACAATTTTCTTTGACTTGTTATGTACAACTTCATAGTGTGAGTCATAGAATACCACATGATAACCTCTGTTAGTGATTTGACTAATGCTTAGAAGATTATGCTTCAGTCCATCCACCAGAGCTACATTATCTATTGCCACTTTTCCAATTATCAAGTTGCCATATCCTAGAGTATGTCCTACATTTCCATCTGCATAAGATACATCTAGGCTAGCCTTCTTCTCAAATTTTGACAGCAGGGATTTATTTCGAGTCATGTGTCCTGAGCATCCACTATCCAAGACAAGTCTATTTTTCTTGTTACCCTGCAATCAAAAGAATAATTAATTAGAAGGATTTTTAAGGACCCACACTTGTTGGGTCCTCTTTTCGGACAACTTTTCACAGTTTTTTCTTTGTCAGGATTTGTCTTGTCAGAAGCAAATTTAGTAAAACCAATAGAATTAAGCACACAAGAAACTTTATTAAATTTAGGCAAAGGTTCATAGTAATTGTGATACAACTTTTTGTTATTCCCTAACAACACAAAAAGAATTACAGAAGGGGGGTTGAATGTAATTCTGGCTTCTTTTTGAGATTTTTAAAACTGTTCTAACTCAATAATATATAAGTGTTTGATTTGCAAAGTGCAGAATAAGATTATTGTATAAATCAAAACACAAGTAATAAAAACACAAGTCTTTAAAACTTTCTGGTGGATTTGAATGTATCCACCATACATATATATATATATATATATATATATATATATATATCGAGAGAACCCTGTGAAGCTTGAATAGCTCACAGCTTCTTTTTACAAGTGAACAAACAAAGTATTGAGAAATTCTTAACAGTTACAGCCTTTTCTATTTCTCTTCTAAAATGTGTTTGCTTCGTTGTTTGTTCTACTAGCTACACTTGGTTTATATATCACCAAGTTTACATGGTAATAAGACAGGATAATAAAACAAAACCTATCAAGTCTAACTACATGTTGCTTCACTACTCTATTCCAGCATCTTTGAATATCTTCATTATAGCATGGAAATGGTAATACTTCTTTGTTTTCAAAACCCTGCTAAACAAGCTGCCACATTCCTTTTGTAAACACCTAACGCATCTGACTGTGTTGTCACTATCAACAGATATTTAAATTGATCATCCGTCGGGTACATGCTTGTTATCCGTCGAGTAGCTTTGTTGATCATCCGGCGGGTAGCTTTGTTGATCATCCGTCGGGTAGCTATTTGACACTTGACTCCATTTTATTTGTGCAGAATTACAAGACATCTAATATTTACAATTAATCAACCTATTATGCATATCTACTAGTAGTCAACATGACTCATATGCTACTGCCGAACACAAAGTTGTTTGCAGAAATGTGCTACATTACTTATTGTTACATAAGCTACTTAGCCGATGGATATAAATTAGTCATCCGTCGGGACTATATCGAATCATCCATCGGGACTATAATTGATCATCCGTCGAGTGCTACAAAATTCACTAAGTTAAATCTACTAAGATGTTTTGTTTAATCTATCATCAAGTTGACAACTATTCCTAACAATCTCCCCCAATTTATGTCTACTGGAATTGTAGCCATAAATTAAGAGAAACTTGATGATAACAAAACATCATAAAAATACAGAATGAAGAGTAGATAAAACAGATAAGTGGTACAAAATTACTGAACATTGAACAGTGCAAAGTACACAAAGAAATTTCTCACAATAATTATCAAGGTGGTCCTCTAGTCTGAGCAGATAGATCTATTTCCTTGATTGTCTGGATTTCTTTCCAAGCCTTCTGTTGTTTTCTTCAATTCGATTTTGGAGTTGTCTATGAAATTCAAGTTCATCAGCTTCTGAGAGATTTAACATTTCCTGCATTTCCAAAAGAGTCTCATTGGTAGAGATACTAAATTGGACCTCCAACCTGAAGAATCTTCTAACTCCTTTTTCATCCCAGAATTCCATCAGCCAATAGGGCCTCAGATGCACTCTCTTTCCTGTAAAGGGAATAGATAGAGTTTGTGGAAGTGCATCTTTGGCTCTAATACTCCTCAGCTCCTCAATCGTTTTTAGAACTAGTCTTCTTGCAGTTACATTGTAACCAAAATTCATTTTGAATAAAGAGTAGACCTTTATTAACACAAATTGGCTTTCTAGGAGAATCCTGTGAAGTGGCCATATGATCTCTCTTCCTCCCTTGTATTTGAATACCAGCCTTTCAAGGAGATGTCTGTGAGCATCAATTCCTTTAACTTCTTCCAATTCATCTAAGTAAAGGTTTATGTCAAAAAACTCTTTGATGTCACAGATGTACAACATGTCACCCTTATTGACTGTAGATTTAGCTTTGATTGAGGTCTTGGATTTGAGAATCACAGGCTTCACTTTCTTGCTTGCTCTTGTCTTTGTCTTCTTTGGCTTGAAAATAGGTAAATTTAGCTCAGGAATTGGCAAACTATCCCAGTGTACTGGCTCATCCTTAGGAATAATTGGCTCACCATGAATATTTCTTGTTGGATCCACCACTTTGAATTCTTTAAATACCACAGAGGTTTTTGATGTTTGAGTTGTAGTTGTAGGATTCTTGGGAATAGAGTCTTCCTTTTCCTCATCACTGATGTCTAATTTTATCTTGATTCTTTGCTTGTACCTTGGTTTCTTTGTCTATTGAGGTTCATCTCGCACTTTTTAATTTTGAGGTTCAGCAATCACAGATGGTTGTAAAGAGATCTTAGTTGTAGTCTTCACAAACTGAAGTTTGGCTTAGATAGCAGCTTGCTCCTTCTTTTGTTTGAGCTTCTTAGCATCTAAGGCAGCTTGCTACTTTTCTTGCCTTATCCTCTCTTTCTCTTCCCTTTTGGCTTCTACAAACTGAAGGTGTCCAACCACCACACATATTTCTTTACCATTTCTATAGATCTTTGCAATTCTCTTTTTAAGTGCTGAATCTGCTGGATCCTTGTAAAATGCAATTGACCTTGCTAACAGCTTCTTCTCATCTGGCCTAGGTGTCTCATACACAGTATCCATAAGATTTTTGTCTGAAAACTTTGGATAGTTTCTTTAGGCTTCATGAATAAATCTGCTTTTAGAGATTTGATGCAGGAAGTTTGATCCTTTTCCAGATAGTTCATACTTATGTCATTCATAGAGATTTTCATGACTTGAGAGTGATGACTAAAGACTTTATCTGGTTTCTGAATTGGCCCAAACTTTTATTAAATCTCTGTATCTATCTTTCTCCACTTTTCTTTCAATTCCTTCTCAGCTTGAATTGCTACTTGGGTGTCATGGATCAGCTTGAATAGAGTTGATTGGAGATGTGGGTAGGAACAATCTTTTGTTAGCATCCAGGCTGAAGTGTCTACATCTCCCCCTATGCTCATGTTTTCTTCCTCATCATCACCACCAACATCTCCAAATGAATCTTCAGCCAATTCAAAATCACTGCCAGTGTTGGAAGACATAGCAATGATTGCATCTTTTGCTCTTTGTAGAGATTGTGTAGTGTGCACCAATTGTAGCATCCTTTCAGCCTCCTCATTGCCCTGTATAGCTAAAGTTTGGTAAGCTATAGTAGGGTGAGTAAATGTCTTAGCATCTAGGGAAATAAATTCTATAGAAGCTTGATAATCTTGCTGAAATAGTCTTTTCCATTCTGCTTCATTGACACTCATTGAATCACATGCAATGATTTCCATCCTTATCACTTCTTTACCTGCTTTTCTCTCATGATATCTCTGTTTTTGCATCAAGGGCTGCCTTGGCTTCCTACCCTCACACCCTCACCTTCACCATCTAAGGTGGGATTCCTCTCACTTACTTTTGCCAGTCCTGAAGAAATGGACTGCATTTGTTCACTCTTTTTCTCTCCTTTTTCCTTGGAGCAATCCAGACTCTCACTCAAATCACTCCCTTCCCTCAGTCCTAAGAGTGATTGCACTATTACTAAGTCTTCTGCACTTGTAAGAATTGAAGAAATTTGAAGTTAGGCAGAGACACCCGATGGATGATGAATATCTATCGGGTTAGTAGTATGGCTATGCGACGGATGACTACTGTTAGGATTATCCATCGGGATACAATCACTACTCGACGGATGATAAATATCCATCAGGATAGTAGAAATGAAAGGGTTTGGAGTGGAGACTATTGTAGTCTCTGTGCAGATTGATGAAAATTTTGGCACAAATGTGTCAACAGTCTCAGAAAGAAATGCTAAATGAGCCAACAAATCATCTAAAACATGATGCTCACTTACTTGGATTTTTGGCTTCTCCGAGAGAGTTAAAGATAGAGAATTTGGAAGTGCTGTATTGATCATGTCAACATCCAGTGAGTGTGTGGGAGAATTTGGTGTATCAGGTGCTTCAATTATAAGAGATCTTGGCTATGACTCCACATTTATTGGAGCCACATCAACCTGACTTTGAGAAGGTGCAGTGACTGGGTCTTTAGCACCAGTTTGCACTAAGTGTGTGCCCTGTGTATCCCCAAGAATTTTTGATTTCTTCTTTATGATATAATTTTTGGATGAGGTTGTGTCCCTTACCCTCTTGGCCTCTGCTCTTGGCTGAGAGCTTTGTTCAATAGTCACATCCTTTTGGGAGGATGTAACTAGTAATGAGCTTAGATCCTTTTTAAGCACTGCAATTTATTGCGAAACTGCAGTGTGGCTAGGCTGGGAAACACTAACCTCTCCAACCTCATTCTCAGGGCTTCTTTGATTTTCACCCTGTCCCTCACCTTTCTTACCCTCCTTCACACTCCCCTCTTTAGGTTTAGTAGATTTTACAACTGATTTCTTTTGAAAGAAATCAGAGGGGGCTTTCTTAGCTTTGGATTTTGGAACTTTTGTTTTGGCAGCTTGGGTATGCATCTGTTTGGTCATTGGTACAGATGCCATAGCTACACTAGAAGGCAAAGAAGTGTGTGAGGTTGAAAGAGTAGAGACAATAGACATTACCTTACTTACATGAGGTCCCTCCATTACTGGAAAATAGTATAAGTGTACCTCCTTGTGATGATTAGCTCTATTAAGATCTGCAATTATTCTTCTTTCTTGAACCCAACAATTCAGCTTATTGGTTGGGTTCTCCATCACAATGTTCTTAATAAGATGGTTAGCAAGCATCATAAAGAATCTAGCATAACAAACACTTCTACCTCTCTTATTAAGTTTTCCTAATTTAAAGCCTAACTCAAACAAAATCAAGTCACTGAAATTAAAGTACTTATCAGTAACGAGCATGTAAAACATGTTAAGCATGGAAATATTGATAGAATCAAAATTTCTAACCTTGCCAGAAAATACTTTAGTTACTACATCACACAGATAAGTCCATTCTTTTCTAAGACCCAACCTTCTAGTTTCACTTAATTTAGAGGTAGTGAGTGCATAGCCCATAGAGTTAAGCATGTTAACAATATCAGTGTTTGTGTGTGGAGTAGTTACAGTATTAACAGGAATCCTAAAGCATGCTTTGATAATATCACTATTTATGCAAAACTGCTTACCTTTTAGAGTGAAAGAGATGGTTTTGTCTGTTGAGTTGTATACTACAGTTGTCCAAATCTCTTCTACAACCTCACAATAAATAGTGGGTGATTCCAGCATGGCATAATTGAGTTTGCAGTTCTTCACAAAATCCATCATTTTGTGATAGTCACGAGACTGTTGAATCTCCTTGTTTACTAAAGCTGAGAAGTTGTTTTTTCCATAGATGTAACCGGTTTAGGACATGATTTTCACTACAGGTGCCATTACTAAAGATTTGAAAGTTTGTAGAGAGAGAGTTTGCTTTTGAGAAGAAAGAAATTAGAGTAATTGAATCTTGAGAATGATAAAAGAAAAGAGTGAAAAATAATTTAGCTTTTATACTATCTCAGAGATAAACTGACAAAAATAATATAGTGAAATAAAGGACCAATAAAAATTTCCCAAAATAACCGTTTAAAAATAAATAAACTGTAAAATTTCTGTCACTTATCTATTGTGTCATGCTTACAAGCTGTAAGTATACTCGATGGATAAAGTTCAGCATTTTAACGGCTAAGATTGAGATAATTCAACGGATGAGTATAAATTAGTTATCCGTCAAGTTATAAAATATTCCAGAAAAATAATTGATTTTTATAGGAAAATAATATTCCGACGGATGATCAAACTCAACGGATAATGAGCATCCATCCGGATGTAAATTTTGACTTAGCCATAATTTCATCAAAATAGTAAGATCATTTAAATTGCTGGCTGCATAACAACTTGCAAAATATCTGAAATTATTTATGAATAATTGAGCATATCTAACTCACTTACCAACCTTGAAAATGTGGATTCATCAAGTGGCTTGGTAAATATGTCTGCAAGCTGTTTTTTACTTGGAACAAAATGCAGTTCCACAGTACCATTCATCACATGTTCCCTTATAAAGTGGTACTTATTGTCTATGTGCTTTGTTCTTAAATGATGTACTGGATTTTCAGTGATGGAAATTGCACTTGTGTTATCACAGAAAATAGGAATTTTATCCATTTGTAGACCATAGTCCAACATTTGGTTTTTCATCCACAAAAGTTGTGCACAACAACTACCAGTAACAATATATTCAGCTTCAGCTGTAGAAGTAGAAACTGAATTTTGATTTTTACTGAACGAGAACACAAGCTTATTCCCTAAAAATTGACAGGATCCTGTTGTACTTTTTCTGTCTATTTTATAGCATGCATAATCTGCATCTGAGTAACCAGTTAGATCAAAACCAGAATCTCTAAGGTAACAAATGCCAAGTTTTGGTGTTCCCTTGAGAAATCTGAAAATTCCTTTAATTGCTACTAAATGAGATTCTCTAGGATTAGCCTGAAATCTAGCACAAAGATAAGTAACAAACATTATATCTGGCCTACTAGATGTTAAGTACAGAAGTGATCCAACCATGCCCCTATAGCTTGAAATATCCACAGACTTTTCAGTAGTGTTTAATTTAAGCTTAGTTGCAGTGGCCATGGGAGTTTTTGCAGATGTGCAATCCATTAGATCAAACTTCCTTAAAAGATCATGAATGTATTTAGTTTGACTAATGAATATTCCATCACTAACTTGCTTAACTTGTAAACCAAGAAAGTGAGTTAGTTCTCCCATCATGCTCATTTCATACTTACTTTGCATCAATTTGGCAAACTTTTTGCCAAATTTTTCAGCTGTAGAGCCAAATATAATATCACCTACATAAATTTGAACAAGTATACTAGAGCCAGTAACATTTCTAAAGAATAAAGTTTTATCAACAATACCTCTTGTGAAGTGATTTTCCAAAAGAAACTTTGATAAAGTGTCATACTAGGCTCTAGGTGCTTGCTTCAGTCCATAAAGTGTTTTCAAAAGATAGTAGACATGATTTAGGAAATTTGGATCTTCAAAACCAGGAGGCTGACTAACATAGACTTCCTCCTTCAAATCTTCATTCAGAAATGCACTTTTGACATCCATTTGATAGACCTTGAAATTGGCATGAGGTGCATAGGCCAAGAAAATTCTGATAGCTTTAAGTCTTGCAACAGGAGCAAAAGTTTCATCAAAATCTATTCCTTCTTGTTGACAATAGCCCTTAGCAACCAATCTAGCTTTGTTCCTGACCACTATACCATTTTCATCCATCTTATTTCTGAATACCCACTTGGTGTCAATTGGATTCTTTCCTTTAGGTTTGGGTATCAGCTTTGATACCTTATTCCTTTCAAATTGGTTTAGCTCCTCCTGCATAGCTAAAATCCAATCACGGTCCAACATAGCTTCTTCTACCTTCTTTTGTTCTTCCTTAGATAGAAAGATGCTGTATAGACATTCTTCTTGAGTTGCTCTCCTTGTTTGAACTCTAGAAGACACATAACCAATGATGAGCTCAAAGGGGTGATCTTTTGTCCATTTTATTTGTTGAGGTAGATTAGCTCTATATGAAGAGGCATCATTGTTGTCTTGATGTGTGACTGAGTTTTGATTATTAGAAAATCCCCCTGAATTTGTGAATCTTTGATTTGAGAAAGGACAATTTTTTGTAAGTGATATATTCTGACTTTCAGCTTCTTTTGATGACCCGACGGATGGTGTACTTTGTGTTCCGACGGATGAGGCTGATTGTCACCCAACAGATAAAGTAGATTGTCACCCGACGGATGAAGCATTTTGCAACTCGACAGATGTTGAATTTTATGCTTCATTTGTAGTAGATTTTTCTGCATTCTCCTTATTTACTGTTTCTTGATCACTTTCATCACTAACCATCTCCACATTATCAAACTTGAGGATTTCATGAGAATCTTCATCTTGCAGTCCTTCAATCTTTTTATCATCAAACACAACATGTATTGATTCCATAACACTGTTCGTTCTCAAATTAAAGACTCTATATGCTTTTCCCACAACATATGCAACAAAAATTCCTTCATCTGCTTTAGCATCAAACTTCCCATATTGATCAGTTTTATTTTTCAAGATATAACATTTGCAGCCAAAGACATGAAGAAAATTTAGAGTTGGTCATTGGTAAGGTGTCATACACTTTGCTTGATTAATCAAGGAAATATTCTGAGTGTAGTAGGCAGTATTCACAGCTTCAGCCCAGAAATATGTTGGTAACTTTGATTCTTCAAGCATTGTCCTTGCAGCTTCAATAAGAGATATGTTCTTTCTTTCCACTACTCGATTTTGTTGAGGAGTTCTTGCTACATAAAACTCATGCATTATCCCATTCTCTTCACAAAGTGAACTTATCACAGAATTTTTAAACTCAGTTCCATCGTCACTCCTGATTCTTCTTACTTTAAAATTAGGATGATTATTAACTTACATTATGTGATTGATGATTATTTCACTAGCCTCATCTTTAGACTTTAGGAAATATGTCCAAGAGAACTTTGAGAAATCATCTACAATTACTAGACAAAATCTTTTCCTTGAGATGGACAACATATTGACTGGTCCAAACAAATCCATGTGAAGTAATTGCAAAGGTTCTTCAATTGTTGAATCAAGCTTCTTTCTGAATGATGCTTTAATCTGCTTTCCCTTTTGGAAAGCATCACACAGTCCATCCTTAAAAAACTCCACTTGAGGAATTCCTCTAACCAGTTCTTTCTTGACAAGTTCATTCATGGTCTTGAAGTTTAGATGGGATAGCTTCTTGTGCATAGCCAACTTTGATCTTGACTTGCTTTACTGACAAGACAAGTGACATATTCTGCATTAGATGAGTTAAAGTCAGCTAGATACACATTTCCTCTTCTCACACCAGTGAGAACCACTTTGTTGCTTCTTTTATTTGTCACAACACAAGCTTCTGAGTTGAAGGTTACTGACTTTCCCTTATCAGAAAGCTGGCTGATACTCAACAAATTATGCTTAAGACCATCCATTAGGAAACCTCCTCAATGATGACATTGTCTTTTGAAATCAAGCCATATCCCACAGTATAACCCTTGCTGTCTTCTCCAAAGGTAATACTTGGGCTAGCTCTCTCCTTGAACTCTATGAGCAGGGTAGAATCTCCAGCCATGTGCCTTGGACAACCACTATCCAGGTACCAAAAATTCTTTCTGTTTCCCTGCACATATCAAAACCAAATCAAGTTAATTTTGGTACCCAAGTTTCCGTGAGTCCTGCCTTGTTAGCTTTCTTCTTTGGTTTCTTAGGTTTGATCTCATTTGACTTGAGAATTTTTGATTCATCCTTAGTCATTTAAGTTGGACCTTTGAATTCAGTCATTAAAACAGAATTATCATGCACATTTTGATTAACAGGAAAAGGCATATTGTTTGGAAACATGTTATTCCAGTAAGGCATGCTAAATGGCATTTGTGGCATGCTAAATGCAGCATAATAAGGATTGGGTACAAATGGCATATTAGCAAATTGTGCATTCATATTCTGAGCAGACATAACATTCACAGGCATAGAAGGCATGTCATTCATGGTTGGAAAAGGAGAGGGTACAAATATAGGAGCAGGCATGGCAAGTTTGCAGTTAACATACATATGATTAACGCTACCACACTTAACACGGATTTTTCTTGGAGCATATTTATCAGGTGTGTAGTTGTTATGTTTGTTAATCCATACTTTCCCATTTCTATTGTTTTTCTTTTTAATTTTTGTTTTAACCTCTATATTTTCTAATCTATCATTCAATTGCTTGATGGACAGATCACCAACATTCACTTTCTTCTCCTTCTTCACTTGACTTGAATCTCCTGAAACAAAGTTTTTGGAAACTGATCCATATTTCTCATTTAATTTGGCAAGTTTGGCTTTGCTCACAGGTTTGCTCACAGCCGACGGATGAGAATTTATGTCACTCGACGAATAATACTTTTGATTATCCGATAGATGACTCTCATCATCCGTCGAGTCCACATTTGTTACCAATCCTTCAACCAAATTGGAGTCCACTGTAGTTATTTGAGCCTGTTTTAGTAATATGTGATGAAAAATACATTGTTTATTATGTTCAGTTAAAATCGAGATCATATGACCTTTACAATCATGTATTGATCTATGTGATTGTAGCTTTGAGTGTAGCTTTGTTATGCTTACCAAACGGTCAAGTCATTCATTATTGTAAGCTGTTGGTT
Organism: Apium graveolens; assembly: GCF_009905375.1. NCBI lineage: Eukaryota > Viridiplantae > Streptophyta > Magnoliopsida > Apiales > Apiaceae > Apium > Apium graveolens. Next base: position 199,372,952 of record NC_133651.1, read on the forward strand.
TATGTCAGCTAATATAGTTATGAAGAGGAAATTACAGTATTTTGAAAGATATGAATTTCGTGGAATATCATTTCAGCAGACTTATACCCAGCATCCTTTATTGTCAAGGTTTGAAAGATTTACTTGCCTTGGCCTAGTACAGTAGTTGATATTAATAAATTATGTAGTAGATTTTACACCGTGTTAAGTAAGTATTATTTTTATGATCCTAATACTACTTCTCATCTTTTTTTTGCAGCAACCACAAATAGAAAATGGTTATAAAAGTGAGTCATCCATCTATGTCTTCTATTTTTTTTCTCATGATTTATGTACAAGACTGATTATCTTTACTTTCCGTTTCAGTTTGAGTGCATCCTTTAGCTCTTGATTGCTTTGGTTAGTTTATTAATTCTATATATTATTTGATTTGGTTTGAGTTCTCTCTGATTTCTATTTTTCTGGGTTAGCAAGCAGCATCTTACAACCATCTGGTTATTTTATTGGTGAGATTATTAGCCTATATATTAGACACCAGTGATAACTCCTTTCTAACTAATTACTAATTTGCTTAACTTATCAGAAAAATGATCTATACAATAAACTAAGTTATGCATGTTTTACTAGCCATTTTAACTATTAAAATGATTAAAAACTGGAAATTAGCTTAAAGCTTTTCATTTTCACAATCAACCCATTATTATTTAAGATTGTTCAGTCTGTTATTGGCTACTTAATCACTCATTTCTAACCACCCGTTCTTCAAAAATAAAACACACTCACACACACACTCACACTAATGATGATGTCAAAGACCACTCTTCTACTACTGGTATATAACACTAGCTAATAATAGAATAATTTTATCTTTATAAATACGTAATGTATTTATAATTGTAATTGGTATCATGTGTGTATGTATCTGTGCAGGGAGGAAATTGTAGAAACATACGTAATAGGCAATAACATTGGACTAGTTAAATGTAGATCAGCTGACCAACCTCAGAAACAAACAAAGGTACTGTCTCACCTACTGAAGAAGATGGCGGTTCTACTAACTCATTGTACCATTTTTTCTCTAATGCTCTCCTCAAGAGCTTGTGGCTCGTGTTGTCAAGCGATGGTATTTTTAACCACCCACAATGATGTGTAGTGTTTGGTTGTATTATTGTTAGGAATGTTGCTCCAGGTCAAAGCAGAAGCAGTGGTTAGTACAGTGTCAGTGAATATTTGTTTAATAGGTTCTGAATGTTGAACTAAATCAAATTATCGAGGTTTGCTTAACTTAGTTAAATGCCTAATTCTCGTGTTACTCTTGTTCAAAGAGATCTTCTAAAATTTACCTGCATCCAGGCTTGCAAGTTCCTGGATAAGAACTGGTTCCCCAAGTTTGTTGTTATACTAGCACAAAAGAATCATCATACAAAATTTTTCAGCCAGCATCTCCTTATAATCTTCCCAATCTTCCCCCTGGTAAGATGTTCAATGCAGTTAGAAGTTTCAATATGTTTTAGTACAAAAGGTTTGGCATGACATTCTGAATTTTTTTTGTACAGGAACTGTTATTGACAATAGAATGTGTCATCCACTTAACAATGATTTTTATCTATGTGCACAAGCAGGAAGTATTTTACTTGTTAAACAAATGTGTGATTCACAGTGTTTTGGTCATAATCTTTGAAACGTTTGGATAATTATGTAAATTATTTTGGTGTTTTTTAAATTGTTTGATTATAGTATTTTTGCTTATTTGTGGATATATTGGTCTAAGAGGTTTTTTTTACGCAATGTTATGTTAAATTTGACCGAAATTAGTCACTTTTTATAAATTTGAGCAACTTAAATGGCCTCTTATTTATTAATTTGACTAGATACTAGACCAGTCAAATTTATAAAAATGACTGAAAATATGCGGGTCAAATTTATAAATTTGACTGTTGACGGTTGTATTTATTTATAAGAAAAGGGAAATTCAAATTTTATAAAAATTTGAAGTCAAGAGTCGAAAAATTTAAATGACCGCTTTCGGTCAAATTTAGTCGGTCAAATTTAGTCGGTCCAATTTAACTAAATATGACTGATTTTGCTAATTTTGTGTTAGGTCTCACACACTGTAGAAGGGGGTTGAATACAGTGTTTACCACAATCAAATCGATTATAAGAACTCAAGTAACAGAAAATAGATTTTATTCAACACAATAAAATCTGTTATAATATGGAACTGTCCGCTCTCAGTGATGAACAAATTATCACAAGAGCTTCTAGGGTTACAAAGAATAATAATTTCGATAATGATAACACTTCTAGTGTAAACCCTATGCCTGTGTTTATATGCTACACAATTACAAGATAAATTCTGATTGATATGGAATATAATTCTACTTTCTAAAATATATCAACTAGTTATCTTTTCTTCGAAGTATTCTATTCTTCATAGAATTCCTTCTTCATGCATAATTCTTTCTGTCTTAGTCTCGATCTTCTTTCCTTTTAATCAGCCGCCTGCCTTATCTGAAAGTCATTTTAAGTCCTGATATTATCTCCTGATAAATATCTTCTGATCACTTAAGTTCTGATAACTTAAGTTCTGATATCTTAAGTTCTGTCTTCAGTATAAGTGCTGATTTCCAGTTAATTATTGATTTCTCTTGTTAGGTAAGATCTGAAAACTAAACGCAAATCATATTACACATGACATTATCAAATATATCTAATAATATCCCCTAACTTGTAAATTAGCATAATATACAAGTTCAACAGATATTTGATGATGTCAAAAATATTAAGTACAAATACATGAGAATTTGACTAGATAACTACAACTTACGGTCGTTTCAGCTTTACCATCTTTAACTTCTGATAACAGCTTCAGTCTGTAAACACTTCAGAATTTAAGCAGTTGTAGATCTTTGACTTGGCTTCAATTTCTGATCTCTTTGATATCAGGAGTTGCTCTGAGATAGTTCTTCAACAAACATCTCTCAGCATATTCAAGTTCATTGACCATCCTCCTTTTAGCATTTATCAATTCAGCTCTATCTTCACCAGTTTGAAAAATAGTTGCTCTGAGATCATTTATCTTAGCTTTTCTTATCTCCTGATCTAGTCTAATCAGATATACCTTGTCAGACTCTAGATTAAATTCCACAGTCTTATAACCCAGAAAAGTAGTTATAATCTTAGCAGAGTTAGGCTTCATTTCGACAATATCACCTTTGTGATCTCTGTACTTGGGACAGTATGTGCTGTAAGACTTTACAAAATAAATCTTCTTCTATCTTTGAATTTGAGATTTTAAATACCCTGCAGCACTATCTGTTAATCTGTCTTTCACTTGAAGTAGGAATAGAACATGTTCCAGTTCCTCAAAATACTTCAGTGGTATAACATTCTGCTTAATCTGGTATACCATTCCATCTGTCATAAAATATAACAAGATATGCTCTTTCAAAAAGGTATGGTAAATCATTTGTACAGATTCAAGTCGATTCAATCTTTCAGGAGTTGCTCCAATACCTGGTTCACTTAAGGAAGTTGGATCATTGGTAGAATTATGTACTCTTCTTTCATCAGAACTACCCAACCCAGATTTATCTCTTGCTTCCTTTCCTGTAACAACTCTTGCTTCAAAACCACTTGTTGCAGTCTTCAAAGGTTGAGCCTATTTAGCTTTTGTGAATCCTGGTAGGAGTATCTTTGAAGGTTTAACATGAGCAATGTCAGAGATTTCCTTTTCCTTATCTTCTGATATCAAGCCAACTTGAGCTATATTAGAGGTTGCTTGCTTCACTGTCATATCAGAACTTACTACATCTTGACTCTAAACAACATGAGCTATGTCAGAGGTTGTTTGAAAAATCTTCTTTTGCATCAGAGTAAGATTAACATCTTCTTCTTCATCAATTATTTCTTCATCCATGACTAGCATAAAAACCTTTACAGGTTCATCAACTTTTTCTTTGCCCTTGGACCTTGGATCAATTTCCACTTGTGATTTGACTTTGGTTGCCTCAGAACTTGTTCTTTGCTTTATCACAATACCCTTAGGTTTTGGAAATTTCTTTTCAACAACAGAAGCTTTAGATTTTGTCTTGACACCTTCTGCTTTGAGTCTAGCTTCTTCTTCCTTTAGACTCTCAAAGTCCATTCCTGGATTTTCTTTAAGAAATAACTGCTTTGAAATTTCTTTATCAAGTTCCAGATGTTCAGCAGAACTTATCCTTTTACCAGTATCAGAACTTATTCTTCTCCCAGTATCAGAACTTGTTCCTTGACTTGTAATTCTAGCTTTACTTGATGAAAATCCTTTGCCTTGACCTTGACCTCTACCCTTGTTAGAGTTTCCCTAGTCATCATTTCCATCATCCTTTCCTTTCAGTGTCTGACTAGATTTGCATTTGGACTTAATAACTTTCTCCCCCTTTTTGGCATCAGCAGGTAAAAGAAGAGAGACAAGCAATTCCACTGAGGATTGGATCTCATTGAGTTAATTTTGGTGAAAAGCTTGATTCTTCAGAATTTCTTCAATTTGAGTTTGTTGCTTCTCCTGAGTTTTCTCAATATAGGCAATTCTGTCAAAGGCTGGCTTGAAAAATCTGTTCTTTTCAGGTTTCACATTCATATCTTGCTGGATCAAACTTTCTTGAATTTTATTTACCTTGGCATGAGTTGTTGAGTATTGACCCTGAAGGTGCCTAGTACTCAATGCAGTAACTCTGAGTTGTGCCTTGAAATCATCATTTATCAGCATTTCATCAACTTTTGCCAGATGCTCAGCAAGAATCTTTTCAGAAGGAACAAAACTAATTGTGTTCCATTCCTTAGTCCACTCCTTTCCTCTATGAGTTTCACTCCAAGGTACTGGTACTTCCCCTATAACAATCTTCTTAACTAAATCAGCTTTAGTAATTGTTTGTTGAGGTGCATGTCCTGATGGACCAGCTGCATCAGCATCTAAATTAGCAGCAACTTCACCAATAGTTTCTTCATTGTCAGCATCAGAACTTGTAGATCCTGAAGTATCAGCATCCTCGGATAAAACAGCAGTATGAGAGGCTATAGAGGCTTCAACATCATCCTCTAAATTCTGATCTGCAGCCAGGTTCTGATCAACATCCAAAATTGATGTTGTTGGTGGAGTGAGTTGAATTGGTGGAGCTTCCAAGTACAAAACCTCAGGCACAATCAAGTTATGAATATCAATTTCAGCACTTGTACCTAGTTCTTCAGTATGTACTGGATCAACTATAGGTGATATATGAGGTGTAGGAATTTTGTCTTGAGCAGTTTCATGTTGTGTAGAAGGAAGTGTTTCAATAACAATTGCTTCTGTTGAGATCAGAGATTCCTGATCCCCTTCCTTAGCTGTTTCTACTACATCTGAATCTGACTCAACTATGTCCCTGTGAGCTCTCTATTTCTTTAATTTCTTCAAAGGTGGAGACACTGTAGGAGCTTTATCATCAAAATTTAAGTTTCAAAGCCTTTTGAGGGGCGTAGAACTCCCAGTTACAGTATCTTTCTGGGAAGAAACCTTCTCATCTTCTACAACAACAGGTTCTGATATGGGAACCTGTTCCTCAGTTATTTCCTTAAATCAACAGAATTTAATCAAAACATTCATCACAAGATAAAATTAAAAGTCAATGAAGTAAAGATTAATAAATTGCAAGTAAATATGCACAGTAACATGATTTGAGAAACAAAGAACAAATCTTGCAATTAAAGGAAATTTTATTGATATATCAGATGATTATATTTGATGAAATTTAGCAATTACATGCAAAAATTACAAGATAGTCCTATTCTACGATTCCTAAGATCAATAGCCTTATTCCTAGGCTAAGAAGCCTAACAAAGCTGACGGTGAAGAGAAACGAATGGATAATAATTAATTCTTCTTCGTACTTTCAACAAAGAGAACAACAAGACGAATGATTTGCTCCTGCTGTTTTAGAATACGAAGATGAGCTTCTCTTTGGAAAGACAACAGATCATTTTTAATGTTCTCTGGAAGTTGAATCCAAATGACAAATGGAATGTTGTTGATAGAATATGAAGACGGAATTCCATTTCGAAAGATAGTCACAGTTTATGTGCCAAAAGAGTAATACCAACTAAAATGTGCCATTGTTTGAGAGAAATGAACAGATGTGGTTGTACTGATAAATGATCAATCATTTAAATAGGCAATGGAATACCAAGGGATGCGAGGACTGGTTAAACATTACAAGTAAAAATAATGACCCCTCGACTCCCTAGACTGATGTGTAATAATAATAGTCAGTAAAAGATCTAAAGCCAGAGTTAATGAGCACAGCATATAATAATAATTACTGTGCACATGCAGTTTTTCAGGACAAACACGCTAACCACTAACCCATAATGATTATGACTGTTTTATCTCACATTAACCAATATTCTGTAAAAAAATATTATCGTTCAAATAATGACCAAAAATAAACCAAGTAAATAAATATTGCCATGTCAGCATCAGAACTTGATTATTTTTAGGATTTAAAAGTCATCAGAATATGGCTCCTTAACTCGAAAAATGAATGTGTATTCCTAAAATTCTTCACATAAATACTGATATGGTTTTATCAGAACTTAATCATCAGAACTTCCATCATAACTTGTCCTCAGAATATATGCAATCTGACTCATAGATTGTTCATCTAAAACAACATTTATCACCACAGTAATTTTCATCATTCATATGAAGTGAAAATGTGTGCATTAAGCTAAATATCAGACAAAGAGTAAAGTCTGATTCACTTCAGTACATCTTAGAAATAAGGCATAACTAAGAATTTTACTCAAAATCTGTCATTATTCTGAAGTCTACTTTAGAATGAGTTCATGCATGAGTCCACCTCAACTGTTTTGTGCTCATTTTATGCATCTTTTGAAATTCTATTTTACAGTGGCTTCTCAGTCTAAGTGGGTCACGTCTGCTTATCAGGATTTATGTTATTATCAGAGTATTTCTCCAGTAATCATAGAGTGTGAAAAGTCACCAAGAAAATTTTTATTTTGCTTTTCTAATTCATATTACTTAATACCAGCAATGCACTTGGGTCTTCCCTTCCACATTTTTACTCTAGATCTCAAAGGAGTACCTGATTTTTATTTCTTTTCTTTTCTTTTTCTTTTGATAAGTGAGGCTTATCAGCACTTAGTACATCCATTAGATTTACTAACATCAGAACTTAACATATAAGAAGAATTATTCCAGTTTTTGACTTAGTAATAAAATACACAAAGTAAACTTAACTAAGCTCAATATCAGAATTTGCTTGTGTTAAAAGATTTCAACATAAACAATTACTTCAAACATGGGATCTTTAGTATATTAGAGACTACTAGGTCAGCATCTAGCGCAGTTATCCTCATTCACTACTAGAAAAAACACCGATGTCTATGTAAAAAATGTATGATATCTTCGCGACTGATGTTAAAGATATTTTCTCATAGACATCGGTTAAAAACCGATGTCTAAGTAATCTTACACAATGTTTCTGGAAAATTTCTGATGTCTAATTCACATTATTGTTATCTAATTGAGTTATGTCAAGTTCAAAAATGCAATATTAGAACGATTAGGCCTATTTAAAACTATAACACATCGATTAAAATTAAAAAATCGATGTCTCAAACCTATTAGACATCGGTTGTTTTTAAAGAATCGATGTTAATTTGAACAATAGATATCGATTGTTTTCTAAATAACCGATGTCAATTTGAACAATAGACATCGATTGTTTATTAAATAACCGATGTTAATATGATAAATAGACATCAGGTGTTTATTTTTGAATTGATGTTATTGCCTTGTTTATATGTGCTAATATCCTTTTATTAACATCGAATATTAGACAATATATTAACCACAATACTAAAAAACTTAATTCTCAAAACTCAACCAATATATATATATATACATTATTACTCAATTGAATTCAAGATCAACAAATTCTCAATGTGTACAACTAATATCAAATATGTTTATCATTCTAAACAAAGTACAACTAATGTGTAAAATCAACCATATTTCTGGTACTCAAGTCATCCCCTTTCATGCGGGCTCCAATTTTCTTGATCATGCTTCCAATCAATAAAAAGATTCTATCTCGCCTAAAACTTTTCCAAGCCTTGTGCGATAACAGGGTTGTCAGTAGGGTTGACAAAGCCAGACCATTTCAATGACTCGAACTGAAAAAGAGGGAAGCCGACATCTGGCTAGCCACGACATTTATAAAGCATATCCTTGCATTGGTTTCTGCATTCAACAATTCAAATGTTACATTTACCTTTTTTCATATCAAAGACAACTTTAACTTGTATCTGAAGATATAAATAAATAATTACCTCGGCTAAATGTAGCACAAACACCAGATTGCACAAGGGTAAACACAATATCCTGGGCAGAAACTATCTCAATTAGTTTTGAATCAAAGACTTTCTAAGGCTATAACCTGTATTATAGATATTGGCCTATATTATAGACATTAACACTGATTTTACGACATTATAGACATGTAACCTGTAATTAAAAAACTGGCTATAAACACGTATTAATCTTAACCTGTGATTAAAAAACTAAGACTTTCTGAATCAAATTAAATAGCAGCAAGAAAGGTATGGATATAATACTCAAAATAGAACTGTGACATGCCATATAAAGTATAGCACCGCCTTTCAGCGATCCGTTGAGTTTGGTTCTTCTTAGTCGAGCCAAGGCTTCCTGTTTCATGCCCTTTGCAACTACCTGAAAATATATTCCTTAAAATATATTTAAAGTGTTTTTTTCTGATTTAACTTAAAGTAGTTATAATTTTAATCAAAACATAAATACATATTAAATAATCTTATCTCACGCACAAATCTCCGTTTATCATAATTGTCGAATCACACAAAGATCAAACAAAAAAAATTACGCAATCAAAAACCAAAACAATCAGCAAACACTATAATACATATATAAGAGGGTGGGTGTGATAACCTGAAAAGAAGAAGCAAGAGAAAGATGATTAAGTACAGATTGCCACTCTCCAAGCATCTGATTAACCAGTTCTTCTAATAAAGAAACATCATTAGTACGACTCTCTTTTCTAGCTGATTGAAGATCACAAAACATACCCTGTAGATCATCCACTCTATTCTTTTCTCTTTCTTTCATCACATGTAGAACATACACTGTATCAGAGCTGAATGAACAATTTACAGCCAACATCTACTGAATAAAAAGAAAAAAACTGAAAATACATTTAAATTTACGTGGATAGATGTTGCAATCTTGTAGCACAGCTGCTCCGTTGCCAAATATAAAGTCGATTGTGCCATATATGTCACATTCTGTGTAGAATTGCCTATTGGAGTGGGATACAGGGTATCTTGATACCCTTCAAAGCTGCAGCTATAGAATGTTGACATATCTGCCCTACTTCGCATTGCAACTGCTTGGTGATTTACTGCCCCTGCTGTGTTCCGGAATGTTATATTTACTGCTACGAATCCCTGTCCCTCTACAGCTGCATAAACAACATTGTATCAGTATATGTTACAAATATTATATAATATCGAAGTATAAAATATTACAAGTTAAAATTGACTCAATTAAATCAAGAAATTAATAATGTCTTACCAAATATTGCAGAGTTAAAAGTTGCCAAGCCATCAGCAGTACTATGGTTGCCAGTGATTACAATCTGGTTAATTTCATCGCCAATCATCATAATGTACTTGTTATTCTTTGGAATGGACACATATTCTTCATAGACCCCAACTGTGACATATATCACAAAGTAGCCATCATTAGCTACAGTTTTGTTGGGAGCCAAAGTTAAGGTGTCCTTGATAGTTGTAAAGTCCCCTGTTCCATCTTGACTCACGACAACAATGTTACTCACTATTACATAATCAACGTGTGCAAATGCTCCTCTCCTCTTAGAAGTACGAGATACAACTCTTTTTGTAGTTGGAACCCAACCTGTTTGGAAAAGAGATAAAGAAACACTATAAAACTTAGTTGCATTAACAAGAGGAACATATACTCTATCTTTCAAACTCCAAGAAGAAGCAGTTTCTTTGAGCCCGTCTAAACAAGTTTGAGTATTGGTTAAAACAGATATCATTAATGTATGAACAGTGTCTGCTTGAGAAACAAATAAGGTCTGAGCTTGCTTGATTATTGTGGAAGACTCTAATATATAATCAACGTTAAGCTCAACTAGTAAACTACAATCTTTAAGACCAGCAATAGCTCCGGTTGTCAAACCAGGGCTTCGCTGAAGAAATTTTTGTGTCAATGACAAAAATGTACGAGCAGTTGATAAGGAGTTGGTGAAGGATGAGCGTCCATAGCCATGCACTTTGGCGTTGTTGTTATTCGGAAGAGAAGATTGACATCATATACACTATCAAACTTGATGCATTACACAGCATATACAACACAAAACATAAAATTAATTACGAACACGAAGATACACATAATAATCATACCTTGAAAGGCCAATTTTCACAATAAAATTGGCAAACACCGCGATCACTAGCTTTAACAACAGAAAAGAACACCTTCAAGACATAAATCTCCATGTATTCACCATAACCTAATGCAACTCCTTGTCGCCTCTTCTCGACCATTTTCTTCATCTGTTGTAAACTCCGCTCTCTCAAAACCTTGATATCCTCCACATCGAGACGATCTAGAGCTGACATCCCTCTTGCTCAAATTCTCTCACTCTTTGATAAAAAAAATTAAATACATAAGAGAGATAGAGAATATTCATAAATCAAGACCAAAGAGGTTTTCTTGAGAGTAAAGTTTTTAGTTACTTACCCCAAGCTTTCTCCTTTACTTTCTCATAAATCTCATCCACAAGCTTTGAAATCTCCAATTTAAGATGGGTACTGATATTTCAAAACTTGATGAAAACACCAATAAAAAATAAGAACACAGAAAAACAAATCTTGATAAAGAAAACAAAACCCAATTAAACAATTAATCCAAGCCGGGTCGAGAAATTAGGGTTTCTCATAGCAGGAGTTTGATTAATTGAAGATCTATAATTTGGTGTTTAATTGGAACCCTAATTACTTGCAATGTCAGATGGTGATATAAATTAGGGTTTTAATTATGGAAATATGGTCACAGATAGAGAGATGAGAAAGAAGAAAAGAGAGAGAGAGAGAGATATGAGAGAGAATAAGAAAGATACAGAGAGAGATATGAGAGAGAATAAGAGTGAGATACCGGAGAGGAAGAGAGTTGAGAGGAGAGATATACAAGAGAACATGGGTTTAGTTTTTGGTTAAGGGGGAATGATTGGGAAATAAAAGGGGGAAACTTTCCGCGTGTTTTTTTTTAATTTTTTTTGTTAATCATCGACAACGGTTGTAAACTACAACCGATGTCTATAAAACAAAGACATCAGTTATATAAAAACCTGATGTCTACCTAACATTTTCATTTTTGAAAAATAACTATAGACAACGGTTATTTTCTCGACCGATGTCTAATATAAGTAGTAACATCGGTTTTAAAATAACCGATGTCTAAAAGAACTTTAACACCGGTCGTCTGAGCAACCGATGTCTAAGGACCGATGTCTATTGATAGAATTCTAGTAGTGATTGGATTGAATAGTCACAGAAATATTCATATCACTATCAGAGTTTAGAAATTCACATCAGACAACAATCAACACTTAAGCAAATTTTAATTTAAGCACAGAATACACAAAGATAATAATATCTATAAATACTGATCATAAAGTCTGATGTATCAGAACATAAACTAAGCCGATATAGAGAAAGAACCTTAAACCATTCCAAGTTAATTTACCAATCTTGTAAAAGTAGCTTCACACTATAGTTTTGTGAAGATATCTGCTAGTTGTTGATCTGTGGGAACAAAATGCAATTCCACTGTACCTTCATCCATATGTTCCCTTATGAAGTGGTACCTAATACTGATGTGCTTTGTCATTGAGTGTTGAACTGGATTACCTGTCATAGTAATAGCACTTTGATTATCACAGTAAATAGGGATTTTTGAAAATTCTAACCCATAATCCAGTAACCGATTCTTCATCCATAGAATTTGTGCACAACAGCTTCCTGCAACAATGTATTCTGCTTCTGCAGTTGATATGGAAATTGACTTCTGTTCTTGCTAAACCAAGAAACCAATCTGCCTCCAAGAAATTGGCAGTTTCCACTTGTGCTTTTACTGTCAATTTTGCATCCTGCAAAATCTGCATCTGAGTAACCTATTAGCTTAAAATCTGATTCTCTAGGATACCACAATCTCAGATCAGCTATACCCTTAAGGTACTTGAAAATTCTTTTCACAGCAGTTAAGTGAGGTTCTCTTGGATCTGCTTGAAATCTTGCAGAAAGACAGGTATCATACAAGATATCAGGTCTACTTGCAGTTATATAGAGTAGAGAGTCAATCATACCTCTGTAATCAGTAATATCTACTGATTTACCAGTATCCTTATCCAACTTAGTTGCAGTGGCCATAGGAGTGGATGCACTTGAAAAATCTTGCATTCCAAATTTCTTCAACAAATTTCTGGTGTACTTATATTGACAAATAAAAGTTCCTTCTTCATTCTGCTTCACTTGAAGGCCCAGAAAATAGTTAAGTTCTCCCATCATACTCATTTGATATCTTAACTGCATCAGCTTGGCAAACTTCTTACAAAATCTGTCATTTATAGAACCAAAAATAATATCATCAACATATATTTGCACCAAAAGTAAGTCCTTTCCATGGTCGAGGTAGAGCAATGTTTTTTCAATAGTCCCTCTGTTAAATCCACTTTCCAGAAGAAACTGAGCTAAAGTCTCATACCATGCTCTTGGAGCTTGCTTAAGGCCATAAAGTGATTTATCAAGCCTGTAGACATGATTGGGAATTTGGGATCTACAAAGCCTGGATGTTGTTCAACATATACCTCTTCTTCCAATTCTCCATTGAGAAAAGCACTTTTTACATCCATTTGAAAGACTTTAAACTTCTTATGAGCAGCATAAGCGAAAAATATCCTTATGGCTTCCAATCTAGCAACTGGTGCAAATGTTTCATCATAATCAATTCCATCCTGTTGAGAGTATTCTTTTGCAACCATCCTTGCTTTGTTCCTTGTAATTATGCCATCACTGCCAGTTTTATTTCTCAACACCCACATTGTACCAACAACAGACCTGTTCTTTGGTCTTGGCACTGGGGTCCAAACTTTATTTCTTTCAAATACATTTAACTCTTCTTGCATTGCTTGCACCCAATCAGCATCTTGAAGAGCTTCTTCCACTTTCTTTGGTTCAGTCTGAGAAAGAAAAGATTGATAGAGACATTCATTTGATATAGTTGTTCTAGTTCTGACACCAGCATCAGGATTTCCAATAATTAAGTCAGGTGTATGTGCTTTAGTCTACTTCCTTGCAGATGGAAGGTTCTCTATAGAACTGGATGCTCCCCCATGTTCCATGTTGTCTCCATCAACATTTTCTGATGCTCCCCCTGAAATTGTGCTCTATGAGTTGGATCCTTCAGAATTTGAGTTTCCAGAAATATCAGAACATTAGTTTTCAGAATTATCAGAACTTGGCCCATCAGAACTTGACGAATCAGAACTTGAAGAGCCTGTTGTAGATTCTGATGCGTCTTGAGATGGGGTTGTATCTTCAGTATGCTCCCCCTGCACATGTGCATCTTCCTTAGGCATAGTCACTACAGATTTAATGACATCAAAGTTTAATCCATCAGAGTTTGCAGTATCAGGATTTAGACTATCAGGAGTTTCAGAATCAGAATTGAAAAATTCATTTTCGAATCTCAACTGATCATGATCATTGAAATCTTCAAGTCCAATAATCTTCTTATCATCAAAAGAGACATTGATAGATTCCATGACAACCCTTATTCTTAAATTGTAGACTCTGAAGGCTTTTACAGAAAGTGGATATCCAACAAAAAATCCTTCATCAGCTTTTAGATCAAATTTGGATAGGTGTTCCGGATGAGTCTTAAGAACAAAATACTTGCATCTAAATACATGAAAATACTTCAGATTTGGCTTCCTTTTCTTCACCATCTCATATGGTGTTTTTCCATGCTTGTTGATAAGTGTTGAATTCTGAGTAAAACAAGCAGTCTGCACAGCTTCATCCCAAAAGTAGGTTGGCAACTTTGCTTCATCAAGCATAGTTCGTGCAGCTTCAATAAGAGTTCTATTCTTTCTTTCAACAACTCCATTTTGCTGTGGAGTTCCTGGAGCAAAAAATTCCTGCTTTATTCCATGGTCAAATTCTTGAATTCAGTATCATTATCACTTCTTATGATCTTCATAGAATCTTTGACCAATTTATCCAGTTGCTTGACATGATCAATCAAGATAGATGCAATTTCACTTTTTGTGTGCAAGAAATACACCCATGTGTATCTGGTGAACTCATCCACTATGACCATAACATATTTCTTCTTTACAATAGACATGACATTAACTGGACCAAATAGATCAACATGTAGTAGGTGATAAAGCTCAAGAATTGATGATTCAGTCTTGCTCTTGAGTTAAGATTTTCTTTGTTTTGCCTTCTGACATGAATCACAAAGGCCATCAGGAGCTATTACTGATTTTGGCAGTCCTCTCACAAGATCTTTTTTGACTAGCTCATTTATATTGTTAAAATTTAAATGAGAAAGTTTCTTGTGCCAATCTCAGCTTTCTTCAATTGATGCTCTATTTAATGGACAGATTGCGGAACCATCAGTACTTGTTGAAAGTTTGGCTTCATAAATGTTACCATGTCTGTATCCTTTCAGAACAACTTTGCCTGTAGATTTGCTTACAACTTCACAGTGTTCTTCAAAGAAATCCACATGATAACCTCTGTCACAGATTTGACTCACACTGAGCAGATTGTGTTTAAGTCCTGAGACCATAGCTACTTTTTCAATGATGACATTCCTAAGATTGATACTGCCATATCCCAGAGTTTTTCCAATGTTGCCATCTCCATAAGAAACACCTGGACCAGCTTTCTCCACAAAGTCTGATAGCAGGGCTTTATTTTCAGTCATATTTCCTGAACATCCACTGTCCAGAACTAGAATATTATTCATGTTGCCCTGCAATCACAAAGACCACTGATTATTAATTTTAAGGACCCAGACTTGCTTGGATCCTTTGGTCTTTTTAAGTTTGTTAACATTTCCAGCGGATTTAGCATCAGAGTTTATGTTAACAGTTTTCTTATCAGAATTTGCAATATCAGACTTTGCATCAGAATTTACACTAGAAGTAATAATGCTAACTTTCTATACAGAAGGTTTTATTTGATAATAATCATAGTACAAACTATGATATTCCTTACAATTATAAATGGAATGCCATAAACTACCACAATGAAATCAAGGATTTTGTGGCTTATATCTAACAGGCTGACTCTTTACTCCTGACTTAGAGGGTAAAGAGTTTATGTTCCTATTCTTCCTGCAAAAAGAAGCCAGATGGTTAGAGTTTCCACAGTTATGACATGTTTTTCTAGGAGCATTAGAAACAGGCTTATAATTGTTACTTTTGTTCACACCTTCCTTTCCATTCCTATTTTTCCTAGGTGGCTTTACCTTGTTTACATTCTTGATATCTTCAGCTTATGTTTAAGCTGCTTTTTAGTCATTAATCCTATGTTAACTTCAGTTGGCTTATCCTGTTTAGGTTTGTCAGAAGTTACTTCCTCCTTAACTTCTGATTTCTCAATATCAGACTTTACAGTTACAAACTTAACAGGATTTACCTTTGGTTTTTGTTTAACAACTATAGGCTCAGTTTCTGCAGTTCTCTTACTGTTCTTATCATCTCCATAACCTAAGCCCTCTTTCTAGTTTCCACTACTAAGAATATCCTGAGTTGCTTTACCAGAGTTAGTCCAAGTCCTGATAATCTCTCTTTCCTTTTCTAACTCAGTTTTTAGAGATTCATTCATTTTTAGCACTTCATCCCTAACATAAAAGGCATCATATCTATCTTTTTGAGTTTAATGGAACATGACTAACTCTTTTTTTAAATAATCATTCCTCTTTTTATAAGCAAGATGTTCAGAAGTTAATCTTTCACATGTTAAAGTTTAATCTTTATAACTAATGAACATGGTTTTAAGATATCTTCTCAACTTAGTAATATCATCATTATGAAAGGCATAAGTTGTTTGAGGTACCTTTAAGTCAGCAGTATCAAAACTGCTATTAACATTTGCCATCAAGGCATTGT
The DNA here is from genome assembly GCF_009905375.1 of Apium graveolens. Taxonomy (NCBI): domain Eukaryota; kingdom Viridiplantae; phylum Streptophyta; class Magnoliopsida; order Apiales; family Apiaceae; genus Apium; species Apium graveolens. Next base: position 199,389,214 of record NC_133651.1, read on the forward strand.
TTTCCTCATCCTCAGAATCTGAAGCATCTGACCAGCTTTTTTCTTTGTGACAAGAGCCTTACCTTTGTCACTCTTCCCTTTTCTGTAATCAGGAGATATGTGGCCTTTCTCACCACAGTTGTAGCATTTAACATTTGAGTAATCTCCTCTATCAGACATTCCTCCTTTGCCTTTAGATTTTATGAAACCTTTCTTATCAGAACTTGTACCTTTCCTGGAAAACTTCTTTCCTCTCCTGAATTTCCTGTATGCAATCTTTGTAATTCCTTTCACCATAAGAGTACACAGCTTGATCACCTCTTCATCAGGGTCTATTTCAGGTATACTTTCAGTTTCTGAGTCATCATCACTATCAAAACTTGATGACTCAGTATCAGACTTTGTGATGAGAGCTTTTCCCTTGCCTTTCTTTGAGATAGCAACTTTGGGACTTTCCTCCTCAGCCATAAAAACAACTGTCCTTGACTTTCTTCCATTCATCTTGCTTCTTTGTTCCATCTCAAGTTCATGAGTCTTGAGCATCCCATAAATTTCATCAAGAGTTGTTTCATCAAGATTATAGTTATCTCTTATTATTGTGGCCTTCAAATCCCATCTTTCAGGAAGAGCTAACAAGAATTTAAGATTTGAATCTTTAATATCATAATCTTTGTCAACTAGTGATAAATTATTCAAGAGTTTGACACATCTATCATATAAATCAGTTAATGACTCATCAGGCTTTGAGTGAAAGTGCTCATATTATTGAGCGAGTATAGTCTTCATGTCCTTCTTGATTGAATCAGTTCCCTGACACCTTGTTTCCAAAACATCCCATATCTCTTTTGCAGTCTTGCATTGGATTACCCTGTTTGACATGACATTATCAATGGCACTATGCAGCAAGTGTCTTACCTTTGCATCATTTGCAATCGATGAGATATCTTCAGCAGTGTAATCACTTTTCTCCTTTGGTACGGACTTTGCTGGCTGATCTGCAACTTTGACAGAGAGTTTGGTTGGCATATGTGGTCCTTCATTAATCCTGTCGAGATATTCTAGATCTGTAGCTTCCAGAAATATAGCTATCTTTACTTTCCATATGGAATACTCAAATGGTTTCAACATGGGAACTCTTATAGTCTCATATCGACTATGGGTTATGGTTTTTGGAGGTTCTTCAGTTTTGGTGGGCTTGGTTGGAGTTTCTTCTTCAGACATGATTGTTTTTGGATCTTAAACTGTATGTGTGTTAACAGATCTGCTCTAATACCACTTGTTAGGTCACACACACTATAGAAGGGGGTTGAATACAGTGTTTAGCATAATCAAATCGGATATAAGAACTCAAGTAACAGAAAACAGATTTTATTCAACATAATAAACTCTGTTACAATATGGAACTGTCCTCTCTCAGTGATGAACAAATTATCACGAGAGCTGTTAGGGTTACAAAGAATAATAACTTTGATAATGATAACACTTATAGTGTAAACCCTATACTTGTGTTTATATACTACACAGTTACAAGATAAATTCTAATTGATATGGAATATAATTCTGCTTCCTAAAATATCTGAACTAGTTATCTTTTTTTTCATGTATTCTATTCTTCATAGAATTCCTTCTTTATGCATAATTCTTTCTGTCTTAGTCTCGATCTTCTTTCCTTTTAATCAGCCGCCTACCTTATCTGAAAGTCATCTTAAGTCATGATATTATCTCCTGATAAATATCTTCTGATCACTTAAGTTCTGATAACTTATGTTCTGATATCTTAAGTTTTGTCTTCAGTATAAGTGATGATTTCCAGTTAAGTACAGATTTGTCCTGTTAGGTAAGATCTGAAAACTAAACACAAATCATATTACACATGACATTATCAAATATATCTAACATTTTGACCAGTCTAAACGTAATTCGGTCATATTTAGCTAAATATGACTGCCAACGGTCATATTTGGCTAAAAATGACCGGAATTTTATGGTCATATTTACCCATTTTTTTGTAGTGAGATGTGTTAGATTATGAATTTATTCTTCACCTTAGTGAAAATTTTATGTATATGTTTGCACATTTTGATCATGTTAAATATTTAAGTAGTCGAGTATTCAAATTTCTCTGTATCAAAAGTATTTATTTAATATTGGACAAATGTCACTTACTTATTTATCATTTCTTCGTGATATATATAGGTTTATGTAGTTATTTGTATGGTTTTTGGAAATGAGGTGTTGGAATTAATATTAATATTTATTCCAATATTTGTTTCCTTCAAAAGAAAATTAATATTTGTAAGTGTGAGTCTTTTTATTTAAGACTTTTCACTTGTATGACCTTCGATATTTGAGACATTTCACTTTAAGACCTTTTAGATTTCATCTCCCCCTCATCATTATTTATGGACTATGACCTTTCAATTATCTTGGAGTTACAAATTTTCCATCCTATAAAAGGAGATATATCCTCTCTTTTTAGATGGAGAACCAAAAATGTATTCTCATACTGTATACACGTATTTTGGGCAATGATTAAAAGGTGTTCTCTATCTATCTTCCTGTACTACACTAGTTAGGCGGATGCCGTGTAACGCTGGAGGTTGATTGTTATGAGTCCGTGTGTACGGTGTGGGGAAAATTCAACTTTAGCGCAGTGATTAATTTCACGCCAAGACTTTTATTTGGATAAGCAATCCTAATTTTATTTGTTATCATCGGCTCTTTCGTTATTATTACTTTTAGCATTCGATGAAAAATACTCGTGATGTTGACCACATGAATAAGAGTTTTAGCCTTATATTTCATCTAATTGATAATTTATAATCTCCGACTTAGGCATTATTTTTCTTTCTCGTATAATGTTAAGTTAGTATAATATGTTTAATTATTGGTCTACCGTTGTGACTCAATAACCTTTTCTAACATTCTAAAGTTGAAATTTATTTGTTAAACGGATTTATACCAATATATCGAGATTGAGGTGCAATGAATATTATTTTGTTAAGACGATCTATATGATATCAGTATTGTGATAGTTTAAATAAGTGTGTAGATTTTTACTTCTCTTTATTTATATGTCATCTTTTTACGATACACTTGCAATGTATATTGTAAAGTTATATCTGATTTTCGCTGTATTCAGACATGCTTCATTAAATATTTGAGGCGTAGTGTTGAAAAATTTATGACTCTATCCTTTTAAGGAGTAGTGGTGAGCATAAACTGTAAATGATGTATATATTAATGTGTTAGTCTTGTATTGTTCACAATATTGTGATGTACTGCACAACTGTAAATTTCATGCTTATTTGTTTTTTTAAATGAGGATATATCTGTAAGACAAGACAACTACATGAATAAGAGTATAAAAATTTGAATCAAATTTAATTTTTCTAGATTTTATAATTTTGATGCCCATTTTATTTCACTGTGGGGGTTGAAAAAATATGTCAATATTAGTTAATTGTGCAATCATTTTCGTGTCTCATGTAATAGTCTTTTGTGTTAGATGGATGATTGAGATGCTTGGACATGAATATTTTTAAATAATAAATACATGAATTACTAGTGTAGACTTGAAGGGGTAATTTAAGGAATATTATATATGATTGGTTTCTCATCACTCTAATTACGTATAAAAATCTTATGAATTTATACTACTTGTCATTATTACAACAAGTATCTCATGTGTAGTGTGTGATCCATATTTTCTAAATAATTATAAAGGCATTTTTTATAATTTTATTGTGTTTTCATGAATTAATGTGACATTAAATTTGTGATTGATATGTATCAAGATGGATACTTTCATACTAGGAAGGTACCTCATAATGAGGTTCCGTGTTTTATAACTCTCTAATTAGTTTGAAGTTGTTTCCTTATATACAACAACTTGGTACATGGGAATAAGAAGAACACTTTGTTAATTTTTATATTTTTTACTTTATAGATGCATGTATAATATAATAACATTGTTAATCAGAATGATTGAGTCACATGCATATTGTTGGAGAGAAATTATATTTATAAGTGCTCGCAAGCATTGGGAATATACTTGAAAAAAGGGTCAGGCCATGTGAATTGAGGTTGATAATAATCTACGTTTATGAGAAAGAGAATATAGACACCTAAGACATGCCATAGTGTGTAAATCTGATTAGTAGTAATGTGATATCACTGAGTATGTAAAGTTAAAGGGGAATATTGTAGATCTTATTTACAAAGGTCTTTGTTAAATATTATTCCTTGAGTTGGCGTAGAACACGTCTAAAACCTATCGTGGAGTAAATTTTGTTAAATCACGAAAGTGCTCAATCTGATCTTTGGATGGTGCTAAAAGTTAGCACAATTGGAATGGTTTTAATGCCTATGTGGGGTGAATTGTGATGGATACCCATCTTAAAAATTTCTAAGTTCAATGGGTCAAACGAAATCACAAAAGAACTCATGTTTTACGAAAACCATTCTAATTTAATAAAACAGTGTAGTCATTTTTTATTGTCACATGTGTTAGGGTGAGCTAATGATCTTAATTAGTTCATAGCCTTGTAAGAGGTGGTCTGCGACAATACAAACCTGATGAACTTACCTATATGAATGTGGGGGCTACGCCGAACTCCCTATGAGATCCTATAGGCTAAGGATACTAGAGCATTCATGAATATCGAGGTAAAAATGTGGGGCATCTTATAATACAAATTGTTAAAGGCATTATCAATAATGTCATGCAAGAAAACCTTTTGATCTGAGAAAGGTTTTAGTGCGTATATATGTCTTCACTAACTTCCGTTAAAGGTTCAAGAATTTTTTTCCCACCTAATATGGTTGTGTTACATATATGTATGCACGGGGAATCAATTTAAGTCCATAAGATATTGATACTTACAAAACTGATTATCCATTGTCCTTAAAACTTCTCTTATTACACTAGCTACATTTTTTTTTCTATCATGTGGGGGATTGCTGGAATTAATATTATTACTTATTCCAATATTTATTTAATTCAAAAGAAAATTAATATTTATAAATGTGAGTCTTTTTATTTAAGACTTTTTACTTGTATGACCTTTGGTATTTGAGACATTTCACTTTAAGACCTTTTAGATTTAATCTCCCCCTCATCATTATTTATGACTTATGGCCTTTCAACGATCTTGGAGTGACAAATTTTCCCTCATATAAAAGAAGATATATCCTCTCTTTTTAGATGGAGAACCAAAAATGTATTCTCATACTATATACACATGTTTTGGGCAATGGTTAAAAGGTATTTTCTATCTGTCTCCCTATACTACACTAGTGAGGTGGATGTCGTGTAACGTTGGAGGTTGATTGTCATGAGTCCGGGTGTACGTATCGGGGGAAATTCAACTTTAACATAGTGATTAATTTTACCCCACGACTTTTATTTAGATAAGTAATCCTAATTTTATTTTTTATCATCGGTTCTTTCGTTATTATTACTTTTAGCATTCGATGAAGAATGCTCATGATGTTGACCTCATGAATAAGAGTTTTAGCCTTCTATTTCTTGAGATATAAGGTCGAGATCTCAAACATAATAATTTTTGAACATTTGAAAAATATTTCATCTATTTGTTAATTTATAATCTCCGACATATGCATTATTTTTCTTTCTCGTATAATGTCATGTTAGTATAATCTGTTTAATTATTGGTCTACCGTTGTGACTCAATAACCTTTTGTAACATGAGGTATTGAAATAGTTGAGGACACAAGGTTGTTTAGTAAATGAATGCAATAAAGTTAATTCAATTTTTGCACAATAGTCTTCATATAAAGTTGTGTATTTAAATATTATTTTAATTTATTAAAAATTAACCTATGTAGTTAATAAAATGTGCAACCTGTAAACTATAATAATAAGTGGAATATCATGACATAGAACATTCTTTTCCTAGTGCTAAGCTACTGAATTGCATAGTTCATAGTTATTTTTTCATAAGTGTAAAGGTCATTGATGTTGTGGTACTTTCGAGCAAGATTTTTATATAATTTATATGTGATTTTCAAATGAAAATAGATGAGATCTTTACTATATGCAACCCTGATGGACAACAAGTGAGTCGATCACAAAAACTTTAAATGGTATCATAAATCATCTCATTTGGTGGCATCTGATCCGAGAGAAAAAGGAATGTAATAGCTGCTTTATTAATATTTTTGATGAAGTAGTTTCTTCTCAAACATACTTTTACTTCTCTTTCTTTTTTAACTTTGTAGTTGATAAGTATACAAAATATAATTCAAAAATTTTAATTTAGATTTTTGGAGTTCAATTTAGTTTATGTAACTTTTAAAAAGTGGTGGTTGATAAACTAAGTGGTAATATCGATTTCAGTCTTTTTGTAGGTGGAGTGTTTACATCCTTTTATTTAACCACTTCACCTGGATCAGCCCATACATATTTAGAAATGGCTTTTGGTTGTAGTCTCGCATTTTATAATAATAGGAAGTATGATGTCTTAGTAATGCTATCAAGGGCGGTGCTACATTTTAGCGATTTTAATATATATCTTTTATTATTTATTATTTTTATAGTTTTTTCTTTTGAAGTTCAAACTATTTTACTTTATAAGTTTGTATTGGGTGTATATTCCCAATTTAATTTAGTTTGGTAGGGTTTAGATATTTTTGGATGCCTCATGGGACTGTTGGATGCCTTATTTGGCACGTATCATGTAGAATTAAAATAATTATGGCCAAATTTTTATTTTATAAGTATTGCATTTGACTTTATATGGCGTTACAGTATGAATACAAATGTAAATTATTGGAGGTGGCATTTTATGAATTTGATGTTGCATAAGGCTAAAAATGGTGTTGTATTTCACACAAAATAGTGCTGCAAATGATAATATAGTGTTACATATGACTAAAATTTATGTTGCATATGACTAAAATCAGTGTTGCATTTAAAAAAATTAGTGTTGCATTAGATACTGTGGGGCCCCTGCCGACGTGGCAATGTGGGACCCGCTGCGGACGTGGATATATCGCGCACGCTGCTGACGTGGCAATATGGGGCCGCACTGATGTCGCAAGGTGGGTACCATTGCTAACTTGTAAGTATAATTCGTCACTTGTCATGTAGGACTTGCCATGTATGACAGGTAGTGAGATGGCATCATGTCTTATACGACAACAAGTGTTGCTGCCATTGTTTGCCTTTGGTGTTAGAAAAGAAGCATAATATAACGGTTTTCAGGTGATGCACAAAGTGTTGCCTATTCCATTATACAACATAATTTAGGCCTTACACAAGGGGGTTTCCTATTTGCATTTATGTTACAAGAAACATAGGCAACAAACTAGTGATCACATTTAATTATGGACAAACAAAAAATAATTTTAATGGAAAAATAAAAATTTCACCATCTAATAATTTTTAAGAATAACTATGTAAACTATTACCTATTAATTTTGTTTAAAAATTAATTTTGTCTAAAAATTAATTTTTAAAATATTTCAATTTCTAACTACTAGTTTTTTTCGTGAAAAATAATAAAACACAAAATTTATAGAAAAATAAATCATAAACTTAAAACTTTAGATGGAATATTTCACTTTTGATCTTATTCTTATTTAAAACTTTTGATAATTATCTTATTTTTAAAAGAATTATAGTTAATAATTAATAATTATTTCTTCCAAACATAATAATATAATTTTGTAACAAATTTTAAATATTTTTATGCCTTAAGTAAAATTTTAAAGTTCATAGACCCATATAAATTTAATATTGAAAGATTAAGGTTTCAAGTATCTGGTAAACTACAACAAACTAAGGTTAGAAATAAGTTAAAAATATTATTTGAATACAAATTTTTACACTTATTATAAATATACTGTTTGTATGTACTTATTCATGGATATTAATTACTTCTATTTACCAACTTTTGAACACCATTTAATATTATTGAAATCTTTAAATTCCTACCAAAATTTTAACTGTAATAATATTTTTTATAGTTTATTCTGTAATATTTAAATTTAATGATATTTAATAATTTAGAAATAGGAGTCTTTATTATTTTTGTAAGTACAAATGTTAGTGCACACATTGCCACAAAGTTATAAGAGTAGTTTTAAAGAGTTTTTGTTATAAGAAAAGCATTTGTTATATATCTACCTCTTAGCATTTTTTTTAAAAAAATTCATGTTAAAATAAAATTAAAAAAATACTTTATAAATAAATATCCACTAAAGTCAATTACATTAAGGTTAGGTCATTTTGGTCTTAAATTAATATTCACTTAATTTTAATTGTAGGGTCAGTTTCTTTAAAAATTTATATCAAGGGTGGTGATTCACTAAATTTAATTTTAATGTTACTTACTTTAATTAAAGATAAGGTAGCAGGTGTGTGAGTTTGTAATAACATCTCCAAGTATTAGCTAAAATAAGGTTAACAAAAATTTTATTTAACCTTTAAGGACTTTACTTCACTACTATTAGCTCTAATATATTCAATTTTTTAATAAATTCGAATATATATTAAATAAAGTTATAATTTTTAATAAAATATATTTAATGCTAGTATGAGAATATTTTTATGTTTATATCAATATTTTAAAGTAAACTTTAAATAAAAATATATATATTTATTAATATTGATTGAAGATATAAAACATACTTAAAATAAATAAAAAATATTTAACAAATATTACCACAAATAAATAAAATATATGATGACTAAAACATATCTTTTATATTAGAATTTTTACAAATTTAGTTAAAAATAAAATGATATTTTTATACCTAACATTAAATTATATTTTTATGTTCTAAATAAAAATAAAAATTGTGCATCTATACATATAATATTATAATGATGAACATATATATACATAGTTGTTATATTATAAATTTATATAATTTATACATGTACACACCTAGATATCAACTAGATTAAAAAAAATACAATCTATAAATATATGTACAAACTTATTTTTGCACATTACATAAAAATTAAAATAGCAATACATCAAAACATCTACTGAATGGTTGATGAAAACAAAATTTATACATACAGGCGTTTGAGAAAAATAAGAAAAATAATGGTGAATAATATAGAGAACCCCAAGAGGATTAACCAATTTAGAAAATCAAATTCTCATAGCTATAATTTTAGCTAGGGTTGGAGTGGTTTAAAATTAGGATAATAGCTAAATCGGATTCTACATTGACAAATATAATTTAACTAGATTGGGCCGCTGTAGATGTTCTAAGTATAAGTAGTGTTTAAATTAAAATATTTTTTTTAGAAACTCTAATATTACCTTATGAATGATCTTAATTCAAAATTAATTATTCTAATGACAAAGGCCGACATAAATGTGTGTTGGGTTTGTAAGTTTATATGTACTTTTATAAGTAGGTGTATAGGTTAAAAAACTTCAGTATTCATTATTCTAATAAATTGTTTAAAATATTATTAGAATAAGAACTGTAACCTTACATATTCTTGTTAATACACTCCATTCAAAAATGATATTAATGCATATGTAATTTTTTGCCGTGTGATTCAAAATATTTTTAATTATTATAATTATTTTGATAATAATATTAAATTATGTTGAACCAATGCTCTAAAAGAATTTATTAAACTACCCCTTTCTTTATTAAATAATAGGCATGACACCACTAATAACAATTTTTTGTTTGAGTGAAATTAAAGTAATAATGTAGATTTGTATAATTATTAAAATTTAAAAAAATTCAACAATAAAAATGTGAGATATTAAAACATCAATAATGAGTGTACAAAAAAAATATTTTTTTCTCCTAATAAGCTTTAATTTTAGAATTATTAGAATGAGATATGAGAAATGGAGATAGAATGAGAAAAATTATGTATATTTCTAACATGAGGCATAAAAGAAAAATCACAAAAATCTCTTCTTAATATCATGAAAAAACATCATATTTTTCCAAGTACAGCTAAAAAGAGATAAATTATCAAATGAAACCTAGCTAGCTAGTTCACCTAGATCAGGAGTTGTTTCTACCAACAAATTTGCATACCGGCCAGTATCCCTATACACGCTTGCTTCTCATTAGTGATGGTGATTTTTCTTCTCTTTTGCATTGGTGGAGCCAGAATGTCCTGAAGAAGTTCATGGTCTCTAAGCATAACTAGTTGTTCAGAGATTTTCATGGAATTAAATAAAATAATTGTTTTCAAAAGATGATCTGGAACTGGAACTGATAGCACCGCTAGTAGCAGCAGTAGAAGGAGGAGGAATAACAACATCTGGAGCTCCAAAGGTGTTGGAATTAGAAAAAGATAGATTATTGTACATATAATTAGGATGATACTCATGTTGTTGCCCATGTGATGCCAGTTGGTCAAAGTGAAAGGCCGGTTAATATCACCAGCACCACTAGGGCTACTATGCACCAATGGCACCACCATCAAAGTTGTCAGGAATACCGATACTACTACCCCAATGGAACTAGTATATTTATATGCATTGGTCCCCATCATTCAGGTAGGAGTATTGTGGTCAACAACGTTACCTTTGAAACAACTATCAAATTCACTACCAAAGTTACCACCATCACCGATGTTACTACTAATAAAGTTACGGCGAATACCACCACTAACACCCCGGAATCCCAATAATAAACTTGCCGCCACCAAGGCGGTAAGTAAAATCACTGCCGCCACTCCTAAATATACCACTACCGATGCTACCACTAGCACCAACAGTGCCACAACTAAATCTACCAGCCATGCCACAATCATGGCCACTACTAAGATTACCCAACATACCACCAATGTTATCACTAAAGCTACTAGCCTTGCCACCATCAATGCCACCACTGAAGCTACCACCAACGCCTCTACGAAAACTATCCAATGTATCACCAATGCTATAACGTGTAATGTCATTACCAAAGTTTCCACCAATGACACTCCTTATTTTAGCACCAACTTCACCAACACCAACAATGCCACCACCAATTCCCCTGTAAAGATTACGGCTACCAATCCCCCCAATTGCACTACAAAGATCACCATGACCAATGCAACCACGAATGCCACCAATTCGACTACGAAGATCACTACTACCAATTCCACAGATGGACTAGTAAAATTACCACTACGAATTCTATCACCAATGGCACCAAAAACAGTATTACTACTGTATTCAGGAAAACCATAACCTTTTAAATCGTTTTATATGTTTTCACGTGGTGCAATCACGGGCCAAACATGATTGTGAGTACCTTCATAAGTGGTGATTGTTACCATATTAATCCAAGCCTGTGATTATTTATTTAGTTTTTTTCATTTTATTTGGTGTCCCAGCTGTCTGTTAAGTCGAGCTAGACTGGTCTTGCAGTAGTGGCATGGGTTTAGGAGAGTTGAACAAATAAACATGTAGTAGTCCATGTGTTTAAGAAAGAAGTTGTTTCTAGTTTCTAGTTTCTAGCAGTTTACTTTGTATGCACTTTCTATATAGGGTGTAACGTTCAGTTAATAAAGCAATGAGTTCCCCAAGAGCGCCTTTGTTCTTCTCTGTGTTAATCTTGTCTGCATAATACATTTACACTTTGATCTGCAACAATCTGGTATCGAAGCCTTTAATAATTGGTTGGTGACCAAGTGTATGCCCAGACAAAGAACGATGGAACCTGAGAAGAGCAAGGAGAACATGGTGGGTTTGACTTATCCCATGCTAACGGGAGGGAACTACACAGTATGGGCCTTAAAGATGAAGGCCTGTATGCAAGCCCATGGGATTTGGGAAGCTGTGACACCGAAGGACCCGATAGCTACAGTAGAGGAAAAGAAGGATAATATGGCACTAGATGTCATCTATCTGTAGAGATAATACACACACGCACACACTTGTATGTATATTAAACTGTGGAAAATATAAAATACTGTTCTAACTCTTTAGTTTTGTATACAAAGGATAATAAATACTACCTACATCACGTATGGCTACAAAATAGGAATCACTAAGATAGTAACCGAAAACAAACTCCTAATTCTATTCCATCACTTATCGACTCCTACAACTATGTTACGAGACTCAGACTAAATCAACTCCTATTATAATTAAACAAAAAACCATATTTAGATTAATTAAAATCCAACACATTCCCCCTAATCTAAATATGTTTTTTTTCCTTCAACTACTTCGTACTTGTATTTGCTGGAGCCAGATCCACGACTCCCACCAGCTTTCTCAGACCTTCGAATTTAATTTTTCCTAGAGCTTTAGTTAATATGTCTGCACGTTGCTTGTCTGTGCTCACGAACTCAACTTCCAGTTCCCCACGCTCTATACATTCACGAATGAAATGAAAACGTACGTCTATATGTTTGCTCCTCCCGTGCAATACCGGATTTTTAATCAGTTCAATCGCAGATTTATTGTCTACATGAAGTATTACAGGCCTAGTACTTTGTCCCGTTATCTCTTGCACTAAACCACGAAGCCATATGCTTTGGCAAGCTGCGTATGTAGCTGCCATGTACTCTGCCTCGCATGAGGACAGAGCAATCACCCGTTGTTTTTGTGAAGCCCAGGATATCAGACCTCCATTGAGATAAAAACACATCCCCCCTGTACTCCTTCTACCTGTCACGTCTCCGGCCAAGTCGCTATCTGAGTAACCGCAGAGGTCTTGAGTGCTTTCATCCCCTGCACTTGCATAACTCAACCCATAATTAACCGTGCCCTTTACGTACCTTAGAACATATTTTATCGCCTGCTAATGCTTCACGGTTGGTCGTTCCATAAAACGACTGATTACACCAACAGCATACGAGATATCTGGTCTCGTGTGTGTTAGGTACCTGAGACTTCCGACAATACTTCTGTAATTATTTGCATTTACCTACTGTCCCTCTTTGTCCTTGTCCAGCTGAACCTTACATTCCATGGGAACCTTCGTAGCATTACAATACATCATCCCTGCCTTTTCTAATATTTTCTTTGCATATGAAGTCTGTTTCACTGTAGTGAAGCCCAAACCCTGATTTACCTCGATTCCAAGATAATAAGACAGCAAACCAAGATCACTCATCTCAAACTTCTGATTCATTTGTAGTTTAAATTTCTCAATCTCCGATTTGTTCGAGCCAGCCACAAGAAGATCGTCCACGTAAACCCCAATTATTAAAGTTTCACCATTGCTGCACCTCGTATAAACAGCCTGCTCGTGTAAACATTTCTTAAATCCCAACTCCTTTAAACACTCATCTAGTCATGTGTTCCAATCTCTAGGGGCTTGACGTAGACCATACAGCGCTTTGAAAAGTCTATATACCTTGTGTTCTTCTCCTTTCTTCTCGAACCCTTCGGGCTGTGAAATATAAACTTCTTCAAGAAGGATCCCATTTAGAAAAGCTGACTTCACATCAAGATGGTGCACCTGCCATCCTTTCTTAGCTGAGAGAGCCAATAGTAGTCGTATTGTTTCCATGCGAGTCACCGGAGCAAAAACTTCCTCGTAATCGATTCCTTTAGTCTGAACATACCCCTTGGCGACTAGACACGCTTTGTGTTTGACCACGTTCCCCTCAGAATCCTTTTTAAGCTTGTATACCCACTTTAAACCAATGGGCTTGTGACCAGGAGGGAGCTCGGTGAGGACCCATGTTTTGTTTATCTCGATGGTTTCGATTTCAGCAGTCATTGCTTTCTTCCATTCATCTTCCATCGCTGCTTCTTTATATGACTGGTCCCTCGATCTTCAACAACATGAGTTCAAATTCTGGATGTTCAATCCTCTCGTTTTCTTCATACAACTCCATCAGATTTCTGTACCGCATTGGTTGTTCACTGTTCTCAGAGGATGTCGTGTTCCTGATACTGCTACTATTTGGAGTTGTTGTGGTCGTACTATATATAGATTCTGCGGATTGTGATGTATGTGGAGGCGTGGTTTGCTCATGCTCATGTACCATTCCTTTATGCTCATTGTCATTGACCACCACCACACTCACGGGAAACGTCACTTCGCTTTCTCTGTTTTCCTCCCACTGCCAGAGTTCATTTTCTTGTACAACCATATCTCTGCTAACATGGACTGCTCCGGTGTTTGGATCAAACAGTCTGTTCCCCTTCGTTCCCGGCTCTTTCCCGAGGTATATCACACTACAAGAAATTTGCAATCACACAACACCTATGAAACAACGGTCGACCAAAAAACCGTTGCCCCAAATTAGGAGACGACGGAGAATTTTTTTTTCACGAATAACTGTTGTTAGACAACATGTAGAACAACGGTTATAGCAGTTTTTCGAAAGACTTGTCTCTGTGGCATCCTCTTATTGAGGTAGACAACAGTTCTTAAATTGCACTGTTGTCTTAGATCTTTAACATAACAGTCCAAAACCGTTGTTAATAAGCTAACTTATTATAATCTCGGACAACGGTTTTGGACTAATTTGAAAAAACAGTTGTTACAAAATATACATATAAACAACGGTTTACGGAGTCTGTTGTATAAAGGAGTCAACAGAGAAGCATCATACAACGGTTTTACAATTTTGACAGAATAACTGTCGTCTGTTTACAAGAAATCATGGCACCACCTGATTGGTGGAAATTATTTCACTTGGATCGCTGAGTTGGCGAAATGAGAGTCATTGATTGATTTTACTTGGATTGCTTAGTTGGAAGAATGAGAACCGTCGATTGTGAGAATTTATCACACAACGGTATTTTGCAGAAACCGTTGTGTAACATCTAAAATTAAGATTGGTTGATAATTAGCGAAATAATCTTTTCAAATGATTTTTTAGACGATCCAACCTTACGGATGTTAACATATATTGATTTTAGCCATGTAAAAAAATAATAAAAAATTTCAAAATTTATCTTGCTTGACTTTATAAGGAAAGTGAGGTAAAAGTACAACTCCCTAAAACAAGATTCGTAGCCGATTAACGAAATAAATTTTTCAAATTATTTTTTGGATGATCCAACCGTAGGGATCTTAACATATATTAATTTTAGTCACGTAAAAAAATAAAAAAAAATCAAAATTTATCTTGCTTGAGTTTTTAAGGAAAATGACGTAAAAGTACAACTCCCTAAAACAAGATTCGTTGCTGATTAATGAAATAATTTTTTAAAATGCTTTTTTGGACAATCCAACCGTACGGATGTTAAAATATATTAATTTTAGCCATGTAAAAAAATAATAAAAAAATTCAAAATTTATCTTGCTTGACTTTATAAGAAAAATGAGGTAAAGGTACAACTCCATGAAACAAGATTCAATGATGATTAACAACATATTTTTTTAAATGATTTTTTGGACGATCCAACCGTACGGATGTTAAAATATATTGATTTTAACCATGTAAAAAAATAATAAAAAATTTTAAAATTTATCTTGTTTGAGTTTTTAAGGAAAATGAGGTAAAAGTACAACTCCCTAAAACAAGATTCGTTGCCGATTAACGAAATAAATTTTTCAAATGATTTTTTCGACGATCCAACCGTACAGATGTTAAGATATATCAATTTTAGTCATAAGAAAAAATTATTAAAAAATTTTAAATCCATCTTGCATGTGAGGATTAGAAAAATCCGGTAAAAGTACCCCTCCCGACAAGAAGACTCGTTCCCGATTTACAAGATTAATTTTTAAAATGATTTTTTCGACGATCCAACCGTACGGATGTTAAGATATATCAGTTTTAGTCATATGAAAAAATTATTAAAAAATTTGAAATTCATCTTACACGTCAAGATTAGAAAAATCCGGTAAAAGTACCCCTCCCGACAACGAGACCCGTTCCCTATTTACAAGATTGATTTTTAAAATGATTTTTTCGACGATCCGACCGTACGGATGTTAAGATATATCGATTTTAGTCATATGAAAAAATTATTAAAAAATTTGAAATTCATCTTGCACGTCAGGATTAGAAAAATCCGGTAAAAGTACTCCTCCCGACAACGAGACTCGTTCCCGATTTACAAGATTGATTTTTAAAATGATTTTTCGATGATCCGACCGTACGGATGTTAAGATATATCGATTTTAGTCATATGAAAAAAATATTAAAAAAATTGATATTAATCTTGCACGTCAGGATTAGAAAAATCCGGTAAAAGTACCCCTCCCGACAACGGGACTCGTTCCTGATATACAAGATTGATTTTTAAAATGATTTTTTCGACGATCCAACCGTATGGATGTTAAGATATATCGATTTTAGTCATATAAAAAAATTATTAAAAAATTTAAAATTCATCTTGCACGTCAGGATAAGAAAAATCTGGTAAAAGCACTACTCCCTAAAACAAGATTCGTTGCTGATTAACGAAATGATTTTTTGAAATGATTTTTTGGACGATCCAACCGTATGGATATTAAAATATATTGATTTTAGCCATGTAAAAAAATAATTAAAAATTTCAAAATTTATCTTGCTTGACTTTATAAGAAAAATGAGGTAAAGGTAAAACTCCGTGAAACAAGATTCATTACTGATTGACAACATAGTTTTTTAAAATGATTTTTTGGACGATCCAACCGTACGGATGTTAAAATATATTTATTTTATCCACGTAAAAAAATAATAAAAAATTATTAATAAATTTAAAATTCATCTTCCTTGTCAGGATTAGAAAATTCTAATAAAAGTACCACTCTCAACAACGAGACTCGTTCCGGATTCACAAGATTAATTTTTAAAATATTTTTTTTCAACCATCCAACCGTACGGATGTTAAGATATATCGATTTTAGTCTTATGAAAAAATTATTAACAAATTTAAAATTCATATTGCATGTTAGGATTAGAAAATTCTAGTAAAACTTACACTCCCGACAACGAGACTCGTTCCCGATTCACAAGATTATTTTTTAAAATGGTTTTTTCGAAGATCCAACCGTACGGATGTTAAGAAATATCAATTTTAGTCAAAAGAAAAAATTATTAACAAATTTGAAATTAATCTTGCATGTCAGGATTAGAAAAATACAGTAAAACTACGATAAATATAATTAAAATACGACAAATATAATTAAACTACGACAAATATAATTAAGTATAATACGATAAATATAATTAAAATATTAAAAAAATTATAAATTAAAATATTTATTAAATTATTTTCCCATTATCACCCAATTTTTCCATTCCCTCTAATGAAATTTCATTTCCCCCTTCCTCCAAATTTCATTTCCCCCCTTATCTCTCCCTTTTTTCCTTTAATTCATTTTTTGTGTGATCCCCCAATTTCCCTTTCCCTTTCCCATCTTATCTCTACCCGCCTTCATCTCCCTCATTGTTCCTCTGCCACTCTTCTATCTCCGGTTTCTTACCTTTTTATTTTCAAAATCACATCGATTAAGCCCAGCCCATTCCCTACTCTCACCAACCTGACCCGAAATCCCCTCTCAGTCTCCTCCATTTCACCCCAACTCGAAACCCTCAAAACCGCCGCAATCGCCGTCATTGGAACCAGCTCTGTCGCCTCCGTCGCCGCCATTGTCGTCATTGGAACCAGCCCCGAGTTTGAGAGTCGTGGTTAGGATTTTGGGGATTTTGTTAGGGTTTTGTGATTTGGAGGAGTGGAAGGATGTTAAATTAGGGTTCAAGATGCTCATTAAATTCTTCATTGATAGACGTCCCAAGGTATTTATATCTTCACAATTTGCAATTTGTATTTTTTCAATTTGCTCTGTTAAGCTAAATGAAATGAAAAATGGTATCATGATTGATGTTTTTTAGCTTTAATTCTAATGTCTTTTGTGTTTGTTAGGCAATTGTAGTTTTTTAGTTACATTTAGTTTAATTTGTTACAAATGTTAGCTGTGGAGGAATGGAGGTGCAGATATGAAGAGGCTGAGAAAGAAGCTGAGAAAGGCTTGACACTTCTGCTAGAGTGGGGAAGTCCATGGGACAAGAGAATGTCATGGGAAGGATGGATTGCTTGGGCTAGAGTTTTGTTGATGAAGGCCAAGAAGAAATCTTGGCCACATACTTCTTGGTGTATACTCAACTTGGCCAAGAAGATTATAAACTATTGTCAACTTATAACTTAGTATGTTTGCATATTTTGATTATGTGTTTCCTTGTTCCAAATTCTGATACATTATGTTTAGCTTCTTTGAATTGAAAACATATGATTGTCGTTGCGTTGGTCTTAAATTTGATCTCTCTCTCTCTGGGTAAAACTTGGGTGGTCTATTTTAATGGCAGAAATGTACTGCTAGAGTTGTATTGAATTAAAACAAAAATTGTGATACATGCTGCGAGTTGGGTTCTTTTTTTTATGTTAAATGATATTTGAGTCGTGAATAGTATAAAAGGAGCATGCACTGATTGTAATTATATGTTGGTTATTTTTTTCTGTTGTAGGTTCTTAAATGTGCTCAAGATTGTGTTGTGAATGTTAAAAATGATGGGTGATTTATCAGCCACAAAATCATCAAATTTATTGCATTGTATGCTTGCCACTAACCATTAGTTTTGACATTCAAGTTTGGTTATAGGCATAGCAGAACACATATAATATTAATCAAAACTGATAGGTCTTCCTGCATATAATATTATCCAGGTATGAAATGTTTATTTTGATGTTGCAGTATCAAGTATATGCAGGTGATTGTTTGATTAATGCAGTCGTACTTCATACACTGATAGGTCTTCCTGCATCTCCACCTGTACCTTAAACCTTTGATAGTGAGGCATATTCCGGTCTGGATAGTAAAAGGAAGGAGACCTTTTAAGCCCCTGGGGGTTGACGTCAATAGGCAGCAACATAAAAATGGACTTAAAGGCAGTGTAATTGCAATTATAGTTTTGCTAGGCTCTCTGTCTCTGACTCTTTATTGTGCAGTTTCTTGGGTTATGTTGTTCAGACACAGAAGGAGAAATGCCCGACCAGGGTTAAATTTAACAATTCCAATGCCTTCACCAGCAAAATCCTTAGGCAAGACTTGTATCCACTATCCAGTGGTGTAAAGTATAGTCTTTCTTGTACCCACTAGTGATCTTGCATGCAGAAAAAACTTACCATTGTTATCCATCATTACAATGATCAGATTTAGAATAAAATGAATCTTTAGTGTGTGAAATATACTTTTAATATTACAGAGGCATGTGCATTCCCACTTTTTTTTGGCATGCTGACCCAGTATTTTGAGTATATATGTTGTCCATTCACAGCTTCAAAGATTGGCAGTGGCCTGAGTTTTATTTCACCATCATACAAAACTGGTATTTCCCCTTATACTAAAATTTCTTAGCAGCCTGATGTTCTGATTAATTTTTGACAAGACTTCTCGAAGTCATACACTTACGTCTATGGTTATGCAGGGAAATTATTCACAA
This sequence comes from Apium graveolens, assembly GCF_009905375.1. NCBI lineage: Eukaryota > Viridiplantae > Streptophyta > Magnoliopsida > Apiales > Apiaceae > Apium > Apium graveolens. Next base: position 199,408,538 of record NC_133651.1, read on the forward strand.
AGGAACTACCATCATCTTGCTGGTCACCAAATGGTATTTTTTTTGTTAATTGCAAGCAAGGATATAATCATTTTCATATGGGGCAAGACTGGGAATGCCTTTATATGTGTGTGCAAATATAAGGTAATATATAGGTAAATTCATTATCACAGTTATAGTTATTTGTTAAGATTATTGTCATGCCAGCTTTTTAGTAAGTTATTGTTCATACATGCTTTTGCAATTTTGCAAGTATGTTTCCAGTCACGAAATGGGTTGCAACAGATGTTATGTTGTGCATGTTTGGAAGCATTTTAATCCATTGACTTGTTTTTTCTACCGACCTCTTGTAAGTCGTTTTAGGTAATGAAAAAACTTAAGTTATTTATTTTCCTTAAATTATGTAATTTTAACAACCCTTTTTATTTTAGTTGCCAAGATGTTTCAAAATTATGAGAGATGTGTATTTGTTTTATGTTATTGTTCTTGGGTAAAAAAGAGCATGTATCTTGGATAAAAAATAAGCATGTATCTTCGATAAAAAATTAGATTGTCCTAGTATACATCTGAAATTGATTTATTTTATACTAGTACCTTGTATATAATGTAAAATTTGTGCACTTTTGATTAAGCTTTTTCCGATGCATTCAATGTGATTTAATTCATGTCCTAACTCCAACAAATAACTAATATTGCAGGTAACAGGATGTTAAGTTTGAAGATGGAAGAGAAAAGGAGGGGAGCTCAAGATCTCAATTTCTTAATTGAAAAATGAGTGTTAAAAATAGATTTGTAGCTACAATTGTAATTCTTCTTTATAAATTTTGAATATTAAATTTTAATTTTATTTGTAATTTTTACAATAGGATTAAGACACAGTTTTATTTTAACAATACTATTTGATTTGTTTTTAAATGAGTTTGATCTGGTACACAATTGTGTGAAAGCCATTAAAAATTATTAAAATCATTGTATGTCTTACTTTATAAAATTATTTTCTTCTAACAATATCTTGGTCATTACAAAAACTGTTGTGAGCATAGCTGAAACACAATACCCAAAAAATAAAAAACCGTTGTCTAAAGTATTGTTTTCTAAATAAAAACTATTGTTTAACTAGATGAAATTTATACATAAACTGTTGTAGGATTAAATTCACATAACATTATTTTTAACTATTGTGCCTCTAAATTGTTACAACTGCTAAGAAACTGTTGTTTGTAGAATATTAGAAAGGGTCATATGCGTTGTGTGAATAAAATGAGACAAAGGTTTTATATTCAGTTGTGTGCTGTATTTGTTACAATGGTGCGTAACCATTGTATGAGTGCCAAACACACCGCCCCCGGATAGACAACGAAAAATTCATCTTTTAGACAACGGTGAAAAACCATTGTCTGATTCAAAATTTCTTGTAGTGTCACTGTTTTGCTACGATCATCTAGTTTAGTCACCTTCACAGTTGGTATTTTCATGAAGGCAACTCGGCCAAACACCTTGACATGAGACAGATCGGGCCTTTTCCCACACCAAGCTTCATATGGAGTCCTGTCGTTCAAGCTTCGAGTTGGTAATCTATTGAGGATGTAGACAGAGTGTCGAACTGCCTCTCCCCACAGAAAAGATGGGAGCTTTGATTCCTTTAGAAAACTTCTTGTCATTGTAATGACGATACGATTACGACGTTCAACCACCCCATTTTATTGTGGGGTGTAAGGTGTCGTGTAATGCCTCAGAATCCCAGCGTTTTCACAATATGACGTGAATTCCCTTGAACAGAACTCACCACCCCTGTCAGTTCTCAAAATCTTGATCCTCTTCTCGGTTCCAGTTTCAACCTAGACCTTGAATTTTTTGAACATCTCGAAAGCCGTGCTCTTTTCCTTTAGCATATATACCCACATTTTACGACTAAAATCATCAACAAATAAAATAAAATATCGATTACCTCCGGGAGTTGCGGGCTGAATCAGTCCACATATGTCGGCATGTACTATCTCCAAGGCTTGTTTCGCAATAAAATTTGCTTGATGAGGGAAGGGTTTCCTTGCTTGCTTAGACAACAGACACCCCTCACACCGTTTCAATGGTTGCATAAACTTTGGAATCCCATATACCATTTCCTCTCGTGACATGAGTTCCATTGCTTGAAAGTTGACGTGTCCCAGCCTTGCATGCCAAAGCCATGTATCTTCTTCAACCTTGGCAAGTAAACAGTTTGAGTTACTATCCTCGAGACTAATTTTATACAATCGATTTTCGGACCGCTTTACTTTCATTAGCAGACGTCCACCTTCCTCGTAGACCCACAGATAATCACCATCGATCACTACTTTATTTCCTGCTTCAGAAAGTTGTCCCAAGCTTATGATATTATTGCATAAAGTAGGAATAAAATATACCTCCTTAAGAACCCTCTCTTCGCCATTTTTGCACTTGAATGACACACACCCCTTTCCCTTTATTTTCACAATAGATCCGTCTCCAAACTTCACATGCTCGGTCACACTTTCATCGAGTTCTTTAAATTTTCCCCGTTGGCCAGTCATGTGATTGCTGGCGCCATTATCCAGGTACCAGACCTGCGATTCCCTCTGATGTCCAGTGTCTGCTTGTAGTTTGGGCACCATAGCTTTCTCGTTTAACAACAATAATTCACCACCAGTCATGTGTTCAATTTTTCCCACTTCGGCGATTAACAGGGCTGGTTCATCTCCCTGTATTACTGATAAATTTACCTCCTTTGAGGTATCTCTCTCTCTCTCTCCGCAGTTTTCGGCATTCAACGGCGTAGTGGCCATAGGCCTGACAGTTAAAACACCGCACACGGCTTCTGTCTCGTCCTCCACGGGATTCTTCCCTTCTTCGAGAGTCACTACCAGTCCTCCACTTTATCCACTCCTCGCGACTGAGCAACAGTTGTCCATCGTTATTGCTCTCCTTCTTTCGCAATTCATCTTCAGTTAACGGTAGTTGCCCTTGGGTTTATTCTACAGTTCCACGAACTCTCTCTTCATGAGCTTTTAATGACCCAATTACTTCTTCTACATATATTTGTTCGAGATTTCCAAACTGCTCAATCGCGGACGCAATCTGTAAAAATTTAACAGGGACAGCCCTTAACAACTTCTTAACAACATAGGCTTCTTCCATTTTTTCCCCTACTGCCCTGATATTAGTCACCAATCCGTTAAGTTTTAGATAAATCTCATCAATCTGGTCGGTCTCCTTCATAACCAAACCTTCAAATTCCCCTTTCAGGGTTTGTGCCCACGCCATCTTTACTTTTTCCGCCCCAAGGCACATCGTTTTGACAGCGTTCCAAATTTCCTTGGACGTTTGTTTGTCTGCAAGGGACAACAATAGGTCTTCCGGAATTCCTTGATAAATAATGGCGAGAGCTCGTTTGTCAGTTTTGTCCTCCACCACTCCAGCAGCATCCTTTGGTTCTATGGCTTCCCACACTCCATGGGCCTACATAAACACCTTCATTTTTAAGGCCCATGCTGTGTAGTTAGTCTTGGTTAACATCGGATAGCTGAGCCCAAAGGAGCTCTCTTTACCTTTGCTGGGTTCCATCTGGCAGCGATCACAGTATGGTTTAGTAAAGCTCTGATACCAGGTGTAGAGATAATACACACACGCACACACTTGTATGTATATTAAACTGTGGAAAATATAAAAAACTGTTCTAACTCTTTAGTTTTCTTACAAAGGATAATAAATACTACCTACATCAGGTATGGCTACAAAATAGGAATCGCTAAGATAGTAACTGAAAACAAACTCCTAATTCTATTCCATCACTTATCGACTCCTACAACTACGTTACCAGACTCAGACTAAATCAACTCCTACTATAATTAAACAAAAAACAATATTTAGATTAATTAAAATCCAACACTATCGGGGGATACCTGAGGATATTCTCTTTTCCATAGCAGACAAGGAGACTGCTAAGGAGGCCTAGGAGGCTGTAAAGGTGATGTGCCAGGGAACTGAGCGGGTGAAAAAGGCTAGAGTATAAATTTTGAAATCTGATTTGAAGCAATAAGTATGAAGAAGGGTGAGTCCCTTGATGATTTTTGTTTGAAACTTAGTGGATTAGTGATTAATATACGTGCATTAGGAAATGAAATGGTGGAGTCGTGTGTCGTAAAGAAACTACTACGTGCAATGCCAACAAGGTTCTTACAGATCACTTCAGCCATCGAACAATTCGGTGACTTGGACACGATGAGTGTGGAAGAACTCGTTGGATCGTTGAAAAGTCATGATGAACGTTTAGGTGGAAAGAACGAGTCTACTAAAGGTACTGGTCAACTACTTCGTACTGAAGAAGAATGGAGAAAAAGGGATAAACAGGAAAGTAAACTATTGCTTACCAAGGAGGAATGGATAAAAAGGTCGAGTAAGGTTGAGGGGAGTGGCCAAAAAATTCGAGTGAAGGAACCATATCGTGGTGGTCGTAACAAATCTAAGGTTAGATGTTTCAATTATCTTGGGTATGGCCATTATGCTGCTGAATGCAAAAGGTCAAAATGTGATAAGGATCAACAGGAGGAGGTGAATATAGCTCAAGTTCCAGATGGTGAACCGGCCCTGTTATTGACAGAATGTGAAGAACAGGAAAATAACGTGTTGTTAATCAATGAAGAGAAAGTAAATCCGAGACTTGATTCCAACAAAGTTGCAAACACCACTGTATCAAACTTATGGTATTTGGACAACGATGCAAGCAACGATATGATTGGGCATAAATCAAAATTTAAGGAGTTAAATGAAGACATAACGGGACAAGTAAAGTTTGGTGATAGATCATTGGTACCCATCAAGGGAAAGGGGTCTATCTCGATAAAGTGCAAAGATGGTGATGAGCGAGTTCTAAGTGATGTGTATTATATACCTTCTCTTTGTAGTAACATTATAAGTCTCGGACTGATTGCTGAGGACGGGTATAAAACTTACTATGAATGGCGAATTCTTATGGGTACGAGACGAGCTGGGCGTGTTGTTCATGAAGGTGAAGAGATCCATGAACCTGTTGTACAAGATCATAATCGATATCGGGGAAGTAAGATGTTCATTATCAGAAAAAGACACACAAGAATGGCTTTGGTACTCAAGGATCGACCATGTAAACTTTAATGCTATGCAAGAACTCAGATCGAAACAGATGGTTCGTGGATTGAAAAGTTACAGAACCCCAAAGATGTATGTCCAGTATGCTTAATGTCGAAGCAAACACGAAGATCATTCCCATCCAAAATGAACTATAGTGTAAATAGAGTTTTGGAGCTTGTACATGGTGACTTGTGCGGACCTATCACACCTTCAACAGTGGCTGGAAACAGGTACGTGTTCTTGTTAGTTGATGATTTTAGTAGGATGATGTGGGCCTATTTATTGAAAACTAAAGATGAACTGTTTGAGACCATCAAGAATTTCAAAGCAATGGTTGAGGATGTAAAGGAATGAAAAATTAAAACCTTCAGGACATATCGTAAAGGCGAGTTTTGTACCAAAGATTTTTGAAATTTTTGTGAAGAAAATGGCATTAACAGAAACTTCACAGCAACGTACTCACCCCATCAAAATGGGGTAGTTGAGCGTTGAAATAGAACAATGGTCGAGATGGCACATAATCTGTTGAAAGAGAAGCAGATGCCAAGTCAATTTTGGGGGGAAGCTATTCGACATGCCATCTACTTATTGAATCGACTACCCACTAGAGCAGTGTCTGGTGTTACTCCTTATGAAGAGAAACCACATATAGGGCATATTCGTGTGTTTGGATGTATAGCACATATGCGAATTCCAAGTGTAAACATGCAAAAACTGGATAACAGAAGCAAGAGGGTGGTGCATCTAGGCAAGGAACCTGAAACAAAGGCATACAAGTTATATGACCCAGTTAGCAAAAGGGTTCATGTGAATAAGGACATAGTTTTTGAAGAAACAAAATCGTGGGTTTGGGAACAAGAGGCAGAGAAAAAAATAAGAGATGGAGATAATTTTGTTGTGCTTGGAATGGGTCCTGTCAAAACGAGAACTAATGATACAACAAGAGTTGAAAACTTGACAAGAAATCATTCAGAAAGTACTGAGGAAGGAAGTATTAAGGAGTCTTGATATGGATCAAACTCAGAATCACAGCAAGAGTCCCCACATGCAGAGAATTTTGGGCTCACGTATACAAAGGATAGTGGAAACAATATCTTGACAGGGTATAAAAATAGTGACTTAGCAGGGAACCTTGATGATCGAAAGAGCACGAGAGGCATGACATTTTATTTGAATGAAAGCTTAATAACATGGGTGTCTCAAAAGCAGAGATGTGTTGCACTTAGTTCATGTGAAGCTGAGTTTATGGCGACAACAGTTGCAGCCTGCCAAGCCATTTGGTTAAAGAATCTGTTATCCATGATTACAGGTGAACGTATTGGTCTTGTGTTGTTATATGTCGATAATAAATTAGCAATCGACTTAGCTAAAAACCCAATTTTTCATAGAAGGAGCAAACATATTGATATACGCTACCACTTCATTAGGGAGTGCATGGAGAAGGGTGAAATTATCTTGAAGCATATAAGTTCAGAAATGCAACGAGCAGACGTCCTAACAAAGTCACTTGCAACAGTCAAATTCAAGAAGATGCGGAAATTAGTTGGTGTAGTGAACCTGTCTGAGCAAGCTTAGATTAGGGGGGAATATGTTAGCATATTAATCCAAGCTTGTGATTATTAATTTAGTTGTTTTGAATTTATTTGGTGTCCCAGCTGTCTGTTAAGTCGAGCTAGACTTAGTGCCGTTTGGGAAATCTTAAAATAAGTAACTTATGATTTAAAATGAATAAGTAATTTATAAGTGATAAGTAAATAAATACTTATAAGTTATATAAGTGTTTGGATAATTTCACTTATAAGTCAGAATTTTTTTTAATTTAATAAATCAAAATAAATAATTTTTAAATATAATCATATTATTTCCTGAATTTTAGATTAGATTAACATTTAAAAATATAATTTTTAAAATTAAAGTTAATAAAAACGCAAAAAATCAAATTAAGTTGAGAAAAAGTACGTCATTACTAACATTCAATTTATGAGCTTATAAGTTGAAAATCTGACTTATAAATTAGGTACACCAACACTCCTCGATAACTACTTACGGGGGGCTTATAAGTCAATAAGTGACTTATAAGCTGTGGCCAAACAGGCCCTTAGTCTTGGAGTACTCGCATGGGTTTAAAAGAGTTGAACAAATAAACGTGTAGTAGTCCACGTGTTTAGGAAAAAAATAGTTTTCAGTTCCTAGTTTGTAGCAGTTTACTTTGTATGCACTTTTTATATAGGGTGTAACGTTCAGTTAATAAAGCAATGAGTTCCCTAAGAGCTTTGTTAATTGTGATAATTGTGGAAGGATCATCAACTTATATTTAGTTGAACAAAATTAGTTGGAAAAAAATCAATTTTTTTTTGACATTCAGTAATTAATAGACATGCACACAACTGTACTAAGCAAGAGTTTGAGCAACATGTCCATAACCAAATCCTTCTTTAAATTTGTAAAGACCCGAACAAGAAAAAAGAATATTATGTACAGTTCAATAAACTTACAATTTCTTATTCTTGTCCTTAACCTTCTCCTCTTCTCCGCCTTTACCAATCCCTTTACTGATCTGGCCCTGTGTCACTGTTTCATTCGAAGAAGAAGAATTCATGGAGGAAACATCAGGAGTTGCCGGGGTATTAATAATCTGCTGTGTAACTCCTAGTGCTGGAGTTGGTACAAAAGGTTCTGGTTGAGGTTGAAGTGCACCAGCTGCACAACTGACGATGGAGCTCCAACATCAACAATCGATGTATTTGTAGGACAATAAAAAATCTCGATTTCTTAACATTTCTGCTAAACCAAAACTTTCAGTATTAAATGGTATATTTGAAGTTGGTAAAATAAGGGATAGCATGCATACCAGGGGGTCTCAGATGAGTTCAGCTCCAGCCTTGGGGGAGAGAATTCAACAGAAATCTATTTCAACAATGAAGTCCACAATATAAAATGAGAAAAATGAAAATATGAAATTTATAGACTAATTGAAAAGTATAATCTAGAGGAGTACAACCGGACACAATGTCCTCTTCTGTCAAAATGAGTTGACATTGTATTTGGATATCAACAACATTAACATTTTATAAATTAAAGTCAACTATCCTCCTAAAATACAAGAATTGGTGATATCCCTCTTCATTAGAGGATGTAATCATATTTTTATTTATGTCCATACGGTCAATGCTATAATAAATTTAAAATAAATTTAATTTTCATTCTTGGATTAGAACTTAATTTTAGGTAATTACTTTTCATAATAAAGTGATCCAATAGTTAAGGACAAACTAATATTAGACAATAATAATAATAAAAATTTATAGTAGCTAACTGGCAGCTGTTACTGCCCACGGCCAAAACCCTACGGGCTAGGCTAACCAAAGTATATGACATATAAGGAAGGTATATAATTAATCCAAAATCACATTTAACATATAAATTCCAATCAATATCATATTACATTCTATTTTATAATTTATAATACACCAAAATAATAAAGAACATTAGATCTAAAATTAATCAATAATAATCAATGGATTTAAAATTAAAAAGTATGTGTCATTAAAAGAATCATATTTAAATTCAAAAAAATATATTTTAATAATTGAAATAAAAAAAATTAAAATAAATATAATTTTGTAGGTAAACATTGGTCACTTTGTATTTGATTTGAATTGTTTTTTGGTAAACATGGGTTCTAAAATCACAAAAATTAAAGTTTACTATTTAAAATGAAGGAGAGATAATTAATTTAGCCCCTAAAACATGATATAATATTAATTTATCTAATAAAAATTCATTTGAACAAAAAATGTAATTAATGTTACAAGAGATCACTACAAGAAATAAGCTATTATACAACAATTTTTCATCCTTGTGTAACGTGTATATTTTCTGTGTGATAGAATATCACACAATGGTTGTTTAAACCCTTGTAATAAAAAGATTACACAACCTTTTTTAGTACTTGTTACAATCAAGAACGCACAATGGGTATTTTATATTAACCATTGTTGGAACTTTCTTAAAATAAATGTCCCTTTATTCAACTCTTGTCTAACTAACTTAACAACAATGGTTTTGTAGAAAAACCATTATTTTTAACTTATTTGATATTGTCATAAACAAAAGTTTATAAACTTCTTTTATGAATGTTTTTTGTTTAAAAGGCAATGGTGTAAAAGATTTAAACCATTGCAAAGAATATCAAAAGACAACAGTTTTTTTTTTAAAAAAATATGTGCAGTGAGACATACAAAGGTTTTCATCATTTTTTAAGTGCGTTTCATACAACTGTTTACAAAATTAATCTCATTATTTAAAATAAATTAATTTTAAAATAAAATGATATAATATTAATTTAATTATTATTTCAAAATTAAAATTAAATTTATAATATAAAGATTCTCTACAAAAATTACAACTATAACTTGGTATCTATTTCTAAACATTCTCATTAATTTACTCTAATTGTTAAGTGAGTAGTATTAATTTTTTTATGGACATGCCTCACCAATGAGAAAAGGCAAAGGGAAAGACCTAGCCTGGTAACAATAGAAACAAGAGTAGCCCAACATTATAAATTCAAATTCCAGACGAATTTTTTTATAGCTACTAAGAAATGACAATTATCAGGATGAGACATGGCCAAACTAGAAGCTCCTTATCATTTGAGCTTGCTTTTTTTCTATACCAAAAGAATAGTGCAAAAATTTATTTATTTAAACATAAAATAGTGGTAACAAGACTTACCTGTCTGTTATCTATATATCAATATCCCAACTCCGAATCAATGAAAGTCTTGCAACAAAATAGTTCCTAACTCATGAATTTTTTTAACCAAATTGTTCATTTTTATAAGATTTTAATGCTAGATAAGCCCTGTGTCAATATATGCAGGGCCAGCTAAAAGGACATTTACAATTCTCACCATAAAGAATGCAAAATGCTCACCAGCCATTGTCATGCATACCGACTACATACTATATAAAAATTCAAAATTCTACAAAAATACACTAGGAAACACCAAAAAATCTAAACTTTAAACTTTGTTTGTCGGAATAGTACTACATAAACCAACATTCACTAAAACAGAAAGAAAATTCCCTAAAAACACAAATCCAATTCACCTGATTAGTACATAAACATGATCCCATACATATTGGCACTAAAAAATTAAAGGGGGACGAAACAAACTTCTAAGAACAAGAAGAACAAAATTTAATTTTTACTGTAGGGCCAATACCAAGTCCTCCAATACCACAACTAACTTTCTGAAAGTACACAAATCACAAATACGGGTCAGCAAGATTCATCGAGAATTCAAAATGGTATATCAAAAATTCAACAATTAACATAAAATATGAACCTGGATAGGAAACTGAAGAGTTTCTTGAATGACCGGCGATGAAGATTGGATTTTATCGTGATTGTGATGGTGGTGTTGGGGGGTTTGCATGGAGGAGTAAACAGATTGGCGATGTGTGAGTAGAAGAGGAAGAGGGTAAGCCTACTAGTCAATATCAATGCAAATTGCCTCACGTTCCAAGAACTATAGATACTCTGATTTTAACCAAAACGAGGTAGACAGAGGAGAGAGAAGAGTTGTGGGAGAGAGATGGAAGAGCAGGGAGAGAGAACCAGAAGGAGAAGAGGGGTCAGATCTAAGAAAGAGGAAGGAGGAGGTAGAGGGAAATGAAAATTAGAAGGAAGGGGGAAATGAAAATTAAAGAGGGGAACCCAAAAATTATGTGAAAAATGAAAAAATTATAAATTAATTTTCTTACTTATATATTGTAATTAAATACTTATTTTTATTTTACTTTATATCAATAGAATAATTTTTATTTTAAATAATTCCATATAATTTTTCATATAAAATTATTTAAAACATATTTTAAAATATTAAATTATTTTTCTACATAAATAAAGTTCAAATATATTAACATTGTGTAAAATGATCCTAAAAATAATTTTTAAGAAATTAATTATTTAATCAAGAAAGAGTCTTATTTTTTGGACTTGCACTTCTATTCGATTTTCATTATAAAATTATACAACCTAAATTTAAAAATTTTGAATAATTTTTTATATGATTACAATCGATATATCTCAATACACTTCGATCTTTGAAAATGTCATTTAAAAAAATTTCCATGATGATACGAAAAGAATCTAGTACTTGGGAGTAGTATTTCCTCACATAAAAGATTAATTTGATTTTTTTAATAATTTTTTCGTATGATTAAAAATAATTAATCTTGTAATTCGGGAACGAGTCTTGTTTTCGGGAGTGGTACTTTTACTCGATTTTTCTTCCTGACATGCAAGATGAATTTCAAATTTTTTTATAATTTTTTCATATGACTAAAATTGATATATCTTAACATCCTTACAGTTGGATCCTCGAAAAAAGAATTTTAAAAATTAATCTTGTAAATTGGGAACGAGTCTCCTTTTCGGGAGTGGTACTTTTACTGGATTTTTCTAATCCTGACATGCAAGATGAATTTCAAATTTTTTAATAATTTTTTCATATGGCTAAAATTGAAATATCTTAACATCTATACGGTTAAATCGTCGAAATAATTATTTTAAAAATTAAACTTGTAAATCGGGAATGAGTCTCGTTTTCGGGTGTGGTACTTTTACTGAATTTTTCTAATCCTAACAGGCAAGATGAATTTCAAATTTTTTTATAATTTTTTCATATGACTAAAATTGATATATCTTAAAATCCGTATGGTTGGATCTTCGAAAAAATCATTTTAAAAATTAATCTTGTAAATCGGGAACGAGTCTCGTTTTCGGGAATGGTACTTTTACTGGATTTTTCTAATCCTGATATGCAAGATGAATTTCAAATTTTTTAATAAATTTTTAATATGGCTAAAATTGATATATCTTAACTTCCATGCGGTTGGATTTTTGAAAAAATCATTTTAAAAATTAATCTTGTAAATCAGAAACGAGTCTCGTTGTCGGGAGTGGTACTTTTCCTGGATTTTTCTAATCCTGGCATGCAAGATGAATTTCAAATTTTTTAATAATTTTTTCATTTGGCTAAAATTGATATATCTTAACATCCGTACGGTTGGATCATCAAAACAATCATTTTAAAAATTAATCTTGTAAATAGGGACCGAGTCTCTTTTTCGGGAGTAGTACTTTTACTGGATTTTTCTAATCCTAACATGCAAGATGAATTTCAAATTTTTTAATAATTTTTTCATATGGCTAAAATTGATATATCTTAACATTCGTACAATTGGATCCTCGAAAAAATCATTTTAAAAATTAATCTTGTAAATCGAGAGTGAATCTCGTTGTCGGGAGTGGCACTTTTACTAGATTTCTCTAATCCTTTCATGCAAGATGAATTTCAAATTTTTTAATAATTTTTTCATATGGCTAAAATTTTTATATCTTAACATCCGTACGGTTGGACCATCGAAAAAATTATTTTAAAAATTAATCTTGTAAATCGGGAAAGAGTCTTGTTTTCGGGAGTTGTACTTTTACTGGATTTTTCTAATCCTCACATGCAAGATGAATTTCCAATTTTTTAATAATTTTTTCATATGGCTAAAATTGATATATCTTAACATTAGTACGGTTGGATCGTTGAAAAATACATTTTAAAATTTAATCTTGTAAATCGGGAACGAGTCTCGTTTTCGGGAGTGGTACTTTTACTGGATTTTTCTAATCCTGAAATGCAAGATGAATCTGAAATTTTTTTATAATTTTTTCATATGAATAAAATTTATATATCTTAACATCCGTACGGTTGGATCATCGAAAAAATTATTTTAAAAATTAATCTTGTAAATCAGGAACGAGTCTCGTTTTCGGGAGTGGTACTTTTACTAGATTTTTCTAATCCTCACATGCAAGATGAATTTCAAATTTTTTAATAATTTTTTCATATGACTAAAATTGATATATCTAAACATCTGTACTGTTGGATCGTCAAAAAAATAATTTAAAAAATTAATCTTGTAACACCTGAACGAGTCTCGTTGTCGGGAGTGGTACTTTTACTTTATTTTTCTTATCCTGACATGCCAGATGAATTTTAAATTTTTTAATAATTTTTTCATATGACTAAAATTGATATATCTTAACATCTGTATGGTTGAATCGTCAAAAAAAATATTTTAAAAATTAATCTTGTTAACCGGAAATCTCATTTTATACAGTAATACTTTTACAATGGTTTCCTTGAAACACCATTGTGTAAAGATAAATTAAGATAACGCTTTTTTTATTATAAAACCGTTATATAAGCATATCAGCTTTTTTCAATATAACGGCTAATATCTAATCTCATTTCAATCATGGGCTGCCATTCCGACAATTCAGCAATCCGAGTAAAATGTTTACAACCTATCATGGGGTGCCACCTCATCAGGTGGTGCCCATTGAAATTATAAAATAAGTATTTCAGACAACTGTTTTATTCTGTTATATGAAGGTTTCTAAGACAACCCTTCTAAAAACTGTTGTGTGAATTACACAACATTATATCTAAAAGCTTGTATAAGACCAACTAAGACAACACTTTTGTTTTAACATAAAACCGTTGTATAAGATTATCAGCTATTTTTCGATCTAACGGCCGATATCGGATCTCATTTCAATGAAGGGCTCTCATTCCGTCACCGCAGCAATCCTTGTGAATGATTTTCCACCTATCACGTGCTGCCACCTCAATATTGGTAACCATTGAAATTCCTCAGACAACTGTTTTCATTCTGTTGTTTGATAGTTTAGAGGACAACCTTTCTGAAAAACCGTTGTCTGAATTACACAATATAATGTCAAAACCGTTGTCTTATATCCCTATAAGTTAACATAGTAACAACGGTTTGTAATCGTTGTGTTAAAGATCTACAACAACACTATATTTAAAAAACCGTTGTCTGACTCGATGAGAGGATACAACTTGTACAACAATTTAAAAAAGATGGATATCCGTTGTTTGTTCTGGAGTTCACACAACTGTTTTTTCTACAAAATCAATTCACTGTTATAAGATTTTGTATGATGACGGCTTTTTTAACCGTTGTCTGTCAACCGTTGTCTGATCGCAAATTTTTGTAGTGGATCATTGAAAAATATACAAGTTCAAGGTAATTGGTTAGTTGGTGGGTTGTTGGTTAATACAATAAATAATAATCAATAAATTTTAAAATGGATAAATGAGAGTATAAATGTAACATTCGTGCTATAGAATAAATTAAATTATTTTTTACTAAACTAATTTCAGAGATTTCAATTTAATCCTTATCATATATTATAACTAAATATTACATTTTTTTTATCTTTAAGCTTAAAGTAAAAAAATCATGGTTCAAAAAAAGTATAAATACGTATAATAAGATTAAAATAAATAAATAAATAAATATGGATTTAAGTTTTATGGAGACCACGTATATTCTGCAAGTAAAATGTTGCATTAGAATATTATAAAATATATTATTTTGTGAATCATACTCTACAAATATCTTTATTTTATTTAAAATCTTAAGTATCATATGTAGCGCATGCAAACCATTATAAAAAAATATTTTGGAAAACATGTTTAATTTGCCAAACATTTGTTCACCTTGCACAACCTAGTTTTGATCGATATTTACGGAGTTGATCATCCCTATATATTATATTTATTAAAGTTAAATAATTTTCAACAATTTCAACGTATTAGCGATATAGTAGAACATATTTCAGAAAATAATACATTTATGGTGTTTTAATTGCGGAACATATATTATCTCCAAGGTATACATATCCATATCTACCGAAGTCATCACTAAACTTAATTAAGAAGTAAAAGTAACCCTTGCCTTGCCTTTCTAAGCATTCGAACACATACATCACTGTATATATGTCTTAATCTTTCGGCGGTCCTTTCACCTTGTTTGGTAAAAGGGGCTTTAGCCATTTTTCCAACGAGACAAGATTTGCATTTTTCGTATGATTCAAAATCAAATTTATTGAAGTAGCCATCTTGATGTAACTTGTAAATGTGTTTCTCATTTATGTAGCCAAAACGAGAATGCCAAAATATGTTTGATTTGAATCGGTTATCTTAACACATTTGTTATTATTACTATTTATATTATAGGAAGGAGTATCAAGGTCAAAAATAGATAAACCAATAAACAAACGTGCAACTATATCCCTAACATTATTTGAAGAAAGGGAACAACTATTGTTCTTAATCAAAAATAAAAAACCTTTCTCATATAAACAAGAAACTGAAATAGTGTTTTTGCAAATAGGTGGCACGTAAAAATAGTTCTCAAGTTTTAAAATAAGCCAGTGGGCAATGATAAATGATAAGTTCCTATAACCAAAAAAGCAAACTTTGTTCCATTACCAACGCGTAGGTGGTTCTCTCCTTTTGCAATTACCCTACTTCCCCATAGTTTATGCATATTTATACAAATATGAGAACCAGATCCTGTATCTAATACCCATGAAGTAGAATCAGACAAATTATCTTCTAAG
Source organism: Apium graveolens (assembly GCF_009905375.1). NCBI lineage: Eukaryota > Viridiplantae > Streptophyta > Magnoliopsida > Apiales > Apiaceae > Apium > Apium graveolens. The sequence continues at coordinate 199,424,141 of NC_133651.1, forward strand.
ACACAAATACCTGAATCAGAAGCATAGATGGCCTTCTTCTTCTTTAGACCCTCTAAAAAAGCATGACATATTCTCTTCGAATGATCCAGTATCTTGCAATAGTAACAAGTATTACCCTTTGCAACACCACGTACAAGTTTCAAAGCATGTTTGGGAGCAGATTTTGGAGCAGCAGCAAATTTGGATCCCATCATCTTTTTGCCTTTCTGTATTAAAATGATCGACACAAATCAAACATACTTTTGGCATTGTCGCACTACAAGAAAAATGGCTAAATTTGACAGAAAATTTTCGGTCATATTTAGCTAAATTTGACAACTGACGGTCATATTTAGTTAAATTTGACCGAATTATGTCGGTCTTTTTTAGACTGGTCAAATTTAGCAAAATCGGTCAAATTTAACATATATTTAACCGATCAAATTTGACTTCCTAAAATTGACCCATTAAATTTGACCAAATTTTTGAAAATTTTGAAATTTGAATTTTTTTATAGGCCGAACTCCCTATGAGATCCTATAGGATAAGGATACTAGAGCATTCATGAATATCGAGGTAAAAATGTAGAGCATCTTATAATACAAATTGTTAAAGGCATTATCAATAATGTCATGCAAGAACACCTTTTGATCTGAGAAAGGTTTTAGTGTGTATATATGTCTTCACTAACTGCCGTTAAAGGTTCAAGAATTTTTTTCCCACCGAATATGGTTGTGTTACATATATGTATGCACGGGAAATCAATTTAAGTCCATAAGATATCGATACTTACAAAACTGATTATCCATTGTCCTTAAACCTTCTCTTATTACACTAGCTACATTTTCTTTTGTATCATGTGGGGGATTGCTGTAATTAATATTATTATTTATTCTAATATTTATTTAATTCAAAAGAAAATTAATATTTATAAATGTGAGTCTTTTTATTTAAGACTTTTTACTTGTATGACCTTTGGTATTTGAGACATTTCACTTTAAGACCTTTTAGATTTAATCTCCCCCTCATCATTATTTATGACTTATGATCTTTCAACGATCTTGGAGTTACAAATTTTCCCTCATATAGAAGAAGATATATCCTCTCATACTATATACACATGTTTTGGGCAATGATTAAAAGGTATTTTCTATCTGTCTCCCTGTACTACACTAGTGAGGTGGATGTCGTGTAACGTTGGAGGTTGATTGTCATGAGTCCGGGTGTACGTATCGGGGGAAATTAACCTTAAGCGTAGTGATTAATTTTACCCCACGACTTTTATTTAGATAAGTAATCCTAATTTTATTTTTTATCATCGGTTCTTTCGTTATTATTACTTTTAGCATTCGATGAAGAATGCTCATGATGTTGACCTCATGAATAAGAGTTTTAGCCTTCTATTTCTTGAGATATAAGGTCGAGATCTCAAACATAATAATTTTTGAACATTTGAAAAATATTTCATCTATTTGTTAATTTATAATCTCCGACTTAGGCATTATTTTTCTTTCTCGTATAATGTCAAGTTAGTATAATCTGTTTAATTATTGATCTACCATTGTGACTCAATAACCTTTTCTAACATGAGGTATTGAAATAGTTGAGGACAGAAGTTTGTTTAGTAAATGAATGCAATAAAGTTAATTCAATTTTTGCAGAATAGTCTTCATATAAAGTTGTGTATTTAAATATTATTTTAATTTATTAAAAATGAACCTATGTAGTTTATAAAATGTGCAACCTGTAAAATATAATAATAAGTGGAATATCATGACATAGAACATTCTTTTCCTAGTGCTAAGCTACTGAATTGCATAATTCATAGTTATTTTTTCATAAGTGTAAAGGTCATTGATGTTGTGGTACTTTCGAGCAAGATTTTTATACCATTTACATGTGATTTTCAAATGAAAATAGATCAGATCTTTACTATATGCAACCACGATGGAGAACAAGTGAGTCGATCACAAAAACTTTAAATGGTATCATAAATCATCTGATTTGGTGGCATCTTATCCCAGAGAATAAGGAATGTAATAGCTGCTTTATTAATATTTTTGATGAAGTAGTTACTTCTCAAATATACTTTTACTTCTCTTTCTTTTTTAACTTTGTAGTTGATAAGTATACAAAAAATAATTCAAAAATTTTAATTTAGGTTTTTGGAGTTCAATTTAGTTTATGTAACTTTTAAAAAGTGGTGGTTGATAAACTAAGTGGTAATGTCGATTTCAGTTATTTTGTAGGTGGAGTGTTTACATCCTTTTATTTAACCACCTCACCTGGATCAGCCCATACATATGCTTCCCATATCTGAGTTAGAAATGGCTTTTGGTTGTAGTCTCGCATTTTATAATAATATGAAGTATGATGGCTTAGTAATGCTATCAAGGACGGTGTTACATTTTAGCGATTTTATTATATCTTTCATTATTTAGTATTTTTATAGTTTTTTTCTTTTCTTTTGAAGTTCAAACTATTTTACTTTATAAGTTTGTATTGGGTGTATGTTCCCAATTTAATTTAGTTTGGTAGGGTTTAGATATTTTTGGATGCGTGATGGGATTGTTGGATGCCTTTTTTGGCACGTATCATATAGAATTAGAATAATTATGGCCAAATTTTTATTTTTATAAGTGTTGCATTTGACTTTATATAGTGTTGCAGTATGCATACAAATGTAAATTATGAGAGGTGGCATTTTATGAATTTGATGTTGCATAAGGCTAAAAATGGTGTTGTATTTCACAAAAAATAGTGCTACAAATGATAATATAGTGTTACATATGACTAAAATTTCTGTTGCATATGACTAAAATCAGTGTTGTATTTAAAAAAATTAGTGTTGTATTAGATACTGTGGGGCCCCTGCTTATGTGGCAATGTGGGACCCGCTGCTGACGTGGATATGTCGGGCACGCTGCTGACATGGCAATATGGGGCTGCACTGATGTCGCAAGGTGGGTACCATTGCTAACTTATAAGTATAATTCGTCACTTGTCATGTAGGACTTGTCATGTATGACAGTTAGTGAGATGGCATCATGTGTTATGCGACAACAAGTGTTGTTGCCATTGTTTGCCTTTGGTGTTAGAAAAGAAGCATAATATAAAGGTTTTCGGGTGATGCACAAAGCGTTGCCTATTACATTATACAACATAATTTAGGCCTTACACAACTACATAGGGTTTCCTGTTTGCATTTATGTTACAAGAAACATAGGCAACAAACTAGTGATCGCATTTAATTATGAACAAACAAAAAATAATTTTGATGGAAAAATAAAAATTTCACCATCTAAGAATTTTTAAGAATAATTATACAAATTTTAGTGCACACATTGCCAAAAAGTTATAAGAGTAGTTTTAAAGAGTTTTTGTTATATGAAAAGCATTTGTTATATATCTACCTCTTAGCATTTTTTTTTTAAAAATTCATGTTAAAATAAAATTAAAAAATACTTTATAAATAAATATCCACTAAAGTCAATTACATTAAGGTTAGGTCATTTTGGTCTTAAATTAATGTTCACTTAATTTTAATTGTAGGGGTTAGTTTCTTTAAAAATTTATATCAAGGGTGGTCATTCACTAAATTTAATTTTAATGTTACTTACTTTAATTAAAGATATGGTAGCACGTGTGTGAGTTTGTAATAACATCTCCAACTATTAGTTAAAATAAGGTTAACAAAAATTTTATTCAACCTTTAAGCACTTTTACTTCACTGCTATTAGCTTTAATATATTCAATTTTTTAATAAATTCGAATATATATTAAATAAAGTTATAATATTTAATAAATATATTTAATGTTAATATTAGAATATTTTTATGTTTATATCAATATTTTAAAGTAAACTTTAAATAAAAATATATATTTATTAATATTGATTGAAGATATAAAAACATATTTAAAATAAATAAATAAATTATTAACAAACATTACTACAAATAAATAAAATATATGATGACTAAAATATATATTTTATATTAGATATTTTACAAATTTAGTTAACAATAAAATGATATTTTTATACCTAACATTAAATTATATTTTTATGTTCTAAATAAAAATAAAAATAGTGAATGTATACATATAATATTATAATGATGAAAATATATACATAGTTGTTATATTATAAATCTATATTATTTATACATGTACACAACTAGATATCAACTAGATTAAAAAAAATGCAATCTATAAATATATATACAAACTTATTTTTGCACACTACATAAAAATTAAAATAGCAATACATCAAAACATCTACTGAATGGTTGATGAAAACAAAATTTATACATACAGGGGTTTGAGAAAAATAAGAAAAATAAGGGTGAATAATATAGAGGACCAGAAGAGGATGAACCAATTTAGAAAACCAAATTTTCATAGTTATAATTTTAGCTAGGGTTGGAATAGTTTAAAATTAGGATAATAGCTAAATCGGATTCTACATTGACAAATATAATTTAGGCCCTGTAGATGTTTTAAGTATAAGTAGTGTTTAAATTAAAATATTTTTTTTAGAAACTCTAATATTAACTTATGAATGATCTTAATTCAAAATTAATTATTATAATGACAAAGGCCGACATAAATATGTGTTGGATTTGTAAGTTTATATGTACTTTTATAAGTAGGTGTCTAGGTTAAAAATCTTCAGTATTCATTATTCTAATAAATTGCTCAAAATATTATTAGAATAAGAAGTGTAACCTTACATATTCTTGTTAATACACTCCATTCAAAAATGATATTAATGCATATGTAATTTTTTTGCCGTGTGATTCAAATTATTTTTAATTATTATAATTATTTTGATAATAATATTAAATTGTGTTGAACCAATGCTTTAAAAGAATTTATTAAACTACCCCTTTTTTTATTAAATAATAGGTATGACACCACTAATAACAATTTTTTGTTTGAGTGAAATTAAAGTAATAATGTAGATTTGTATAATTATTAAAATTTAAAAAATTTCAATAATAAAAATGTGAGATATTAAAACATCAATAATGAGTGTACAAAAAAAATATTTTTTTCTCCAAATAAACTTTCATTTTAGAATTATAAGAATGAGATATGAGAAATGGAGATAGAATGAGAAAAAAATATGTATATTTCTAGCATGAGGCATAAAAGAAAAATCACAAAAATCTCTTCTAAAAAACATCATATTTTTCCAAGCACAGCTAAAAAGAGAACATCCCACATAAGTAAATAACCAACAATACCAAATGAAATGTCATATAACATGGAAGAAAAGAAAACAAAAAAAAAACAGTCCACAGAGGTTGTATTGTAAAAAGAGGTGGGGGTTTTTCAATCCTCCATAACACACATAAAAATAAATTATCAAATGAAACCTAGCTAGCTAGTTCACCTAGATCAGGAGTTGTTTCTACCAACAAATTTGCTTACCGACCAGTATCCCTAAGATTACCCAACATACCACCAATGTTACCACTAAAGCTACCAGCCTTGCCACCATCAATGCCACCACTGAAGCTACCACCACCAACGCCTCTACGAAAACTATCCAATGTATCACCAATGCTACAACCTGTAATGCCATTACCAAAGTTTCCACCAATGACACTCCTTAAGTTTGCATCAACTTCACCGACACCAACAATGCCACCACCAATTCCCCTACAAAGATTACCCCTACCAATCCCCCCAATTGCACTACAAAGATCACCACGACAAATGCAACCACGAATTCGACTACGAAGATCACTACTACCAATTCCACAGATGAACTAGTAAAATTACCACTACTAATTCTATCAACAATGGCACCACAAACCGTATTACTACTGGAATCAGGAAAACCATAACCTTTTAAATAGTTTTATATATTTTCACGTGGTGCAATCACGGGCCGAACATGATTGTGAGTACCTTCATAAGTGGTGATTGTTAGCATATTAATCCAAGTTTGTGATTATTTATTTAGTTGTTTTTAATTTATTTGGTGTCCGAACTGTCTGTTAAGTCGAGCTAGACTGGTCTTGCAGTAGTGGCATGGGTTTAGGAGAGTTGAACAAATAAACATGTAGTAGTCCATGTGTTTAAGAAAGAAGTTGTTTCCAGTTTCTAGTTTCTAGCAGTTTACTTTGTATGCACTTTCTATATAGGGTGTAACGTTCAGTTAATAAAGCAATGAGTTCCCCAAGAGCGCCTTTGTTCTTCTCTGTGTTTATATTGTCTGCATAATACATTTACACTTTGATCTGCAACAATCTGGTATCGAAGCCTTTAATAATTGGTTGGTGACCAAGTGTATGCCCAGACAAAGAACGATGGAACCTGAGAAGAGCAAGGAGAACATGGTGGGTTTGACTTATCCCATGCTAACGGGAGGGAACTACACAGTATGGGCCTTAAATATGAAGGCGTGTATGCAAGCCCATGGGATTTGGGAAGCTGTGACACCGAAGGACCCGATAGCTACAGTAGAGGAAAAGAAGGATAATATGGCACTAGATGTCATCTATCGAGGGATACCTGAGGATATTCTCTTTTCCATAGCACACAAGGAGACTGCTAAGGAGGCCTAGAAGGCTGTAAAGGTGCTGTGCCAGGGAGCTGAGCGGGTGAAAAAGGCTAGAGCACAAACTTTGAAATCTGATTTTGAAGCAATGAGTATGAATGAGGGTGAGTCCCTTGATTTTTATTTGAAACTTAGTGGATTAGTGATAAATATACGTGCATTAGGAAATGAAATGGTGGAGTCGTATGTCGTAAAGAAACTACTACGTGTAATGCCAACAAGGTTCTTACAGATCACTTCAGCCATCGAACAATTCGGTGACTTGGAGATGATGAGTGTGGAATAACTCGTTGGATCGTTGAAAGGTCATGATGAGCGTTTAGGTGGAAAGAACAAGTCAACTAAAGGTACTGGTCAACTACTTCGCACTGAAGAAGAATGGAGAAAAAAGGATAAAGAGGAAAGCAAACTATTGCTTACCAAGGAGGAATAGATAAAGAGGTCGAGTAAGGTTGAGGGGAGTGGCCAAAAAATTTGAGTGAAGGAACCATATCGTGGTGGTCGTAACAAATCTAAGGTTAGATGTTTCAATTATCTTGGGTATGGTCATTATGCTGCTGAATGCAAAAGGTCAAAATGTGATAAGGATCAGGAGGAGGTGAATATAGCTCAAGTTCCAGATGGTGAACCGGCCCTGTTATTGACAGAATGTGAAGAACATGAAAATAACGTGTTGTTAATCAATGAAGAGAAAGTAAATCCGATACTTGATTCCAACAAAGTTGCAAACACCACTGTATCAAACTTATGGTATTTGGACAACGATGCAAGCAACCATATGATTGGGCATAATTCAAAATTTAAGGAGTAAAATGAAGACATAACAGGACAAGTAAAGTTTGGTGATAGATCATTGGTACCCATAAAGGGAAAGGGGTCTATCTCGATAAAGTGCAAAGATGGTGATGAGCGAGTTCTAAGTGATGTGTATTATATACCTTCTCTTTGTAGTAACATTATAAGCCTCAGACTGATTGCTGAGGATGGGTATAAAACTTACTATGAATGGCAAATTCTTATGGGTACGAGATGAGCTTGATGAAGGTGAAGAGATCCATGAACCGGTTGTACAAGATTATAATCGATACCGGGGAAGTAAGATTTTCATTATCAGAAAAACACACACAAGAATGGCTTTGGCACTCAAGGATCAACCATGTAAACTTTAATGCTATGCAAGAACTCAGATCAAAACAGATGGTTCGTGGCTTGACAAAGTTACAGCACCCCAAAGATGTATGTTCAGGATGCTTAATGTCGAAGCAAACATGAAGATCGTTCCCATCCAAAATGAATTATAGTGTAAACAGAGTTTTGAAACTTGTACACGGTGACTTGTGCGGACCTATCACACCTTCAACAGTGACTAGAAACAGGTTCGTGTTCTTGTTAGTTGATGATTTTAGTAGAATGATGTGGGCCTATTTATTGAAAACTAAAGATGAATTATTTGAGACTATCAAGAATTTCAAAGCAATGGTTGAGGATGGCATGGAATGAAAAATTAAAACCTTCATGACATATCGTGGAGGCGAGTTTTGTTCCAAAGATTTTCGGAATTTTTGTGAGGATAATGGCATTAACAGACACTTCACAGCACCGTACTCACCCCATCAAAACGGGGTAGTTGAGCGTTGAAATATAACAATGGTCGAGATGGCACATAATCTGTTGAAAGAGAAGCAGATGCCAAGTCAATTTTGGGGGGAAGCTATTCGACATGCCATCTACTTATTGAATCGACTACCCACTAGAGCAGTGTCTGGTGTTACTCCTTATGAACTTGGTCGGGAGAGAAACCACATATAGGGCATATTCGTGTGTTTGGATGTATAGCACATATGCGAATTCCAAGTGTAAACATGCAAAAACTTGATAACAGAAGCAAGAGGGTGGTGCATCTAGGCAAGGAACCTGGAACAAAGGCATACAAGTTATATAACCCAGTTAGCAAAAGGGTTCCTGTGAATAAGGACATAGTTTTTGAAGAAACAAAGTCGTGGGTTTGGGAACAAGAGGCAGAGAAAAAAACAAGAGATGGAAATACATTTGTTGTGCTTCGAATGGGTCCTGTCGAAACGAGAACTAATGATACAACAAGAGTTGAAAGCATGACAAGAAATCATTCAGAAAGTACTGAGGAAGGAAGTATTAAGGAGTCTTGATATGGATCAAACTCAGAATCACAACAAGAGTCCCCACATGCAGAGAATTTGTTTGTGTCAAACATAAACTCTGAAGCTGGTAGTGAAGAACCATTAAGGTACAAAACACTTTCGGAGGTGTATACATGTGTTGAAAGAGTCGATTTAAATGATGAAGAATTGCTTCTAGTGGCTGCTAATGAGCCTGCAAACTATAAACAAGCTTCCAAAGACCGATTATGGAGACTAGCCATGGAGAGAGAGATAGAGGCAATTGAGCAAAACAAAACATGGAGTTTGACAATACTACAACCTGGATAAAAGGCTATAGATTTAAAGTGAATTTTCAAACTGAAGAAGGATACGGATGGATATGTAGTGAAACACAAGGCGAGAATCGTTGCAAAAGGTTATGTGCAATGAAATGGAGTAGATTTTAAGGAGACTTTCGCCCCAGTAACGGGCCTCGAAACTATACACTTATTGCTCGCACTTGCTGCAAAACACTGCTGGGAGGTACACCATCTTGATGTAAAAACAGCGTTCTTGAATGGTGAAATCAAGGAGGAGGTGTACGTGTTTCAGCCTGAAGGGTTTGTCAAAGAAGGAGAAGAATACCTGGTATACAGACTTCACAAGGAGCTCTATGGGCTTGGAAAAGCCCCAAGGGCATGGTACTCGAAACTGAATATATGTCTGGAGGAACTTGGTTTTAGAAAATGTCCCTATGAGTATGCCGTCTACACCAAGAAATTTGGAGACGAAACAGTGATAATTACAGTGTACTTCGATGATCTGCTAATCATTGGTACAAACAGGTCAGTCATAGAAGGGTTTCAGGCACAAACAGTGATAACGTTTTAAGTTGCGTATCCCCGTAGTTATAAATCACTTTTTTCAATCTGTTTGGGGAGAAGTAACTTCAAAAAGGTACCTATCTCGAATGGAATGATTTGCGAAACGGATTTTATATGTGTGTCGATTAACTAAATGATTTTGAAAATGAGATAGGTACAATTGTTTTGAAAACTGGATAAAACGGTCAGATATGGGATACATTGGGGCCAGAGTAGGCCTATTGAGGTGGCGTAAGAGGCTAGTTCGGTTGCGCGCACTATAAAACCGATTAGTCGAGTAGGTCAGAGACTTAGCTAGTCTCTGAGTTCCGGAACAGGTAAATGGGATGGCAGTTAGAGCCGTCTGGTGTTGATAGACTGATCAGCTGTCTTCACATATCCGCTATGTATCTGATTGGGATTTTTAAATTACATAAGAGCATAAGTAGTTGATACAGTGGTTTTATAAAATGATTAGCATGCTAAAATTGGACTCCGGTATTTATGCAGCACACTACTATGTTGTTTTAACAAAGCATGCTAATTAGTGATATCCAGTTATCTCAGATTTCATTATGAAATGTTGATATCATGATTACAGCTCTGTTCCTATTATTGTTACATTATTGTTCTATTTTGTTATTCATATTTTGGTACTGCTGAGCGATTATGCTCACCCTTGCAAACTGTTATGTATATCTCGCAGATGCCTAGAAGACCAATCAGACCGACCCATGTTCTTGCCCCTAATGGACCCGGCTCCTCTGAGGTAGTTTGTATCAGGCCATGAGGTCTGAGGAGTTGCTGAATAAAAGTTAGTGTGTGTTAGATGTTTAATAAAGAGTTTGTATCAGTGAGAACCTGAATTATAGTTGAACCTGGATCAGATCTTGGTTTGGGTCAAGTTAGTATATTTTAATAATAATTCTGTTGTTTATATTTTTGGTAATGGTGTATTGTGACGTCAACTCTTGACCCCGGGGTTGAGGCCGTCACAAAAAGGTTATGTGTAACGAAATGGAGTAGATTTTTACGAGACTTTCGCCCCAGTAATGCGCCTCAAAACTGTACGTTTATTGCTTGCACTTGCTGCAAAACACTGCTGGGAGGTACACCATCTTGATGTAAAAATAGCGTTCTTGAATGGTGAAATCAAGGAGGAGTTGTACGTGTTTCATTCTGAAGGGTTTGTCAAAGAAGGAGAAGAATACCTGGTATACAGACTTCATAAGGAGCTCTATGCGCTTGGAAAAGTCCCAAGGGCATGGTACACGAAACTGAATATATGTCTGGAGGAGCTTGGTTTTAGCAAATGTCCCTATGAGTATGCCGTCTACACCAAGAAATTTGGAGAAGAAACATTGATAATTACAGTGTACTTCGATGATCTGCTAATCATTGGTACAAACAGGTCAGTCATAGAAGGGGTTAAGGCACAAATCAGTTAGAAGTTTGATATGAGCGACTTGGGTTTGCTGTCACACTACTTGGGTCTCAAAGTAAAGCAACACAAAGGGCATATAGTGATGAAGCAAACTGCATATGCGAGGAAAAATATTAGAGACGGCAGGCCTATTTGAGTGTAATTCGACTAAGTACCCTATGGACCCCAAGGAGGTTATTACTAAGGACGAAATAGGAAAGGAAGTAGATGTGACATTCTTTAAAAGCGTAATTGTTGGTCTGAGATATCTGGTTCATACCAGACCAGATATTGCGTGCTCTATGGGAATCATTAATAGGTTCATGGAAAAGCCGACCCTGATGCACTTGAATGCTGCAAAGCGAGTGTTACGGTATGTGCGTGGAACTTTGAATTTTGGGCTCACGTATACAAAGGATACTGGCAACAATATCTTGACAGGGTACACATACAGTGACTTACCAGGGAACCTTGATGATTGAAAGAGCACGGGAGGCATGACATTTCATTTGAATGAAAGCTTAATAACATGGGTGTCTCAAAAGCAGAGATGTGTTGCTCTTAGTTCATGTGAAGCTGAGTTCATGGCGGCAACCGCTGCAGCCTGCCAAGCCATTTGGTTAAAGAATCTGTTATCCATGATTACAGGTGAACGTATTGGTCCTATGTTGTTATATGTCGATAATAAATCAGCAATCGACTTAGCTAAAAACCCTATTTTTCATAGAAGGAGCAAACACATTGATATACGCTACCACTTCATTCGGGAGTGCGTGCAGAAGGGTGAAATTATCTTGAAGCATATAAGTTCAGAAATGCAACGAGCAGGCGTCCTAACAAAGTCACTTGCAACAGTCAAATTCGACATGATGCGGAAATTACTTGGTGTAGTGAACCTGTCTGAGCAAGCTTAGATTAGGGGGGAATATGTTAGCATATTAATCCAAGCTTTTGATTATTTATTTAGTTGTTTTGAATTTATTTGGTGTCCCAGCTGTCTGTTAAGTCGAGCTAGACTTAGTCTTGCAGTACTGGCATGGGTTTAAGAGAGTTGAACAAATAAATGTGTAGTAGTCCATGTGTTTAGGAAAAAAGTAGTTTCCACTTCCTAGTTTCTGGAAGTTTACTTTGTATGCACTTTCTATATAGGGTGTAACGTTTAGTTAATAAAACAATGAGTTCCCTAAGAGCTTTGTTAATTGTGATAATTGTGGAAGGATCTTCTACTAACCTTTCCACCCTCTTCTTTACACCACATCCATCACTAGTGCAGCGATAATAGTTCCGGTTTATTCCAAAACAAATATTATTTTTATGACCCACACAAAATCTATCCAAAAAATCATTTACTAAAAAGTGGCCCAAAATGAAATAGAAAATTAAAAATTAAGATTAAATGTCTTCATCACCTTGGGAAAGAGGTGTCTTTCACAGTTTTTGGCCATATTTCCTCCATCTAAATCCATGGTCCATTTTATCGCTGGTCAGGAAAGCAAATTTATGCTCTTTTTTATTTCTGGTGCTCATATTCTTGGGCTTAAGCGTGTATATGAACATACCCCAAAGACCTGCGAAATTCTTGAAACATAAATTCAATGATCCACATGTACTGATCATCAACTTATATTTAGTTGAACAAAATTAGTTGGAAAAAAATCAATTTTTTTTTAACATTCAGTAATTAATAGACATGCACACTGTAGACTAATCTCAGAATAACTTAAAGTATCACTCTAGAATGTATAAGTTTAAAACTATGAAAAACAAAGGTGAGTAAAAGCTATTTTATTATCTGCAGAAAGTACAAACTATATATCTGAACTAAACAAGAAGGTTGCTAGGAAATAGGACTACTCTAACTGAAACTCCTACTACAAAACAAAGACTACGAATTATTCTCTGGAGACTCCTACAAGCACTCCACGTTCACCAAGACCAGGTCCAAGAGTCTGATCACACGACTTGGAATAAAAACAAAATGCAATAAAATAAATACCCAAAAGAAAACTCAAAGAAACAAGTTTAGAATAATTCCCAATAAACTCTCCCTTAGTCTAAACTTGTTTCTGAACTTCTTTAACTCCCAGAAGCTGCCTCATTCTCTCAAATTTCACTGTAGTTAGAGCTTTTGTCAGAATATCTGCTCTTTGCTTATCAGTCCTTACGTGCTGGATGATGACCTCTCCCTTCTCGACGCATTCTCGGATAAAATGGAATCGAATGTCTATATGCTTGCTACGACCATGGAACACAGGATTTTTCGCCAAGTCAATCGCCGATTTGTTGTCAATGTAGAGTAGCACTGGACCAATTTCCTTACCCGTTACTAAAGATAGAAGTTTTCGCAGCCATATTGCCTGACACGCAGCCGTCGTGGCTGCCATATATTCAGCCTCACAGGAGGACAAATCGACGCATCTCTGTTTTTGTGAGACCCAAGTGATAAGACTTTCGTTTAAGTAGAATGCCATAGCACCAGTACTCTTTCTGTCATCTACATGCCCAGCCAAATCACTATCAGAAAATCCAATTAAAATATTGTTTTCACTGTTCTTTGTATACACTAAACCGAAACCCAGCGTCCCTTTTACATAACGAAGTATGCGCTTTGCTGCGTTTTGATGTACCAGAGTTGGCTTCTCCATAAATCTACTCACGATTCCTACCGAGTAGGCTATGTCTGGCCTAGTATGCACGAGATAGCGAAGACCTCCTATCAAGCTCTTATATTGTGTAGGATCAACAACAATACCCCCATCATCCTTACTTATGTGATCACTAGGATCCATTGGATATTTCGTAGAGTTACAATCAGCCATACCAGCCTTCTCCAGTATTTTTTTAGCATAACCTGTTTGCCTTAACTCAATATACCCATTTCCCTGGTTCACTTCGATGCCCAAGTAGTAGGATAGTTTTCCCAAGTCTGTCATGTCAAATTTGCTACTCATCTGCTCCTTGAAGCTCGTTATCACAGCTGAGTTCGAGCCAGTTATCAGAATGTCGTCTACATAAATTGCAATGATCAGGACTTCTTCTCTTACCTTTTTAACATAGACCGCGTGCTCATACGGGCATCTCGAAAAACCAATCTCAACAAGACACTGATTTAATTTTGCATACCAGGCACGAGGCGCTTGTCGTAACCCGTATAAAGCTTTCAAAAGTCTATAAACCAAGTGCTCGTTTCCTCGCTTAACAAAACCTTCTGGTTGGCTAACATAAATTTTCTCTTGGACTTCACCATTCAAGAAAGCTGTTTTTACATCGAGGTGATGCACCTCCCAACTATTTTTTGCAGCAAGAGCAAGAAGTAATCGTACAGTTTCAATTCGAGTAACCGGGGCGAAAATTTCCTCGAAATCGATTCCTTACTTTTGTACATATCCTTTGGCGACAATCCTGGCCTTGTGTTTCAAAATTTCCCCATTTGCATCCCTCTTTAACTTATAAACCCATTTCAAGTCTATGGCTTTTCTTCCCGGTGGCAGCTCCGTTAATTTCCACGTATTGTTCTTCTCAACTGATTCTATCTCCTGGTTCATGGCCTTCCTCCAGTTAACATCTTTCGCTGCCTGACTGTAATTGGCAGGTTCGTCTACACCCATCAGAAACAACTCCTCGTCCTCCAGCTCTATTATTTCAGTATTTGCGTAAATGTCTAAGAGTGTCCTTGTTTTTCGAGGCTCACTGTCATTCTCAGATTCTGAACTTACTGGTGCACTACTAGAACTATCACTAGAGTCTGTGACTTCGTAATCTTCATCAGTCCCTCGTGATATATCTGCTTCACTTCCAATTGACCTGCTACTCACTTCTACTGGACCACAATTAGCAACTATGAATGTACCAACTTGAGTTTTCACAGCCTGTGCATCCTGGTTCCATTCCCACGCTTTTCTTTCCTCAAAAAATACATCCCTGCTCACACACACTTTCCTCGTCTCGGGATCATATAGCCTAAACGCTTTTGTTCCAGGCTCCTTGCCGAGATAGACAACGGCTTTGCTTCTATCGTCTAGTTTTTTTACATTTGTTCCTGGAACTTTCATATAGGCTGTGCACCCAAACACTTTTATATGTTCGACATGGGGCTTTTTACCACACCACGCTTCATAAGGCGTAATTCCAGTAATAGCCCGGGTGGGAAGCCTGTTCAGTATATATATAGATTGCCTAACAGCCTCTCCCCAGAAGAAGTTTGGCATGTTCATATGTTTCAAGAAGCTCCTGGCCATCTCGATCATGGTTCGATTACGACGCTCAACAACTCCATTCTGTTGAGGCGAATATGGCGCAGTAAAATGGCGAACTATGCCAACTTCTTCGCAGTATGATAAAAAATCTTTGGACCTAAACTCTCCACCCCTGTCCGTTCTGAATGTTTGAATTTTTCTTTCCTGGGTCTCTACCAAAGCTCGGAATTTTTTGAATGCTCCAAAGGCCTCGTCTTTGCACTTCAATAAGTACGCCCACATTACACGACTCCAATCATCAACCAAAAGAAATACGTACCTATTCCCACCTGGTGTGCTCGGTGCAATCGGACCACAAATATCTCCATGGACTAGTTCTAATGCTGCTTTTGAACAAAATGTAGATTGAGAAGGAAAAGGTTTCCTAGCTTGTTTTGAGATCAAACACCCGGTACATAACTCCTTAGGCTCATCAATTTTAGACAGTCCATGTGCCATCCTCAGTGTCGACATCTGTTTCAAGGCTTTAAAATTCACATGACCGAATCTAGAATGCCACAACCAACTTTCTCCATTAGTCTTTGACAGCAAGCTCTTCGCATCATTATTTTGCAAAATAATTTTGTAAAGTCTGTTGGTAGATCGCTTCACTTTCATGACTAACTCTCCTTTTGGATCTCGTACCCACATAAAATCACCCTTAAGGATAATATCATTCCCTTCCTCCGATAATTGACCGAGACTAATAATGTTGGTGCATAGCGAAGGAATATAATATACCTCCTTAAGGAGTCGTTCCTCTCCGTTCTTGCACTTGATAGCTATTGAGCCTCTCCCTTCAATGAGTACAACTGACCCATCACCAAATTTCACACGCCCAGTCACGTTCTCGTCCAAGACACTGAATTTTGACCGTTGACCTGTCATATGATTGCTTGCGCCGTTGTCTAAGTACCATAGATTAGACATTGTTTCTTCTTTTGTTTCTTTTAGCTTCGGCACCACATTTTCCTCGTTGATCAACATCACAGCCTCCCCATCATCGGTTACCTCTGTCAAAAGTAGGGCTGGTTCATCTTCCGGAATCTGAGCTATGTTGGCCTCTTCCCTGGTTTCTTTCTCATGTCTTGGCTTTTTACACTCCACGGCAAAATGCCCATAAGCACTGCAATTAAAACATCTCACTTTACTTTTGTCCCTGACTCCTCGTGGAACATTTCCTCGAAATTTTGAGCTCGATGTCACCTCCATTCCTCCCTTGTTCTACCGTTTCAACCATTCCTCCCTTGTCATTAGTAATTTATTTTCTTCCCTCTCTCTTTTGGCCCTTTCCTCTTCTGTCAAAAGGAGTTGTCCTCCACTGTTGTCTATTTGTCCTCGTAGTCTCTCCTCGTGTGCCTTCAGCGATCCTATCGCTTCTTCTACTGTCATTTTCTCAACATCCCCGAACTGCTCGATAGTGGCAGCAATTTGAAGGAATTTTGGAGGTACCGCCCTTAGCAATTTTTTAACCACGTATGATTATGTTATCTCTTCACCAAGTGTTCGTATGTTTGTAACGATTCCACTCATTTTCAGGTAGAAATCATCTAGAGAATCTGTTTCTCTCATCGTTATTGCTTCAAACTCTGCTTTAAGAGTCTGCACCTTTGCTGTTCTAACTCGTTCAGCACCCTGACACATAGTTCTTACAGCCTCCCAGGCCTCCTTCGCAGTTTTCTTCTCTGCGAGTGCTAATAGGATGTCTTCCGGGATACCCTGGTAAATGGCAGCCAGGGCTATCTTATCTGTCCTATCATCGGCTGTTGCTTCCGTGTCCTTCGATTCTATGGCCACCCAAACGCCATGAGCTTGCATGTATACTTTCATTTTCATGGCCCATGCTGTGTAATTCCCTCTTGACAGCATAGGATAACTCAAGCTTACTGTACCATTCTTTGTCTTTCCTGTTTCCATCGTCGCCATCCTCGGCATATACTTTGTCATCCACCGTGAACACCTGAGAGCTCTGATACCAGAATGTAGACTAATCTCAGAATGACTTAAAGTATCACTCTAGAATGTATAAGTTTAAAACTATGAAAAACAAAGGTGAGTAAAAGCTATTTTATTATCTGCAGAAAGTACAAACTATATATCTGAACTAAACAAGAAGGTTGCTAGGAAATAGGACTACTCTAACTGAAACTCCTACTACAAAACAAAGACTACGAATTATTCTCTGGAGACTCCTACAAGCACTCCACGTTCACCAAGACCAGGTCCAAGAGTCTGATCACACGACTTGGAATAAAAACAAAATGCAATAAAATAAATACCCAAAAGAAAACTCAAAGAAACAAGTTTAGAATAATTCCCAACACACACAACTCTACTAAGCAGGAGTTTGAGCAACATGTCCATAACCAAATCCATTTTTAAATTTGTAAAGACCGGAACAAGAAAAAAGAATATTATGTACAGTTCAATAAACTTACGATTTCTTATTCTTGTCCTTGACCTTCTCCTCTTCTCGGCCTTTACCAATCCCTTTACTGATCTGGCCCTGTGTCACTGTTTCATTCGAAGAAGAAGAATTCATGGAGTTACCATCAGGAGTTGCCGGGGTATATTTGAAGTTGGTAAAATAAGGGATAGGATGCACACCAGGGGGTCTCAGATGAGTTCTGCTCCCGCCTTGGGGGAGAGAATTCAACACAAATATATTTCAACAATGAAGTCCACAATATAAAATGAGAAAAATAAAAATATGAAATTTATAGACTAATTGAAAAGTATAATCAAGAGGAGGACAACTGGACACAACGTCCTCTTCTGTCAAAATGAGTTGACATTGTATTTGGATATCAACAACATTAACAATCAATGCTATAATAAATTTAAAATAAATTTAATTTTCATTCTTGGATTGGAACTTAATTTTAGGTAATTACTTTACATAATAAAGTGATCCAATGGTTAAGGACAAACTAATATTACACAATAATAATAATAAAAATTTATAGTAGCTAACTACCAGCGGTTACTGCCCACGTCCAAAACCCTACGGGCTCAGGCTAACCAAGGTATATGACATATAAGGAAGGTATATAATTAATCCAAAATCGAATTTAATATATAAATTCCAATGAATATCATATTACATTCTATTTTATAATTTATAATACACCAAAATAATAAAGAACATTAGATCTAAAATTAATCAATAATAATCATTGGATTTAAAATTAAAAAGTATGTGTCATTAAAAGAATCATATTTAAATCCAAAAAAATATATTTTAATAATTGAAATAAAAAAAAAATTAAAATAAATATAATTTTGTAGGTAAACATTGGTCACTTTTGAAATTACACCTAGAGGGGGTGAATAGGTGATTATGGCTAACTAGGATTACTTTTAAATTTTACCCGAAAATGGCTTACTGAGATTTTACCAACAGAACTATAATTTGACAATGATAGTAAGCTGATATCACTAAATGCAATGCAGAAAATAATGTGCAGGAAAGTAAATAGAACACACAAGAATTTTAGCCAGGTTCGACCCCTAAGCCCCTATGGTCTATGTCCTGGTCCCTTACCAACTTGGTAAGAGAATATATTATTGATCAATGAAGGTTACAACTACAAGATACAACAATATATCTCCCTTTATCCCAGTTGCTGATAATGGCTTGCTGAAACCCTGTTTAAGAACCTGCTCTCTAAGTACTATACTACCCCGTAGTACAAACTCCTCTAGCAAGTACCACTAAACCCTTGTTTCCCTTAGCCAACTTATCCAGCAACTAGTCAATACAATTTGAACAATACAAATCAATGATAGAGTTTACAACTCAAACTATAAACTCTCTCTAAGATAAAACACGTGTATATAATTAGGGCTCGAGAGTATTTTAGAAACAATAAAGATCAGGAGTTGTATGTGTTCTTGCTTGCAAATTCGTCACTCATAACACTGCAAGAAACCACATATATAACCACACATTAACATTTGAAACATTCTCAATAACTTACAACGGCTAGAATCCAATTCTACCGTTTAAGATCGTTGGGATGGTTTCCAACGTTTATGTGTACGTTAGATAGAAGAGAAAGAAAGATGTCCAACGTACATAAAATATCTCTTCTATTTTGTAGAGGATAAAATGTTTTAATCAGAAGATGGAAGAAAGAGTTTGAAAGAGAAACAAACTCCTATTCTTTAGGAAATCAATTTGGATAAGTAAAAATGTTTTATATATCATGCACGTTTATTATATTAGAGAAGTCCTTACAACTGATATATATGAAGATCCTATAAAATCTCCATGAAATTCGACTTCCTTGTTGAATCTGGACTGTGCATCTTGGCTTGCTGTTATTCTGACAATCATGATCATAGCTTGCTGAAATAGATTACTGTCTTATGATAGCTTGCTGTCATGATACTTAAACATCACTGATATCAAGCTGTTATATCCTGCAAACATTCTCAAATAACAACATGATGGCTTGCTGTGTTGTGATCATCAAAACTAAGGAGTTACAATCTCCCCCTTTTTGATGATTACACACATTTAGGAGAATTATAAAACTCCCCCTAAATATATGCATATCTCAAAATCTTATAACCCGTTACTACAATTAATATAAATGACACATATGCATATCCAAATATCCTGTCATAACTAGCAACCAGCATAAATCATTACATCAAGTCTTAAAAACCAAAAGTCAATTTAAACCAAGTAGCAAACCACAGATTAAACATAAGCCAACAGATGAAACAAGTCTTAAACCAACCTTAAACAAACATAAATCTCCTAAATTTCTCCCCCTTAAAGCATCAAAAAGATCTAGGTTGAGGGCTGATAAAAATTATAAGATAAAGCATCAAAACACACAAACATGTAAGCAGCAATAAACAAATAATGACATATCATAATAAAAAAATAAATTAAACACAAAAATGCCTTTTAAATACCCAATCATAGTAAGCTAACATTACCAAATTTCCAAAGATAGCTTGCCATTATACACTGCACATGCCAAGTTCCCTTCGAATGGTAGAAAATCTTGCTTCGCCAAGGGGTTTTGTAAAGATATCTGCCAATTGATATTCAGTAGGTACAAAAACTAATTCAATATTACCTTTGGCAGCATTATCTCTCAAGAAATGATGACGAACATCAATATGCTTTGTTCTTGAGTGACTAACCGGATTCTTTGATATGTTGATGGTGCTAGTGTTGTCACAATAGATTGAAACTTTGCCACACTTGATTCCAAAATCTCGTAGAGTCTGAATCATCCACAAAATTTGAGAGCAACAGCTACCAGCTGCCAAATACTCACCTTCTGCTGTGGATAATGCAACTAAAGTTTGTTTCTTACTTTGCCAAGATACGAGACTTTGTCCTAAATATGTACAAACACCACTTGTGCTCTTTCTATCAGTTTGACAACCTGCATAGTCAGCATCACTATACCCCACAAGATCAAATGTGCTTGTAATAGGATAAAATAACCCAAGATTAATAGTCCCACTTAAATATCGAAATATTCTTTTAACTACATTTAAGTGTGATTCCTTAGGTTTAGCTTGAAAACGAGCACATACACAAACACTATACATAATATCTGGCCGAGAAGCAGTAAGATATAAAAGACTACCAATCATACCTCTATACTTCTTGATATCAACATCTTTACCTTTTTCATCCGATGTCAGCTTGCTATTTTGATTCATGGGAGTAGATTTCGGCTTGACATTGTCAAAACCAAATCTGGTTAGCAAATTCTTGACATATTTTGATTGATGCACATAAATTCCATCTTTAGATTATTTAATTTGGAGCCCCAAGAACTAATTAAGCTCACCCATCATGCTCATGTCAAATTCACTGCTCATACACTTAGAAAACCACTCACACATAGAATCATTAGTGGATCCAAAGATTATATCATCTACATATATCTGGACAATCAAAATATCATTACCATTTTGCTTAGTAAATAAAGTAGGATCAATTTTACCTCAAATGAAGCCATTTTTGATCAAAAACTTACTAAGCCTCTTGTACCAAGCCCTTGGTGCTTGCTTTAAGCCATATAATGCCTTCTTAAGCTTGTAGACATAGTCCAGATATTGTCCATGTTCAAAACCAGGGGGTTGCTTGACATAAACTTCCTCTTCCAGAAATCCATTAAGAAAAGCACATTTGACGTCCATTTGATGTAGCTTGATCTTCTTGTAGCATGCATAAGCAAGAAGCATCCTAATTGATTCCAATCTAGCTACTGGAGCATAAGTTTGATCAAAGTCAATGCCTTCTTGTTGGTTGTACCCTTTTGCTACGAGCCTTGCTTTATTTCGAGTAACAGTACCAAATTCATCCACTTTATTCTTGAAAATCCATTTTGTACCAATGATTGAAGCATCCTTTGGTGGCTTGACCAGTTCCCAAACATCACATCGTTCAAATTGATTGAGTTCTTCTTGCATAGCCGTGATCCAATTTTCATCTTCAAGTGCTTCTTTGACATTTTTGGGTTCCTCTTGAGCTAAAAATGCAGCATAAGCACAAAAGTTTACAGTGCCTTTTCTTGTCTTGAGACCATCAGAAATATCACCAATAACCTGTTCTGGAGGGTGATTCTTCACTGTCCGTGTAGCTTTTGGCAATGAATGCTTTGCAATATCTTCATGTGAAGTCTTCCTTATCTTAGATGGAGGAGCTAAGTCTTCACCATCATAGATTGGCATTTTATCCTTTGCTCTATTTCCTCTAGGACCATCAAGAGTCATCTTTGCCATCTTTACAATTGCATCATCAACTGGAGTAGAAGGTTCTGCTTGCTGATTTCCTGAGGCAGTTTCAATTTCAGCTTGCTGTTTTCCAGAATCAGTCTCTGTTTCAGCTTGCTGTTTTGGAGTACCCTTCTCTGTTTCAGCTTGCTGTTGTCCAGCTTCACCTGCATCATCTTCTTCGTCTCTTGGAAGATCATTGTTAGGTTCTTGAAAAGTAACATCTATAGATTCCTCAACAATATGCTTAGACAAATTATAAACTCTATAGGTTTTACTATTCATAGAATAACCAAAAAAATAGCTTCATAAGATTTAGCATCAAATTTACCATCATTACCAATTGTCTTGAGCACAAAACACTTTAAGCCAAAGATTCTGAAGTAACTGATGTTGGGCTTCTTTTTCTTGAGCAATTCATATGGAGTCTTGTCCAAAATAGGTCTTATCAATACTCTATTCAGAACATAGCATGCTGTGTTGACTGCTTCTGCCCAAAAACTTCTAGGTAACTTGCTTTCTTGCAACAAAGTCCTTGCTGTCTCTTGCAGTGACCTATTCTTGCGTTCCACCACACCATTTTGTTGTGGAGTCCTTGGAGCCGAGAATTCATGTGATATTCCTCTTTCTTCACAATAAGTAACAAAGTCTTTTTGGAATTCACCACCTCGATCACTCCTTATTCCTACAAGCTTTGTATTGAGCTTATTCTCAAGTAATTTAATTAGTTTCTCAAACTCATTAAAAGCAGCATCTTTAGTTCTAAGAAACAATACCCATGTAAAACGAGAATAATCATCAACAATTACAAAACCATATTGCTTACCTCCTATACTTTTATAAGCTTCTGGACCAAATAAGTCTAAATGTAAAAGTTTTAAGGGTTTAGAAGTAGATACCATTTTCTTTGCTTTGTGAGTACTTCTAATTTGCTTGCCTAATTGGCATGCCGAACACACCTCAGTCTTGACATACTTGATTTTGGGTAAACCTTTGACTAGCTTCTTCTTTGAAAGCTTGTTAAGTAAGTCCATGTGAGCATGACCCAATATTCTATGCCAAACATAAGGATCAGTGTCTATTGCAGCAAGACAGCAAGCTGTTTTCTGCAACTCAAAGTCCAAAATATATATATTTCCTTCCCTTCTAGCAACTAGGGGGACTTTGTTAGTACCAATAGTAATAATACACTTATCAATACCAAAGTTAACAGTATGACCATCATCATATAACTGACTTATGTTAAGAAGATTATATTTAAGGCCTTTAACATATTGAACTTTATCAATTGAAATGTGTTTATTACCTATTTTACCTTTTCCAAGAATTTGAAGAGTTTTGCTATCACCAATAGTCACTCTTCCACCCTTTTTCATCTGAAGACTCAAGAATTGTGCTTTGTCTCCACTCATATGTCTAGTACATCCGCTATCTAAAATCCATTGAGTTGATTTGACTCGAGCGGCAAGACACATCTACAAAACACATAAAATAACTCAACCTTTTGGTACCCAAAGTTTTTTGGGTCCGACATGGTTAGCAGATAAAACATATAAAACATGTAAATCAAATTTCTTTATCCATTTTTGGATAAATCTAGGTGATTTAACTCTGCCAGCCTGATGATGGTAAGCTGTCTTTGTTCTGCCATTCTGATCATAGTAAGTTGTTTTCTGTTTGTTTCCTCCATGGTATGATTTTTGTCCATTCTGAACTTTGCAATGTTTTTCAAGATGCCCTTTCTTTCCACATATGTTGCATATCTTCCAAGGCATAGTATAATCATAGGGTATGCCATGTTTTCCTTCATATCTTAGAGCTTTGTCCTTCTTGTTTGCATTCATTCCAATTCCTTCTCTGAGCAATGGAATATTTGTGTTGTTCATCATAGATTTGAGACTTTCTTCTCCTTGAACAAATGATCCCATGCCCTTTTTCAGATCCTCAACTTCCTTTGTTAGCAGATCAATCTTTTCAGCTTGCTGACTTATGATTTCAGCTTGTTGAGATGGTTCTTCTGCTTGATTTGAAGGTGTTGCATCTATTGATTCTCTGAGTTTGAACAGCTCCAAACATTCATCCCTTGCTTCAATCTCCTTCTTTAACTCTGTGATCTCCATTAATTGAGTCTTGTTTCTTTTGAGGAGAATTTTGTTGAAGTTTTCCACATGACTAACTTTAGCTTGAAGATCCTTGATTTCAGCCTCTTTGTCAGCTTATGTAGGTACCTTCTTGTCAATCCAAGTATCTACTTTGCTCATCAAATCTTGAACCATAGTCTTGAGATAATTATTCTTCTCTTTTAGCTTGCTATTTTCAGCTTTAAGAGAATAATATTCACCCATAGATACATTCTTACATTCCTGCATGGTTAGTGGTTTCAAAACAATATTTTCAGAAGATAAATTATATTTACAAGAGTTTACCTCACTCTGATCTTCTTCTGAATCACTTTTTAGGTATCCACTTTCTGAATTTCCTCGAACAGAATCATCATCAAGTCCAACTAGGGCAAGATTGACCATGTCTCCACTTGAATCATCACTGGAAACCAAGTCATCATCACTCCAAGTCATTAGAGCTTTAGCGTTCTTCTTATCCTTGAAGACAGTTTGTTGTTTTGACTTCAATTTGTAGCAGTCCCGCTTATAATGGCCTGGCTTTCCACATTCAAAGCATGTCTGATCTTTAGAATCCTTGTTGGGCTTCTTGTTATTGGAAAATCTGCCTTTATCTCTTTTCAACTTGTTCTTCTTCTCGATCATCTTTCTGATCTTCCTGGATATTAAAGCTAGTTCTTCGTCTGACTCATCTTCAGATTCCAGTAAGCTATTATTAGTGTGAAGAGCTAATTTCTTCATTTGAGCAACTGGAGCTTGCATAGAACTTGATTGGCTTTCCTTGATTTTGCTTTCAAATTGTTCCAATTCTGCAAAAATAGCCAATTGATCCATAGTATCTATAGTTGGAGAGGATTCTAGAGCTGTTACCTTTGGTTCATAGATAAATGGCACATCACTAAGTATCTTCATGTTGATTTCCTCTTGTGGGATATGTTTTCCAAGCTGCTTTAAGGCATTCAGATTTATCTGGAATCTAGCTTGACTTTCTCGAATAGTTTCTCCCTCTTGAAGCTTGAAATTTCCAAACTCATTCATTAGTTTACTCAATTTCACCTTTCTTAAACTCTTGGATCCTTCGTGATACAATTTCAGAGTATCCCATATCTCTTTAGCTGATTTGCATGAAGAGATTTTATCACATTCACTAGGACATAACCCATTCATGAGAGAATTCCTAGCCTTTCCATTGAAGCTGTATTTGATTAGTTCAGCCTCTATGAGATCATCAACGTCTTTCACTTTGCTTTTTTTATCCTTAAACTCAAAAGGACCCTTCTGAACAACTCTCAAAGCTAGTGGCTCCCTGGATAGATACACTTCCATGCGACCTTTCCACCAGTCATAGTTTTCTGTACCAAGCAAGAGAGGTGCTCGGTAATCTGAGGTTCCTTCGGGATATTTGTCAGCCATTTCGATCGAATACTATTCCTGTTACAGAAAGATTAGTATACCAAAGCTCTGATACCAACTGAAATTACACCTAGAGGGGGGGGGGGGTGAATAGGTGATTATGGCTAACTAGGATTACTTTTAAATTTTACCCAAAAATGGTTAACTGAGATTTTACCAACAGAACTATTATTTGACAATGATAGTAAGCTGATATGACTAAATGCAATGCAGAAAATAATGTGCAGGAAAGTAAATAAAACACACAAAAATTTTAGCCAGGTTCGACCCCTAAGACCCTATGGTCTACGTCCTGGTCCCTTACCAACTTGGTAAGAGAATATATTATTGATCAATGAAGGTTACAACTACAAGATACAACAATATATCTCCCTTTATCCCAGCTGCTGATAATGGCTTGCTGAAACCCTGTTTAAGAACCTGCTCTCTAAGTACTATACTACCCCGTAGTACAAACTCCTCTAGCAAGTACCATTAAACCCTTGTTTCCCTTAGCCAACTTATCCAGCAACTAATCAATACAATTTGAACAATACAAATCAATGATAAAGTTTACAACTCAAACTATAAACTCTCTCTAAGATAAAACACGTGTATATAATTAGGGTTCGAGAGTATTTTAGAAACAATAAAGATCAGGAGTTGTATGTGTTCTTGCTTGCAAATTCGTCACTCATAACACTGCAAGAAACCACATATATAACCACACATTAACATTTGAAACATTCTCAACAACTTACAACGGCTAGAATCCAATTCTATCGTTTAAGATCGTTGGGATGGTTTCCAAAGTTCATGTGTACATTAGATAGAAGAGAAAGAAAGATGTCCAACGTACAGAAAATATCTCTTCTATTTTATAGAGGATAAAACGTTTTAATCAGAAGATAGAAGAAAGAGTTTGAAAGAGAAACAAACTCCTATTCTTTAGGAAATCAATTTAAATAAGTAAAAACATTTTATAAATGAGCTCTCTATATATCATGCACGTTTATTATGTTGAGAATCTCTCTAACAAGTATAGCAACATAGAGGCAAGTGTATAAAGAATTTAACAAGTTTAGGCCAAGACCACAGTTAACAAAACAAAACATGCAGGTAAACAAAATCAGTAACTGAAATAACGTAGAGAGAAAGAAAGATGTACCCGAAACCATAGCTTTCAACAGTGACTGAAATAAAGGTTTACAGATACAAAATGCCAAGAAAATAATCACAGCTGAGTCACCAGGCCTTGCTCGAAGTCCTGGCTGCTCTTGAAGAGATTATTTCCCCCTACCTGCTGCGTTTGGGATGTGCGCAATATCTCCACCAGGATAAAACAACTCGGAGTTTATGTTAACAGCAGCAACAAAACCTCCACTTCGACCAGCACCTCAGTCGCCGGAAAATATCAGCACTTCAGGACTTATGGGAGAGAAATGCAGAGAGGTTGAAGAGAAGAGATGAGAATGTAGTGTGTTGTATTCATTCAGTTTAGCCTCTATTTATAGGAGAGGAAAAATGAAACTGTCTAGACACTTAATGTCTGAATTAAACTGCTCCATTAATGAAAAAATCAAAACTGATCAGATTTTGAATTCATAAATGAAAAAATCAAAACTGAACAGCTTTTGAATTTAAATTATTTGTAACAGCTTTTCACATTAACACCATCATTATTATCAGAACTTAAGTTAAGTTCTGATTTAACTCATCAGTACTTAAGTTCGGATTCGACTCATCAGTACTTAAGTTCTGATTCTGATATCAGAACTTGTTAAGTTCTGATTTTATTCATCAGTTCTTAAGTTCTGATTTTATTCATCAGTTCTTAAGTTCTGATTCTAATATCAGAACTTGTTACAGATCAGATTATTTGCAGGTTCAATATATTTAGACTACTTAGCCTATTTCAGAACCCAGCCCAATAATCCAATCACCGATAAATAAATTCGAATTAAAATAATTCTCAAATAAATAAAATCCTCGCCCAGGTCGCCTCGCGTACGCGAGACGCCGAGACATTCGCCCAAATCGCCCTTCGACCCGACCCAGTCCGGTCCGGTCCGGTCCGGTCCGGTGCGTGGCGGGGCGGGGCGCGCGTGTATGTGTGTGTGCGCGTGAAGCACACAACAACACAATGGACCATCACACACCTTAGTAGTTGTATACTACTCATGTGGGTAATACCATATAAAGCACACAACCCCCTTTATTTATTTCAATGTGGGACAAACATTCTCAAATTTTCCAAGCTTTTCCAAGCTACTTTCATCTCTCATTTCATATGGATTTCATTAAGAAAATTCTTAAAACCATACATGAAAATTTAAGTTCAAATATCATTGAACAATTTCCAATCATTAGATTTTAGGATTAACATCAAGAACATAATTAAATTAAGCTCTAAAATCCTAATTTTCTAACAATCCCCCACAAATCCATACAGAAATGTGATCAATTTCCCATCATGACTTGTTTTTCAGAGTCGGTACCCTTCCGGGTTTGAACCCTCCTAATTCCTCTACTTCAATGGCTATCGGACTCAGATGGAATGTTTCACCTTGAATCTTAATCCGTTTAGTATAACCATATTCCATAGACGACGACAAGTCAAAGGTTATGGTGCCAATCTACGGCTTTGAGACATTAATGGTCATGTCTCGATCCTGTTCGTCGAATGCTTCAAGGATTAACCCTATCCTCTAATTACGACCACACAATTACATTCGCTTAGCTGGGCATCTCCAGATATATACTGCCTCTATCTCGTCAAATGACTTGATCCCATTCAGAGTTTCAACACTCTTGCTTTTCTGGCAGTGTCAGTACCTTCTAGGTTTACAGGGGATAGATTCAGATACTGTAGTATCATCTATGTAGCAAAGGTACTACCAACTCATCCTTACAGCTTGTTATTACCCATTGAATACACTTCAAGGGATCTCCTCTCATGTGTATTGGGTTCCCACTGTTGATGAATTATGATGGGTTGACAATCCCATCCCCAACCTTGACTTAAGGACCACTGCAGGTTCCAGTCCTTTAGTAAGAGGATCAGCTATATTATTTTGAGTTCCTATGAACTCTATAGCTATGATCCTATCAGTCACTAAACCCCTTATAGACTTGAGTCTAACTTGGATGTGTCTCTTAGTCTTAGCATTATGCTTTTTACTGCTAATCTTGTCGATAGTTGTTCGACTATCACAGTGAATAGCAATAGCAGGAAGCGGTCTGCTTACTACAGGTATTGCAGACATAAGTCCGTGTAACCATTCAGCCTCCGTCCCTGTGGCATCAAGTGCACACAACTCAGCCTCAAAAGTAGACCGAGTAACAATAGTCTGTCTGCTTGACTTCCAGGATATTGCTCCACCAGCCAAGGTGAACACGTATCCAGTCACTCCATTGGAACCAGACTTCTTAGCTATCCAACTTGCATCACTGTACCCTTCAAGCACACCAGGAAATCTCCTGTAGTGTAAACTAAGGTACATTGTGCCTTTTAGATATCTAAGTACTCTATCAAGAGCATCCCAATGAGTTCTGTTTGGACAGCTTGTATATCTCGCCAATTTAGACACAGAATATGAAATATCTGGTCTTGTACAGTTAGCAAGATACTGCAAGCTCCCAATAATCTGAGAATACCTTAACTGAGACACAGGCACTCCTGAAGTATTCTTGACAAGGGCAACTTTCGAATCATAAGGTGTACTAGCGATTCTACACTGTGAATAACCATATTTCTCAAGTATAGATTTCTCTATATAATGAGATTGAGTCAAGGTTATTCCTTCAGTGGACTGAATCAATTTGATTCCAAGAATCACACTTGCCTCACCCATATCCTTCATTTCAAAATGCCTTTTCAAGAATTCTTTAGTCTCGTTAATAATCTCAATATTGGTTCCAAACAATAAAATATCATCCACATATAGGCACAAGATAACACACTCATTACCTTTAACTTTAGTGTAGACACACTTATCACTTTCATTAATCTTATAACTGAAAGGCAATATAGTTTCATCAAACTTTTTATGCCAATCTCTGGGAGCTTGTTTCAAGCCATAGATGGACTTGATCAACTTACATACTTTCCTTTCATTGCCTGATGCAACAAATCCATCAGGCTGATCCATATAAATCTCTTCCTCAAGTTCACCATGAAGAAAAGCCGTCTTTACATCCATCTGATGAATGATAAGACCATGGACTGAAGCCAATGCTATAAGCATTCGGATTGTTACCATTCTTGCAACCGGAGAGTATGTATCAAAATAATCAATTCCTTCCTTTTGCTTAAAACCCTTAGCTACCAGTCTAGCTTTGTACTTATCTATTGAGCCGTCAGGGTTCAACTTCCTTTTAAAGACCCATTTGCACCCAATAGTAGAACACCCGGGAGGGAGATCAACCAACTCCCATGTTCCATTGGAAACAATAGAGTCAATTTCACTCTTGACAGCGCCCTTCCAGTGCCTTGACTCAGAAGAATCCATAGCTTGCCGGAAAGTTAAAGGTTCGTCATCGATATTATAAGTGATGAAATCGCCTCCAAAATCCTTGACTACTTTTGCACGCTTACTTCTCCTTGGTTCCTCTAATTCCTTAGGAATAGAGCTACTACTAGGTTCCGCCCCCACATTTATCATCTTTTCCACATGATCAGGAATAGAACTTGATGTGTGAGTAGGATCTTCCTCAGAAGTCGTTTCAGGTATTCCAGTCTTCGTAGGGTAGACATCCTCAAAGAATGTCGCATCTCGAAATTCAACTATCATGTTTGCCACTATACCATCTATGTCAGATTTTAACACTAAAAATCTCATAGCTGTAGTGGTTTCAAGATAGCCCAGAAAGATACAGTCAACAGTCTTTGGACCTAGTTTCTTTCTCTTGTGTTCAGGAACAAGCACCTTAGCAAGGCACCCCCACACACGAAGATACTTAAGACTAGTCATCCTGCCTTTCCATAACTCCAAGGGTGTTTTATCCATGTGTTTCAGAGGGACTCTATTCAAAATATGGCAAGCCGTATTTAGAGCCTCTCCCCACATGTATTTAGGCAACCCAGAGTTAATAAGCATACTATTAATCATATCTTTAAATGTTCTGTTCTTTCGCTCAGCAACCCCATTAGACTCAGGTGTGTATGGTGGAGTAACTTCATGAACTATACCATTGTTTGCACAAAATTCATTAAAAGCATTACTCGTATACTCACCACCTCTATCAGATCTCAACCTTTTAAGTATCTTACTAGTTTGTTTTTCTACTTCAGTTTTATATATAATGAATTTACTAAGTGCTTCATCCTTATGTCTAAGTAAATAAACATAACAATATCTACTACTATCATCTATAAAAGTAATGAAGTATCTAAACTGGTCCTTGGTCAACATACCACCAAATTCACAAATATCAGTGTGTACTAAATCTAACAAGTCTGAATCCCTAACAACATTATGAAAAGGTTTCCTTATCTGTTTAGCAGACACACATACTTGACATTTAGAATTCGTTTCTATGGTATATTTTGGAATCAACTCTAAGTTCATCATGTTCTTAAGAGCACCAAAGTTTAAATGACCTAGTCTAGCATGCCATATATCTGAGGATTCGATACAGTTAACAGTAGGAATAACATTATTAATCAAACTTCCCAAAACGGGATCCGCATTAATAACAAATAAACCATTTGACAAGTAACCCTTGCCAAAGAATGTACCAGTGTGAATAAGAACTACTTTATTACACTTAAACGAAATTTCAAAACCACTAGAAACTAAACAGCTTCCACTTATTATATTTCTACGCATGTTGGGAACATGATGCACTCTCGTCAGAGATAGAATACGTCCTGAAGAGAACTTCAGATCCACGTTTCCAACTCCATGTACTTGAGCAACACTAGCATTCCCCATCTTCACAGTCAAGCTATGACTCTGTTGATAAGATACAAATAAACTAATATCAGCACAAATATGTACATTAGCTCCAGTATCTATCAACCATTCATTTGACAGATAGGTAGAAAATATCACAGGGTTGTAGGATACATACCGGTCAACGTTGGTTTCAGAAGCCGTAGCCTCACCAACAACCATGTTCACTACAGGCCCACTTGCGGTTCCAAGCACAACATTTGCTTGTGCTACCTCGGTTTTCTTCGCTTTCTTCGTAGGGCAGTCCTTACTCCAGTGCCCAACCTGCCCACAAGACCAGCATGGTTTGTTTGCCTTGGGTTTCTTGGCCTTGTCCTTGTCACTCTTAGGTTTATTACTATTAGCTTTCTTAGCAAAAGCCTTCCTCTTTTGTCCTACAGTTGCTATGTTTACCTTCGAGGTACCGTGTTCAGTTGGCATCACATGTCCCTGTTTGGATTTGTGTTGTTCTTACATCGAGATGTCCAGCATAAGGTTGGTCCAGGTGATCTCTCCTTTCTGTCTTTTCAGGGAGAGAGAGTACTCTTCCCAAGACTTCGGGAGCTTTTCAATCACACTCATCACCTTCAACTTCTCCGGGAGATTCATTCCAGACTCCTTCAAAGCATGCACTATCATCTCGAACTCATGCACCTGCTCAGTCATAGACTTATTGTCCACCAGCTTGAACTCGAGGAACCTTGCCACAGAATACTTTTCTAGACCTTGTGAGTCAGTATTATGTGTCTGGTCCAGCTTCTCCCATAAGAGTTTTGCAGAGTAGGCATCAGAAGAATAGACATTAAACAAAGTGTTTGTTAGTGCCGCCAGAATGGCCGCTCTAGCCACTCCATCCTTCTCAGCCCACTTCGCAAAAGCCTTAACTGTGTCAGCCTTCTCTTGATCCACTACTGGTTTCTCATATTCCACAACCAGCCACAGACCCTTTATAGTCAACCACAGCTTCATCCTTTTCTGCCAGCGAGAAAAGCCAATGCCACCGTTGAATTTCTCCGGTAAACCGGTTAGTTCAACAGCCCGTGGGAAACTATAGGTGGTCCAATCAATGGCCCCAGCAGTTACACCCGAACTGCTACCACCACCAACGATAACCTCACTTTCGTTAACCATTATGCTAAATTCTATATAATTAATAATCTCTTCAAGAATGTTGAGAATCTCTCTAACAAGTATAGCAACATAGAGGCAAGTGTATAAAGAATTTAACAAGTTTAGGCCAAGACCACAGTTAACAAAACAAAACATGCAGGTAAACAAAATCAGTAAATGAAATAACGTAGAGAGAAAGAAAGATGTACCTGAAACCATAGCTTTCAACAGTGACTGAAATAAAGGTTTACAGATACAAAATGCCAAGAAAATAATCACAGCTGAGTCACCAGGCCTTGCTCGAAGTCCTGGCTGCTCTTGAAGAGATTATTGCCCCCTACCTGCTGCGTTTGGGATGTGCGCAATATCTCCACCAGGATAAAACAGCTCGGAGTTTATGTTAACAGCAGCAACAAAACCTCCACTTCGACCAGCACCTCAGTCGCCGGAAAATATCAACACTTCAGGACTTATGGGAGAGAAATGCAGAGAGGTTGAAGAGAAGAGATGAGAATGTAGTGTGTTGTATTCATTCAGTTTAGCCTCTATTTATAGGAGAGGAAAAATGAAACTGTGCAGACACTTAATGTCTGAATTAAACTGCTCCATTAATGAAAAAATCAAAACTGATCAGATTTTGAATTCATAAATGAAAAAAATCAAAACTGAACAGCTTTTGAATTTAAATTATTTGTAACAGCTTTTCACATTAACACCCACATTATTATCAGAACTTAAGTTAAGTTCTGATTTAACTCATCAGTACTTAAGTTCTGATTTGACTCATCAGTACTTAAGTTCTGATTCTGATATCAGAACTTGTTAAGTTCTGATTTTATTCATCAGTTCTTAAGTTCTGATTTTATTCATCAGTTCTTAAGTTCTGATTCTAATATCAGAACTTGTTACAGATCAGATTATTTGCAGGTTCAATATATTTAGACTACTTAGCCTATTTCAGAACCCAGCCCAATAATCCAATCACCGATAAATAAATTTGAATTAAAATAATTCTCAAATAAATAAAATCCTCGCCCAGGTCGCCTCGCGTACGCGAGACGCCGAGACATTCGCCCAAATCGCCCTTCGACCCGACCCAGTCCGGTCCGGTCCGGTCCGGTCCGGTGCGTGGCGGGGCGGGGCGCGCGTGTATGTGTGTGTGCGCGTGAAGCACACAACAACACAATGGACCATCACACACCTTAGTAGTTGTATACTACTCATGTGGGTAATACCATATAAAGCACACAACCCCCTTTATTTATTTCAATGTGGGACAAACATTCTCAAATTTTCCAAGCTTTTCCAAGCTACTTTCATCTCTCATTTCATATGGATTTCATTAAGAAAATTCTTAAAACCATACATGAAAATTTAAGTTCAAATATCATTGAACAATTTCCAATCATTAGATTTTAGGATTAACATCAAGAACATAATTAAATTAAGCTCTAAAATCCTAATTTTCTAACATATTATATTAGAGAAGTCCTTACAACTGATATATATGAAGATCCTATAAAATCTCCATGAAATTCGACTTCCTTGTTGAATCTGGACTGTGCATCTTGGCTTGCTGTTATTCTGACAATCGTGATCATAGCTTGCTGAAATAGATTACTGTCTTATGATAGCTTGCTGTCATGATACTTAAACAACATTGATATCAAGCTGTTATAACATTCTCAAATAACAACATGATGGTTTGCTGTGTTGTGATCATCAAAACTAAGGAGTTACAACTTTCTATTTGTTTTGAATTGTTTTTTCTTAAACATGGGTTCTAAAATCACAAAAATTAAAGTTTACTATTTAAAATAAAGCAGAGATAATTAATTTAGCGCCTAAAACATGATATAATATTAATTTATCTAATAAAATTTCATTTGAACAAAAAATATAATTAATGTCACAAGAGATCATTACAAGAAATAAGCTATTATACAACAATTTTTCATCATTGTGTAACCTGTATATTTTCCGTAGTCTACCCAACACTTATGTGATAGAATATCACACAATGGATGTTTAAACCCTTATAATAAAAAGATTACACAAAGTACTTGTTACAATCAAGAACCCACAATGGGTATTTTATATTAACCATTGTTGGAACTTTCTTAAAATAATTGCCTTTTTATTCAACTCTTGTCTAACTAACTTAACAACAATGGTTTTGTAGAAAAACCATTGTTTTTAACTTATTGGATATTGTCATAAACAAAAGTTTATAAACTTCTTTTATGATTGTTTTTTGTTTAAAAGACAATGGTGTAAAAGATTTAAACCATTGCAAAGAATATCAAAAGACAACAGTTTTTTTTAAAAAAAAATATGTGCAGTGAGACATACAAAGGTTTTCATCATTTTTTAAGTGGGTTTCACACAACTGTTTACAAAATTAATCTCATTATTTAAAATAAATTAATTTTAAAATAAAATGATATAATATTAATTTAATTGTTATTTCAAAATTAAAATTAAATTTATAATATATAGGTTCTCTACAAAAATTACAACTATAACTTCGAATCTATTTCTAAACATTCTCATTAAGGTACACAAAAACTAATGTGCAAAGCTGCATACATTCGAAATGAAAACCCCTGCTCAGTGGCATGAATAGGATTACTGAGTCCACTATGTTGGGAGCTTTGAAATATGCTTATATGACTGGTTTTTCTTCTCTGTGGAGAAAAGCAAGGCCTTTTGCAGCACCAAGTGCAATCTTTAATCTCGTCAACCAGGGTAATGAAACGGAGTATCCTGCACATATTATTAACAACACAGATTTTAGCTCATTAGTAGCATGGGTTGTTAACTGAGTAGTCAGTCAAGTCTGCGCACTTTAAATTTATTATCATGACCTAGTTTTACCATTAAGCTTTCAGAATTTAGTACTTGTGCTTTACTCTAAATAATTTTAAGTAAGTAGTATTAGTGGGAGTCTGGGTCTAGTTTTTCGGCTGCAATTCTCTGGTCTTCTTACCTAGTTCTGTAGCTTCCTATTTAAGATAGATTCAAACACCCAAAATTAATTCCTTCACAACTATCTTTGCCAAAAATAAAGTAGTTACATGTACCTTGATATATTGTGAGGGAGTTATAACAACCTTAGGACGCCTTATGAAGGAAAATAGAAGTCCCAGTGGTAAACAAGCAATTCCGACACCGCCAAATATCTGGACATAAATCACATAGAGACAAAATTCATTAAAAGGGAAAGACTAATATGTATTACTAATTTTTCACATCAAAACTGGTAAGCTTTAGAAAATAACCAATTCCAGAATACTTAACATTCCATCAGATTATACAACTAGTGCACCAACAAAATGCTAAAATTTAATAAAGTACTGAAAAAGGTCATCTATAAATTTCACACCCGAGGAAAAATGGAACTCTATTCCCATAGAACGTGACCAACCGAAAAACTAGACCCAATCTCCCATTAATCGAAACTAGTTGAAGTATTGTAACTCCCTCAATTATTTACTCTAGTTGTTAAGTGAGTAGTATTAATTTTTTTATGGACATGGCTCACCAATGAGAAAAGGCAAAGGCAAGACCGGCCTAACATTGTAAATTCAAATTCCAGATGAATTATTTTTATAGCTACTAAGAAATGACAATTATCAGCATGAGACATGGCTAAACTAGAAGTTCCTTATCATTTGAGTTTGCTTTTTTTCTATACCAAAAGAATAGTGCAAAAATTTATTTATTTAAACATAAAATAGTGGTAGCAAGACTTACGTGTCTGTTATCTATATATCAATATTCGAACTCCGAATCAATTAAAGTCTTGCAACAAAATAGTTACTAACTCATGATTTTTTTTAACCAAATTATTCATTTTTATAAGATTTTAATGCTAGATAAACCCTGTGTCAATATATGCAGGGCAAGGTAAAAGGACATTTACAATTCTCACCATAAAGAATGTAAAATGCTCACCAGCCATTGTCATGCATATCGACTACATACTATATAAACATTCAAAATTCTACAAAAATACACTAGGAAACACCAAAAAATCTAAACTTTAAATTCTGTTTGTCGGAATAGTACTACATAAAACAACATTCACTAAAACAGAAAGAAAATTCCCTTAAAACACAAATCTAATTCACCTGATTCGTACATAGACATGATCCCATACATATTGGCATTAAAAAATTAAAGGGGGCCGAAACATACTTGGAAGAACAAGAAGAAAAAAATTCAATGTTTACTGTATGGCCAATACCAATTCCTTCAATACCACAACTAACTTTCTGAAATTACACAAATCACAAATAGGGGTCAGCAAGATTCATCCAGAATTCAAAAGGGTTTATCAAAAATCCAACAATTAACATAAAATATGAACCTGGATAGGAAACTGAAGAGTTTCTTGAATGACCGCGATGAAGATTGGAATTTATGGTGATTGTGATGGTGGTGTTGGGGGGTTTGCATTGAGGAGTAAACATATTGGTGATGTCTGAGCAGAAGAGGATGAGGGTAAGCCTACTAGTCAATATCAATGCAAATTGCCTCACCTTCCAAGAACTATCGATACTCTGATTTTAAGCAAAACGAGGTAGACAGAGGAGAGAGAAGAGTTGTGGGAGAGAGATGGAAGAGTAGGGAGGGAGAACCAGAAGGAGAAGAGGAGTCAGATCTAAGAAAGGGGAAGGAGGTAGGGGGAAATGAAAATTAGAAGGATGGGGGAAATGAAAATTAATGGGGGGAAACCAAAAATTATGTGAAAAATGAAAAAATTATAAATTAATTTTCTTACTTATATATTATAATTAAATACTTATTTTTATTTTACTTTATATCAATAGAATAATTTTTATTTTAAATAATTTCATATAATTTTTTATATAAAATTATTTAAAACATATTTTAAATTATTAAATTATTTTTCTACATAACTAAAGTTCAAATATATTAACATTGTGCAAGATGATCCTAAAAATATTTTTTAAGAAATTAATTATTTAATCAAGAAAGAGTCTTATTTTTTGGACTTGCACTTCTATTCGATTTTCATTATAAAATTATACAACCTAAATTTAAAAATTTTGAATAATTTTTTATATGATTATAATCGATATATCTCAATACACTTGGATCTTTGCAAATATCATTTAAAAAGAATTCCATGTTGATACGAAAAGAATCCAGTAGTCGGGAGTAGTATTTTCTCACATAAAAGATTAATTTGAATTTTTTAATAATTTTTTCGTATGATTAAAATCAATTAATCTTGTAATTCGGGAACGAGTCTCGTTTTCGGGAGTGGTAGTTTTACTGAATTTTTCTAATCCTGACATGCAAGATGAATTTCAAATTTTTTTATAATTTTTTCATATGACTAAAATTGATATATCTTAACATCCGTATGGTTGGATCTTCGAAAAAATCATTTTAAAAATTAATCTTGTAAATCGGGAACGAGTCTCATTTTCGAGAGTGGTACTTTTACTGAATTTTTCTAATCCTGACATGCAAGATGAATTTCAAATTTTTTAATAATTTTTTCATATGGCTAAAATTGAAATATCTTAACATCCGTACAATTAAATCATCGAAAAAATTATTTTAAAAATTAATCTTGTAAATCGGGAATGAGTCTCATTTTTGGGAGTGGTAGTTTTACTGAATTTTTCTAATCCTGACATGCAAGATGAATTTCAAATTTTTTTATAATTTTTTCATATGACAAAAATTGATATATCTTAACATCCGTATGGTTGGATCTTCGAAAAAATCATTTTAAAAATTAATCTTGTAAATCGGGAACGAGTCTCGTTTTCGGGAGTGGTACTTTTACTGGATTTTTCTAATCCTGAAATGCAAGATGAATTTCAAATTTTTTAATAAATTTTTAATATGGCTAAAATTGATATATCTTAACATCAGTACGGTTGGATGGTCGAAAAAATCATTTTAAAAATTAATCTTGTAAATAGGGACCAAGTCTCTTTTTTGGGAGTAGTACTTTTACTGCATTTTTTTAATCCAATCATGCAAGATGAATTTCAAATTTTTTTATAATTTTTTCATATGACTAAAATTGATATATCTTAACATCTTTATGGTTGGATCTTCGAAAAAATCATTTTAAAAATTAAACTTGTAAATCGGGAACGAGTCTCGTTTTCGGGAGTGGTACTTTTACTGCATTTTTCTAATCCTGACATGCAAGATGAATTTCAATTTTTTAATAAATTTTTAATATGGCTAAAATTAATATATCTTAACATCCATACGGTTGGATTATTGAAAAAATCATTTTAAAAATTAATCTTGTAAATCGGGAACGAGTTTCGTTGTCGGGAGTGGTACTTTTACTGGATTTTTCTAATCCTGGCATGCAAGATGAATTTCAAATTTTTTAATAATTTTTTCATATGGCTAAAATTAATATATCTTAACCTCAGTATGGTTGGATGGTCGAAAAAATCATTTTAAAAATTAATCTTGTAAATAGGGACCAAGTCTCTTTTTTTGGAGTAGTACTTTTACTGCATTTTTCTAATCCAATCATGCAAGATGAATTTCAAATTTTTTAATATTTTTTTCATATTGCTAAAATTGATATATCTTAACATTCGTACAGTTGGATCCTCAAAAAATCATTTTAAAAATTAATCTTGTAAATTGGGAATGAGTCTCGTTGTCGGGAGTTGTACTTTTACTGGATTTTTCTAATCCTGTCATGCAAGATGAATTTCAAATTTTTTAATAATTTTTTCATATGGCTAAAAAATTTATATCTTAACATCCGTACGTCTGGATCGGCAAAAAAATTATTTTAAAAATTAATCTTGTAAATCGGGAAAGAGTCTCGTTTTCGAGAGTTGTACTTTTACTGGATATTTCTAATTCTCACATACAAGATGAATTTCAAATTTTTTTATAATTTTTTCATATGACTAAAATTGATATATCTTAACATCCGTATGGTAGGATCTTCAAAAAAATCATTTTAAAATTTTTCTTGTAAATCGGGAACGAGTCTCATTTTTGGGAGTGGTACTTTTACTGGATTTTGACATGCAAGATGAATTTCAAAATTTTTAATAAATTTTTAATATGGATAAAATTGATATATCTTAACATCCATAGTATTGGATTTTTGAAAAAATCATATTAAAAATTAATCTTGTAAATCGAGAACGAGTCTCGTTGTCGGGAGTGGTACTTTTACTGGATTTTTCTAATCCTGGCATGCAAGATGAATTTCAAGTTTTTTAATAATTTTTTCATATGGCTAAAATTAATATATCTTAACATCAGTATGGTTGGATGGTCGAAAAAATCATTTTAAAAATTAATCTTGTAAATAGGGACCAAGTCTCTTTTTTTGGAGTAGTACTTTTACTGCATTTTTCTAATCCAATCATGCAAGATGAATTTCAAATTTTTTAATATTTTTTTCATATTGCTAAAATTGATATTTCTTAACATTCGTACAGTTGGATCCTCAAAAAATCCTTTTAAAAATAAATCTTGTAAATCGGGAATGAGTCTCGTTGTTGGGAGTAGTACTTTTACTGGATTTTTCTAATCGTGTCATGCAAGATGAATTTCAAATTTTTTAATAATTTTTTCATATGGCTAAAAAATTTATATCTTAACATCCGTACGTCTGGATCGGCAAAAAAAATATTTTAAAAATTAATCTTGTAAATCGGGAAAGAGTCTCGTTTTCGAGAGTTGTACTTTTACTGGATATTTCTAATTCTCACATACAAGATGAATTTCAAATTTTTTTATAATTTTTTCATATGACTAAAATTGATATATCTTAACATCCGTATGGTAGGATCTTCGAAAAAATCATTTTAAAATTTTTCTTGTAAATCGGGAACGAGTCTCATTTTCGGGAGTGGTACTTTTACTGGATTTTTGACATGCAAGATGAATTTCAAAATTTTTAATAAATTTTTAATATGGATAAAATTGATATGTCTTAACATCCATACGATTGGATTTTTGAAAAAATCATATTAAAAATTAATCTTGTAAATCGAGAACGAGTCTCGTTGTCGGGAGTGGTACTTTTATTGGATTTTTCTAATCCTGGCATGCAAGATGAATTTCAAAATTTTTAATAATTTTTTTATATGGATGAAATTAATATATCTTAACATCAGTATGGTTGGATGGTCGAAAAAATCATTTTAAAAATTAATCTTGTAAATAGGGACCAAGTCTCTTTTTTTTGGAGTAGTACTTTTACTGCATTTTTCTAATCCAATCATGCAAGATGAATTTCAAATTTTTTAATATTTTTTTCATATTGCTAAAATTGATATATCTTAACATTCGTACAGTTGGATCCTCAAAAAATCATTTTAAAAATTAATCTTGTAAATCGGGAATGAGTCTCGTTGTCGGGAGTAGTAATTTTACTGGATTTTTCTAATCCTGTCATGCAAGATGAATTTCAAATTTTTTAATAATTTTTTCATATGGCTAAAAAATTTATATCTTAACATCCGTACGTCTGGATCATCGAAAAAATTATTTTAAAAATTAATCTTGTAAATCGGGAAAGAGTCTCATTTTCGAGAGTTGTACTTTTACTGGATATTTCTAATTTTCACATACAAGATGAATTTCAAATTTTTTTATAACTTTTTCATATGACTAAAATTGATATATCTTAACATCCGTATGGTAGGATCTTCGAAAAAATCATTTTAAAATTTATCTTGTAAATCGGGAACGAGTCTCATTTTCGGGAGTGGTACTTTTACTGGATTTTTGACATGCAAGATGAATTTCAAAATTTTTAATAAATTTTTAATATGGATAAAATTGATATATCTTAACATCCATATGATTGGATTTTTGAAAAAATCATTTTAAAAATTAATCTTGTAAATCGAGAACGAGTCTCGTTGTCGGGAGTGGTACTTTTACTGGATTTTTCTAATCCTCGCATGCAAGATGAATTTCAAATTTTTTAATAATTTTTTCATATGGCTAAAAAATTTATATCTTAACATCCGTACGTCTGGATCGGCAAAAAAAATATTTTAAAAATTAATCTTGTAAATCGGGAAAGAGTCTCGTTTTTGAGAGTTGTACTTTTACTGGATATTTCTAATTCTCACATACAAGATGAATTTCAAATTTTTTTATAATTTTTTCATATGACTAAAATTGATATATCTTAACATCCGTATGGTAGGATCTTCGAAAAAATCATTTTAAAATTTTTCTTGTAAATCGGGAACGAGTCTCATTTTCGGGAGTGGTACTTTTACTGGATTTTTGACATGCAAGATGAATTTCAAAATTTTTAATAAATTTTTAATATGGATAAAATTGATATATCTTAACATCCATACGATTGGATTTTTGAAAAAATCATATTAAAAATTAATCTTGTAAATCGAGAACGAGTCTCGTTGTCGGGAGTGGTACTTTTATTGGATTTTTCTAATCCTGGCATGCAAGATGAATTTCAAAATTTTTAATAATTTTTTTATATGGATAAAATTAATATATCTTAACATCAGTATGGTTGGATGGTCGAAAAAATCATTTTAAAAATTAATCTTGTAAATAGGGACCAAGTCTCTTTTTTTTGGAGTAGTACTTTTACTGCATTTTTCTAATCCAATCATGCAAGATGAATTTCAAATTTTTTAATATTTTTTTCATATTGCTAAAATTGATATATCTTAACATTCGTACAGTTGGATCCTCAAAAAATCATTTTAAAAATTAATCTTGTAAATCGGGAATGAGTCTCGTTGTCGGGAGTAGTAATTTTACTGGATTTTTCTAATCCTGTCATGCAAGATGAATTTCAAATTTTTTAATAATTTTTTCATATGGCTAAAAAATTTATATCTTAACATCCGTACGTCTGGATCATCGAAAAAATTATTTTAAAAATTAATCTTGTAAATCGGGAAAGAGTCTCGTTTTCGAGAGTTGTACTTTTACTGGATATTTCTAATTTTCACATACAAGATGAATTTCAAATTTTTTTATAACTTTTTCATATGACTAAAATTGATATATCTTAACATCCGTATGGTAGGATCTTCGAAAAAATCATTTTAAAATTTATCTTGTAAATCGGGAACGAGTCTCATTTTCGGGAGTGGTACTTTTACTGGATTTTTGACATGCAAGATGAATTTCAAAATTTTTAATAAATTTTTAATATGGATAAAATTGATATATCTTAACATCCATATGATTGGATTTTTGAAAAAATCATTTTAAAAATTAATCTTGTAAATCGAGAACGAGTCTCGTTGTCGGGAGTGGTACTTTTACTGGATTTTTCTAATCCTCGCATGCAAGATGAATTTCAATTTTTTTAATAATTTTTTCATATGGCTAAAATTTTTATATCTTAACATCCGTACGGCTGGATCGTCGAAAAAATTATTTTAAAAATTAATCTTGTAAATCGGGAAAGAGTCTCATTTTCGGGAGTTGTACTTTTACTGGATTTTTCTAATCCTCACATGCAAGATGAATTTCAAATATTTTTATAATTTTTTCATATGACTAAAATTGATATATCTTAACATCCGTATGGTTGGATCTTCGAAAAAATCATTTTAAAAATTAATTTTGTAAATCGGTAACGAGTCTCATTTTGGGGAATGGTACTTTTACTGGATTTTTGACATGCAAGATGAATTTCAAAATTTTTAATAAATTTTTAATATGTCTAAAATTGATATATCTTAACATCCATACGGTTTGATTTTTGAAAAAAAAATCATTTTAAAAATTAACCTTGTAAATCGGGAACGAGTCTCGTTGTCGGGAGTTATACTTTTACTGGATTTTTCTAATCCTGGCATGGAAGATGAATTTCAAATTTTTTAATAATTTTTTCATATTGCTAAAATTGATATATCTTAACATCCGTACGGTTGGATCATCGAAAAAATAATTTTAAAAGTTAATCTTGTAAATAGGGACCGAGTCTCTTTTTCGGGAGTAGTACTTTTACTGGATTTTTCTAATCCTAACATGCAAGATGAATTTCAATTTTTTTAATAATTTTTTATATGGCTAAAATTGATATATCTTAACATTCGTACAGTTGGATCCACGAAAAATCATTTTAAAAATTAAT
This sequence comes from Apium graveolens, assembly GCF_009905375.1. Taxonomy (NCBI): domain Eukaryota; kingdom Viridiplantae; phylum Streptophyta; class Magnoliopsida; order Apiales; family Apiaceae; genus Apium; species Apium graveolens. The sequence continues at coordinate 199,467,756 of NC_133651.1, forward strand.
CTTGTAAATCGAGAATGAGTCTCGTTGTCGGGAGTTGTACTTTTAATGGATTTTTCTAATCCTAACATGCAAGATGAATTTCAAATTTTTTAATAATTTTTTCATTTGGCTAAAATTTTTATATCTTAACATCTGTATGGCTGGATCGTCGAAAAAATTATTTTAAAAATTAATCTTGTAAATCGGGAAAGAGTCTCATTTTCGGGAGTTGTACTTTTAATGGATTTTTCTAATCCTCACATGCAAGATGAATTTCAAATTTTTTTATAATTTTTTCATATGACTAAAATTGATATATCTTAACATCCGTATGGTTGGATCTTCGAAAAAATCCTTTTAAAAATTAATCTTGTAAATCGGGAACGAGTCTCATTTTCGGGAGTGGTACTTTTACTGGATTTTTGACATATAAGATGAATTTCAAAATTTTTAATAAATTTTAATATGGATAAAATTGATATATCTTAACATCCATACGGTTGGATTTTTGAAAAAATTAATCTTGTAAATCGGGAACGAGTCTCGTTGTCGGGAGTGGTACTTTTACTGGATTTTTCTAATCCTGGCATGCAAGATAAATTTCAAATTTTTTAATAATTTTTTCATATGGCTAAAATTGATATATCTTAACATCCGTACGGTTGGAACGTCGAAAAAATCATTTTCAAAATTAATCTTGTAAATCGGGAAAGTGTCTCATTTTCGGGAGTTGTACTTTTACTGGATTTTTCTAATCCTCACATGCAAGATGAATTTCAAATATTTTGTATAATTTTTTCATATGATTAAAATTGATATATCTTAACATCCGTATGGTTGGATCTTCGAAAAAATCATTTTAAAAATTAATTTTGTAAATCGGTAACGAGTCTCATTTTGGGGAGTGGTACTTTTACTGGATTTTTGACATGCAAGATGAATTTCAAAATTTTTAATAAATTTTTAATATGTCTAAAATTGATATATCTTAACATCCATACGATTGGATTTTTGAAAAAATCATATTAAAAATTAATCTTGTAAATCGAGAACGAGTCTCGTTGTCGGGAGTGGTACTTTTATTGGATTTTTCTAATCCTGGCATGCAAGATGAATTTCAAAATTTTTAATAATTTTTTTATATGGATAAAATTAATATATCTTAACATCAGTATGGTTGGATGGTCGAAAAAATCATTTTAAAAATTATTCTTGTAAATAGGGACCAAGTCTCTTTTTTTTGGAGTAGTACTTTTACTGCATTTTTCTAATCCAATCATGCAAGATGAATTTCAAATTTTTTAATATTTTTTTCATATTGCTAAAATTGATATATCTTAACATTCGTACAGTTGGATCCTCAAAAAATCATTTTAAAAATTAATCTTGTAAATCGGGAATGAGTCTCGTTGTCGGGAGTAGTAATTTTACTGGATTTTTCTAATCCTGTCATGCAAGATGAATTTCAAATTTTTTAATAATTTTTTCATATGGCTAAAAAATTTATATCTTAACATCCGTACGTCTGGATCATCGAAAAAATTATTTTAAAAATTAATCTTGTAAATCGGGAAAGAGTCTCGTTTTTGAGAGTTGTACTTTTACTGGATATTTCTAATTTTCACATACAAGATGAATTTCAAATTTTTTTATAACTTTTTCATATGACTAAAATTGATATATCTTAACATCCGTATGGTAGGATCTTCGAAAAAATCATTTTAAAATTTATCTTGTAAATCGGGAACGAGTCTCATTTTCGGGAGTGGTACTTTTACTGGATTTTTGACATGCAAGATGAATTTCAAAATTTTTAATAAATTTTTAATATGGATAAAATTGATATATCTTAACATCCATATGATTGGATTTTTGAAAAAATCATTTTAAAAATTAATCTTGTAAATCGAGAACGAGTCTCGTTGTCGGGAGTGGTACTTTTACTGGATTTTTCTAATCCTCGCATGCAAGATGAATTTCAATTTTTTTAATAATTTTTTCATATGGCTAAAATTTTTATATCTTAACATCCGTACGGCTGGATCGTCGAAAAAATTATTTTAAAAATTAATCTTGTAAATCGGGAAAGAGTCTCATTTTCGGGAGTTGTACTTTTACTGGATTTTTCTAATCCTCACATGCAAGATGAATTTCAAATATTTTTATAATTTTTTCATATGACTAAAATTGATATATCTTAACATCCGTATGGTTGGATCTTCGAAAAAATCATTTTAAAAATTAATTTTGTAAATCGGTAACGAGTCTCATTTTGGGGAATGGTACTTTTACTGGATTTTTGACATGCAAGATGAATTTCAAAATTTTTAATAAATTTTTAATATGTCTAAAATTGATATATCTTAACATCCATACGGTTTGATTTTTGAAAAAAAAATCATTTTAAAAATTAACCTTGTAAATCGGGAACGAGTCTCGTTGTCGGGAGTTATACTTTTACTGGATTTTTCTAATCCTGGCATGGAAGATGAATTTCAAATTTTTTAATAATTTTTTCATATTGCTAAAATTGATATATCTTAACATCCGTACGGTTGGATCATCGAAAAAATAATTTTAAAAGTTAATCTTGTAAATAGGGACCGAGTCTCTTTTTCGGGAGTAGTACTTTTACTGGATTTTTCTAATCCTAACATGCAAGATGAATTTCAATTTTTTTAATAATTTTTTATATGGCTAAAATTGATATATCTTAACATTCGTACAGTTGGATCCACGAAAAATCATTTTAAAAATTAATCTTGTAAATCGGGAATGAGTCTCGTTGTCGGGAGTGGTACTTTTAATGGATTTTTCTAATCCTAACATGCAAGATGAATTTCAAATTTTTTAATAATTTTTTCATTTGGCTAAAATTTTTATATCTTAACATCTGTATGGCTGGATCGTCGAAAAAATTATTTTAAAAATTAATCTTGTAAATCGGGAAAGAGTCTCATTTTCGGGAGTTGTACTTTTAATGGATTTTTCTAATCCTCACATGCAAGATGAATTTCAAATTTTTTTATAATTTTTTCATATGACTAAAATTGATATATCTTAACATCCGTATGGTTGGATCTTCGAAAAAATCCTTTTAAAAATTAATCTTGTAAATCGGGAACGAGTCTCATTTTCGGGAGTGGTACTTTTACTGGATTTTTGACATATAAGATGAATTTCAAAATTTTTAATAAATTTTAATATGGATAAAATTGATATATCTTAACATCCATACGGTTGGATTTTTGAAAAAATTAATCTTGTAAATCGGGAACGAGTCTCGTTGTCGGGAGTGGTACTTTTACTGGATTTTTCTAATCCTGGCATGCAAGATAAATTTCAAATTTTTTAATAATTTTTTCATATGGCTAAAATTGATATATCTTAACATCCGTACGGTTGGAACGTCGAAAAAATCATTTTCAAAATTAATCTTGTAAATCGGGAAAGTGTCTCATTTTCGGGAGTTGTACTTTTACTGGATTTTTCTAATCCTCACATGCAAGATGAATTTCAAATATTTTGTATAATTTTTTCATATGATTAAAATTGATATATCTTAACATCCGTATGGTTGGATCTTCGAAAAAATCATTTTAAAAATTAATTTTGTAAATCGGTAACGAGTCTCATTTTGGGGAGTGGTACTTTTACTGGATTTTTGACATGCAAGATGAATTTCAAAATTTTTAATAAATTTTTAATATGTCTAAAATTGATATATCTTAACATCCATACGGTTCGATTTTTGAAAAAAATCATTTTAAAAATTAACCTTGTAAATCGGGAACAAGTCTCGTTGTCAGGAGTTGTACTTTTACTGGATTTTTCTAATCCTGGCATGGAAGATGAATTTCAAATTTTTTAATAATTTTTTCATATTGCTAAAATTGATATATCTTAACATCCGTACGGTTGGATCATCGAAAAAATAATTTTAAAAATTAATCTTGTAAATAGGGACCGAGTCTCTTTTTCGGGAGTAGTACTTTTACTGGATTTTTCTAATCCTAACATGCAAGATGAATTTCAATTTTTTTAATAATTTTTTATATGGCTAAAATTGATATATCTTAACATTCGTACAGTTGGATCCTCGAAAAATCATTTTAAAAATTAATCTTGTAAATCGGGAATGAGTCTCGTTGTCGGGAGTGGTACTTTTAATGGATTTTTCTAATCCTGACATGCAAGATGAATTTCAAATTTTTTAATAATTTTTTCATTTGGCTAATATTTTTATATCTTAACATCTGTACGGCTGGATCGTCGAAAAAATTATTTTAAAAATTAATCTTGTAAATCGGGAAAGAGTCTCATTTTCGGGAGTTGTACTTTTAATGGATTTTTCTAATCCTCACATGCAAGATGAATTTCAAATTTTTTATAATTTTTTCATATGACTAAAATTGATATATCTTAACATCCGTATGGTTGGATCTTCGAAAAAATCCTTTTAAAAATTAATCTTGTAAATCGGGAACGAGTCTCATTTTCGGGAGTGGTACTTTACTGGATTTTTGACATATAAGATGAATTTCAAAATTTTTAATAAATTTTAATATGGATAAAATTGATATATCTTAACATCCATACGGTTGGATTTTTGAAAAAATTAATCTTGTAAATCGGGAACGAGTCTCGTTGTCGGGAGTGGTACTTTTACTGGATTTTTCTAATCCTGGCATGCAAGATAAATTTCAAATTTTTTAATAATTTTTTCATATGGCTAAAATTGATATATCTTAACATCCGTACGGTTGGAACGTCGAAAAAATCATTTTAAAAATTAATCTTGTAAATCGGGAAAGAGTCTCATTTTCAGGAGTTGTACTTTTACTGGATTTTTCTAATCCTCACATGCAAGATGAATTTCAAATATTTTTATAATTTTTTCATATGACTAAAATTGATATATCTTAACATCCGTATGGTTGGATCTTCGAAAAAATCATTTTAAAAATTAATTTTGTAAATCGGTAACGAGTCTCATTTTGGGGAGTGGTACTTTTACTGGATTTTTGACATGCAAGATGAATTTCAAAATTTTTAATAAATTTTTAATATGTCTAAAATTGATATATCTTAACATCCATACGGTTCGATTTTTGAAAAAAATCATTTTAAAAATTAACCTTGTAAATCGGGAACGAGTCTCGTTGTCAGGAGTTGTACTTTTACTGGATTTTTCTAATCCTGGCATGGAAGATGAATTTCAAATTTTTTAATAATTTTTTCATATTGCTAAAATTGATATATCTTAACATCCGTATGGTTGGATCATCGAAAAAATAATTTTAAAAATTAATCTTGTAAATAGGGACCGAGTCTCTTTTTCGGGAGTAGTACTTTTACTGGATTTTTCTAATCCTAACATGCAAGATGAATTTCAATTTTTTTAATAATTTTTTATATGGCTAAAATTGATATATCTTAACATTCGTACAGTTGGATCCTCGAAAAATCATTTTAAAAATTAATCTTGTAAATCGGGAATGAGTCTCGTTGTCGGGAGTGGTACTTTTAATGGATTTTTCTAATCCAGACATGCAAGATGAATTTCAAATTTTTTAATAATTTTTTCATTTGGCTAAAATTTTTATATCTTAACATCTGTACGGCTGGATCGTCGAAAAAATTATTTTAAAAATTAATCTTGTAAATCGGGAAAGAGTCTCATTTTCGGGAGTTATACTTTTAATGGATTTTTCTAATCCTCACATGCAAGATGAATTTCAAATTTTTTTATAATTTTTTCATATGACTAAAATTGATATATCTTAACATCCGTATGGTTGGATTTTCGAAAAAATCCTTTTAAAAATGAATCTTGTAAATCGGGAACGAGTCTCATTTTCGGGAGTGGTACTTTTACTGGATTTTTGACATGTAAGATGAATTTCAAAATTTTTAATAAATTTTAATATGGATAAAATTGATATATCTTAACATCCATACGGTTGGATTTTTGAAAAAATTAATCTTGTAAATCGGGAACGAGTCTCGTTGTCGGGAGTGGTACTTTTACTGGATTTTTCTAATCCTGGCATGCAAGATAAATTTCAAATTTTTTAATAATTTTTTCATATGGCTAAAATTTTTATATCTTAACATCCGTACGGCTGAATCGTCGAAAAAATTATTTTAAAAATTAATCTTGTAAATCGGGAAAGAGTCTCGTTTTCGAGAGTTGTACTTTTACTGGATATTTCTAATTCTCACATACAAGATGAATTTCAAATTTTTTTATAATTTTTTCATATGACTAAAATTGATATATCTTAACATCTGTATGGTAGGATCTTCGAAAAAATCATTTTAAAATTTTTCTTGTAAATCGGGAACGAGTCTCATTTTCGGGAGTGGTACTTTTACTGGATTTTTGACATGCAAGATGAATTTCAAAATTTTTAATAAATTTTTAATATGGATAAAATTGATATATCTTAACATCCATACGATTGGATTTTTGAAAAAATCATATTAAAAATTAATCTTGTAATTCGAGAACGAGTCTCGTTGTCGGGAGTGGTACTTTTATTGGATTTTTCTAATCCTGGCATGCAAGATGAATTTCAAAATTTTTAATAATTTTTTTATATGGCTAAAATTAATATATCTTAACATCAGTATGGTTGTAAAAATTAATCTTGTAAATAGGGACCAAGTCTCTTTTTTTTGGAGTAGTACTTTTACTGCATTTTTCTAATCCAATCATGCAAGATGAATTTCAAATTTTTTAATATTTTTTTCATATTGCTAAAATTGATATATCTTAACATTCGTACAGTTGGATCCTCAAAAAATCATTTTAAAAATTAATCTTGTAAATCGGGAATGAGTCTCGTTGTCGGGAGTAGTAATTTTACTGGATTTTTCTAATCCTGTCATGCAAGATGAATTTCAAATTTTTTAATAATTTTTTCATATGGCTAAAAAATTTATATCTTAACATCCGTACGTCTGGATCATCGAAAAAATTATTTTAAAAATTAATCTTGTAAATCGGGAAAGAGTCTCGTTTTCGAGAGTTGTACTTTTACTGGATATTTCTAATTTTCACATACAAGATGAATTTCAAATTTTTTTATAACTTTTTCATATGACTAAAATTGATATATCTTAACATCCGTATGGTAGGATCTTCGAAAAAATCATTTTAAAATTTATCTTGTAAATCGGGAACGAGTCTCATTTTCGGGAGTGGTACTTTTACTGGATTTTGACATGCAAGATGAATTTCAAAATTTTTAATAAATTTTTAATATGGATAAAATTGATATATCTTAACATCCATATGATTGGATTTTTGAAAAAATCATTTTAAAAATTAATCTTGTAAATCGAGAACGAGTCTCGTTGTCGGGAGTGGTACTTTTACTGGATTTTTCTAATCCTGGCATGCAAGATGAATTTCAAATTTTTTAATAATTTTTTCATATGGCTAAAATTTTTATATCTTAACATCCGTACGGCTGGATCGTCGAAAAAATTATTTTAAAAATTAATCTTGTAAATCGGGAAAGAGTCTCATTTTCGGGAGTTGTACTTTTACTGGATTTTTCTAATCCTCACATGCAAGATGAATTTCAAATATTTTTATAATTTTTTCATATGACTAAAATTGATATATCTTAACATCCGTATGGTTGGATCTTCGAAAAAATCATTTTAAAAATTAATTTTGTAAATCGGTAACGAGTCTCATTTTGGGGAATGGTACTTTTACTGGATTTTTGACATGCAAGATGAATTTCAAAATTTTTAATAAATTTTTAATATGTCTAAAATTGATATATCTTAACATCCATACGGTTCGATTTTTGAAAAAAATCATTTTAAAAATTAACCTTGTAAATCGGGAACGAGTCTCGTTGTCGGGAGTTGTACTTTTACTGGATTTTTCAAATCCTCGCATGGAAGATGAATTTCAAATTTTTTAATAATTTTTTCATATTGCTAAAATTGATATATCTTAAGATCCGTACGGTTGGATCATCGAAAAAATAATTTTAAAAGTTAATCTTGTAAATCGGGAACGAGTCTCATTTTCGGGAGTGGTACTTTTACTGGATTTTTGACATGTAAGATGAATTTCAAAATTTTTAATAAATTTTAATATGGATAAAATTGATATATCTTAACATCCATACGGTTGGATTTTTGAAAAAATTAATCTTGTAAATCGGGAACGAGTCTCGTTGTCGGGAGTGGTACTTTTACTGGATTTTTCTAATCCTGGCATGCAAGATAAATTTCAAATTTTTTAATAATTTTTTCATATGGCTAAAATTTTTATATCTTAACATCCGTACGGCTGAATCGTCGAAAAAATTATTTTAAAAATTAATCTTGTAAATCGGGAAAGAGTCTCGTTTTCGAGAGTTGTACTTTTACTGGATATTTCTAATTCTCACATACAAGATGAATTTCAAATTTTTTTATAATTTTTTCATATGACTAAAATTGATATATCTTAACATCTGTATGGTAGGATCTTCGAAAAAATCATTTTAAAATTTTTCTTGTAAATCGGGAACGAGTCTCATTTTCGGGAGTGGTACTTTTACTGGATTTTTGACATGCAAGATGAATTTCAAAATTTTTAATAAATTTTTAATATGGATAAAATTGATATATCTTAACATCCATACGATTGGATTTTTGAAAAAATCATATTAAAAATTAATCTTGTAATTCGAGAACGAGTCTCGTTGTCGGGAGTGGTACTTTTATTGGATTTTTCTAATCCTGGCATGCAAGATGAATTTCAAAATTTTTAATAATTTTTTTATATGGCTAAAATTAATATATCTTAACATCAGTATGGTTGTAAAAATTAATCTTGTAAATAGGGGACCAAGTCTCTTTTTTTTGGAGTAGTACTTTTACTGCATTTTTCTAATCCAATCATGCAAGATGAATTTCAAATTTTTTAATATTTTTTTCATATTGCTAAAATTGATATATCTTAACATTCGTACAGTTGGATCCTCAAAAAATCATTTTAAAAATTAATCTTGTAAATCGGGAATGAGTCTCGTTGTCGGGAGTAGTAATTTTACTGGATTTTTCTAATCCTGTCATGCAAGATGAATTTCAAATTTTTTAATAATTTTTTCATATGGCTAAAAAATTTATATCTTAACATCCGTACGTCTGGATCATCGAAAAACGTATTTAAAAATTAATCTTGTAAATCGGGAAAGAGTCTCGTTTTCGAGAGTTGTACTTTTACTGGATATTTCTAATTTTCACATACAAGATGAATTTCAAATTTTTTTATAACTTTTTCATATGACTAAAATTGATATATCTTAACATCCGTATGGTAGGATCTTCGAAAAAATCATTTTAAAATTTATCTTGTAAATCGGGAACGAGTCTCATTTTCGGGAGTGGTACTTTTACTGGATTTTTGACATGCAAGATGAATTTCAAAATTTTTAATAAATTTTTAATATGGATAAAATTGATATATCTTAACATCCATATGATTGGATTTTTGAAAAAATCATTTTAAAAATTAATCTTGTAAATCGAGAACGAGTCTCGTTGTCGGGAGTGGTACTTTTACTGGATTTTTCTAATCCTGGCATGCAAGATGAATTTCAAATTTTTTAATAATTTTTTCATATGGCTAAAATTTTTATATCTTAACATCCGTACGGCTGGATCGTCGAAAAAATTATTTTAAAAATTAATCTTGTAAATCGGGAAAGAGTCTCATTTTCGGGAGTTGTACTTTTACTGGATTTTTCTAATCCTCACATGCAAGATGAATTTCAAATATTTTTATAATTTTTTCATATGACTAAAATTGATATATCTTAACATCCGTATGGTTGGATCTTCGAAAAAATCATTTTAAAAATTAATTTTGTAAATCGGTAACGAGTCTCATTTTGGGGAATGGTACTTTTACTGGATTTTTGACATGCAAGATGAATTTCAAAATTTTTAATAAATTTTTAATATGTCTAAAATTGATATATCTTAACATCCATACGGTTCGATTTTTGAAAAAAATCATTTTAAAAATTAACCTTGTAAATCGGGAACGAGTCTCGTTGTCGGGAGTTGTACTTTTACTGGATTTTTCAAATCCTCGCATGGAAGATGAATTTCAAATTTTTTAATAATTTTTTCATATTGCTAAAATTGATATATCTTAAGATCCGTACGGTTGGATCATCGAAAAAATAATTTTAAAAGTTAATCTTGTAAATAGGGACCGAGTCTCTTTTTCGGGAGTAGTACTTTTACTGGACTTTTTCTAATCCTAACATGCAAGATGAATTTCAATTTTTTAATAATTTTTTATATGGTTAAAATTGATATATCTTAACATTTGTACAATTGGATCCTCGAAAAATCATTTTAAAAATTAATCTTGTAAATCGGGAATGAGTCTCGTTGTCGGGAGTGGTACTTTTAATGGATTTTTCTAATCCTAACATGCAAGATGAATTTCAAATTTTTTAATAATTTTTTCATTTGGCTAAAATTTTTATATCTTAACATCTGTACGGCTGGATCATCGAAAAAATTATTTTAAAAATTAATCTTGTAAATCGGGAAAGAGTCTCATTTTCGGGAGTTGTACTTTTAATGGATTTTCTAATCCTCACATGCAAGATGAATTTCAAATTTTTTATAATTTTTTCATATGACTAAAATTGATATATCTTAACATCCGTATGGTTGGATCTTCGAAAAAATCCTTTTAAAAATTAATCTTGTAAATCGGGAACGAGTCTCATTTTCGGGAGTGGTACTTTTACTGGATTTTGACATATAAGATGAATTTCAAAATTTTTAATAAATTTTAATATGGATAAATTGATATATCTTAACATCCATACGGTTGGATTTTTTGAAAAAATTAATCTTGTAAATCGGGAACGAGTCTCGTTGTCGGGAGTGGTACTTTTACTGGATTTTTCTAATCCTGGCATGCAAGATAATTTCAAATTTTTTAATAATTTTTTCATATGGCTAAAATTGATATATCTTAACATCCGTACGGTTGGAACGTCGAAAAAATCATTTTAAAAATTAATCTTGTAAATCGGGGAAAGAGTCTCATTTTCGGGAGTTGTACTTTTACTGGATTTTTCTAATCCTCACATGCAAGATGAATTTCAAATATTTTTTATAATTTTTTCATATGACTAAATTGATTATATCTTAACATCCGTATGGTTGGATCTTCGAAAAAATCATTTTAAAATTAATTTTGTAAATCGGTAACGAGTCTCATTTTTGGGGAGTGGTACTTTTACTGGATTTTTGACATGCAAGATGAATTTCAAAATTTTAATAAATTTTTAATATGTCTAAAATTGATATATCTTAACATCCATACGGTTCGATTTTTGAAAAAAATCATTTTAAAAATTACCTTGTAAATCGGGAACGAGTTCGTTGTCAGGAGCTGTACTTTTACTGGATTTTTCTAATCCTGGCATGGAAGATGAATTTCAAATTTTTAATAATTTTTTCATATTGCTAAAATTGATATATCTTAACATCCGTACGGTTGGATCATCGAAAAATAATTTTAAAAATTAATCTTGTAAATAGGGACCGAGTCTCTTTTTCGGAAGTAGTACTTTTACTGGATTTTTCTAATCCTAACATGCAAGATGAATTTCAATTTTTTTAATAATTTTTTATATGGCTAAAATTGATATATCTTAACATTCGTACAGTTGGATCCTCGAAAAAATCATTTTAAAAATTAATCTTGTAAATCGGGAATGAGTCTCGTTGTCGGGAGTGGTACTTTTAATGGATTTTTCTAATCCTGACATGCAAGATGAATTTCAATTTTTTAATAATTTTTTCATTTGGCTAAAATTTTTATATCTTAACATCTGTACGGCTGGATCGTCGAAAAAATTATTTAAAAATTAATCTTGTAAATCGGGAAAGAGTCTCATTTTCGGGAGTTGTACTTTTAAATGGATTTTTCTAATCCTCACATGCAAGATGAATTTCAAATTTTTTTATAATTTTTTCATATGACTAAAATTGATATATCTTAACATCCGTATGTTGGATCTTCGAAAAAAATCCTTTTAAAAATTAATCTTGTAAATCGGGAACGAGTCTCATTTTGGGAGTGGTACTTTTACTGGATTTTTGACATATAAGATGAATTTCAAAATTTTTAATAAATTTTAATATGGATAAAATTGATATATCTTAACATCCATACGGTTGGATTTTTGAAAAAATTAATCTTGTAAATCGGGAACGAGTCTCGTTGTCGGGAGTGTACTTTTACTGGATTTTTCTAATCCTGGCATGCAAGATAAATTTCAAATTTTTTAATAATTTTTTCATATGGCTAAAATTGATATATCTTAACATCCGTACGGTTGGAACGTCGAAAAAATTATTTTAAAAATTAATCTTGTAAATCGGGAAAGAGTCTCATTTTCGGGAGTTGTACTTTTACTGGATTTTTCTAATCCTCACATGCAAGATGAATTTCAAATATTTTTATAATTTTTTCATATGACTAAAATTGATATATCTTAACATCCGTATGGTTGGATCTTCGAAAAATCATTTTAAAAAATTAATTTTGTAAATCGGTAACGAGTCTCATTTTGGGGGAGTGGTACTTTTTACTGGATTTTTGACATGCAAGATGGAATTTCAAAATTTTTAATAAATTTTTAATATGTCTAAAATTGATATATCTAACATCCATACGGTTCGATTTTTGAAAAAAATCATTTTAAAAATTAACCTTGTAAATCGGGACGAGTCTCGTTGTGAGGAGTTGTACTTTTACTGGATTTTCTAATCCTAGCATGGAAGATGAATTTCAAATTTTTTAATAATTTTTTCATATTGCTAAATTGATATATCTTAACATCCGTACGGTTGGATCATCGAAAAAATAATTTTAAAAATTAATCTTGTAAATAGGGACCGGAGTCTCTTTTTCGGGAGTAGTACTTTTACTGGATTTTTCTAATCCTAACATGCAAGATGAATTTCAATTTTTTAATAATTTTTTATATGGCTAAAATTGATATATCTTAACATTCGTACAGTTGGATCCTCGAAAAATCATTTTAAAAAATTAATCTTGTAAATCGGGAATGAGTCTCGTTGTCGGGAGTGGTACTTTTAATGGATTTTTCTGATCCTGACATGCAAGATGAATTTCAAATTTTTTAATAATTTTTTCATTTGGCTAAAATTTTATATCTTAAACATCTGTACGGCTGGATCGTCGAAAAAATTATTTTAAAAATTAATCTTGTAAATCGGGAAAGAGTCTCATTTTTGGGAGTTGTACTTTTAATGGATTTTTCTAATCCTCACATGCAAGATGAAATTCAAATTTTTTTATATTTTTTCATATGACTAAAATTGATATATCTTAACATCCGTATGGTTGGATCTTCGAAAAAATCATTTTAAAAATTAATCTTGTAAATCGGGAACGAGTCTCATTTTCGGGAGTGGTACTTTTACTGGATTTTTGACATATAAGATGAATTTCAAATTTTTAATAAATTTTAATATGGATAAAATTGATATATCTTAACATCCATACGGTTGGATTTTGAAAAAAATTAATCTTGTAAATCGGGAACGAGTCTCGTTGTCGGGAGTGGTACTTTTACTGGATTTTTCTAATCCTGGCATGCAAGATAAATTTCAAATTTTTTAATAATTTTTTCATATGGCTAAAATTGATATATCTTAACATCCGTACGGTTGGAACGTCGAAAAAAATCATTTAAAAATTAATCTTGTAAATCGGGAAAGAGTCTCATTTTTCGGGAGTTGTACTTTTTACTGGATTTTTCTAATCCTCACATGCAAGATGAATTTCAAATATTTTTATATTTTTTCATATGACTAAAATTGATATATCTTAACATCCGTATGGTTGATCTTCGAAAAAAATCATTTTAAAAATTAATTTGTAAATCGGTAACGAGTCTCATTTTGGGGAGTGGTACTTTTACTGGATTTTTGACATGCAAGATGAATTTCAAAATTTTTAATAAATTTTTAATATGTCTAAAATTGATATATCTTAACATCCATACGGTTCGATTTTTGAAAAAAATCATTTTAAAAATTAACCTTGTAAATCGGGAACGAGTCTCGTTGTCAGGAGCTTGTACTTTTACTGGATTTTTCTAATCCTGGCATGGAAGATGAATTTCAAATTTTTTAATAATTTTTTCATATTGCTAAAATTGATATATCTTAACATCCGTACGGTTGGATCATCGAAAAAAATAATTTTAAAAATTAATCTTGTAAATAGGGACCGAGTCTCTTTTTCGGAAGTAGTACTTTTACTGGATTTTTCTAATCCTAACATGCAAGATGAATTTCAATTTTTTTAATAATTTTTTATATGGCTAAAATTGATATATCTTAACATTCGTACAGTTGGATCCTCGAAAAATCATTTTAAAAATTAATCTTGTAAATCGGGAATGAGTCTCGTTGTCGGGAGTGGTACTTTTAATGGATTTTTCTAATCCTGACATGCAAGATGAATTTCAAATTTTTTAATAATTTTTTCATTTGGCTAAAATTTTTATATCTTAACATCTGTACGGCTGGATCGTCGAAAAAAATTATTTTAAAAATTAATCTTGTAAATCGGGAAAGAGTCTCATTTTCGGGAGTTGTACTTTTAATGGATTTTCTAATCCTCACATGCAAGATGAATTTCAAATTTTTTTATAATTTTTTCATATGACTAAAATTGATATATCTTAACATCCGTATGGTTGGATCTTCGAAAAAACTTTTAAAATTAATCTTGTAAATCGGGAACGAGTCTCATTTTGGGAGTGGTACTTTTACTGGATTTTGACATATAAGATGAATTTCAAATTTTTAATAAATTTTAATATGGATAAAATTGATATATCTTAACATCCATACGGTTGGATTTTTGAAAAAATTAATCTTGTAAATCGGGAACGAGTCTCGTTGTCGGGAGTGGTACTTTTACTGGATTTTTCTAATCCTGGCATGCAAGATAAATTTCAAATTTTTTAATAATTTTTTCATATGGCTAAAATGATATATCTTAACATCCGTACGGTTGGAACGTCGAAAAAATATTTTAAAAATTAATCTTGTAAATCGGGAAAGAGTCTCATTTTCGGGAGTTGTACTTTTACTGGATTTTTCTAATCCTCACATGCAAGATGAATTTCAAATATTTTATAATTTTTCATATGACTAAAATGATATATCTTAACATCCGTATGGTTGGATCTTCGAAAAATCATTTTAAAAATTAATTTTGTAAATCGGTAACGAGTCTCATTTTGGGGAGTGGTACTTTTACTGGATTTTGACATGCAAGATGAATTTCAAAATTTTTAATAAATTTTTAATATGTCTAAAATTGATATATTAACATCCATACGGTTCGATTTTTGAAAAAAATCATTTTAAAAATTAACCTTGTAAATCGGGAACGAGTCTCGTTGTGAGGAGTTGTACTTTTACTGGATTTTCTAATCCTGGCATGGAAGATGAATTTCAAATTTTTTAATAATTTTTTCATATGCTAAAATTGATATATCTTAACATCCGTACGGTTGGATCATCGAAAAAATAATTTTAAAAATTAATCTTGTAAATAGGGACCGAGTCTTTTTTCGGGAGTAGTACTTTACTGGATTTTTCTAATCCTAACATGCAAGATGAATTTCAATTTTTTTAATAATTTTTTATATGGCTAAAATTGATATATCTTAACATTCGTACAGTTGGATCCTCGAAAAATCATTTTAAAAATTAATCTTGTAAATCGGGAATGAGTCTCGTTGGGGAGTGGTACTTTTAATGGATTTTTCTAATCCTGACATGCAAGATGAATTTCAAATTTTTAATAATTTTTTCATTGGCTAAAATTTTTATATCTTAACATCTGTACGGGGGATCGTCGAAAAATATTTTAAAAATTAATCTTGTAAATCGGGAAGAGTCTCATTTTCGGGAGTTGTACTTTTAATGGATTTTCTAATCCTCACATGCAAGATGAATTTCAAATTTTTTTAATTTTTTCATATGACTAAAATTGATATATCTTAACATCCGTATGGTTGGATCTTCGAAAAAATCCTTTTAAAAATTAATCTTGTAAATCGGGAACGAGTCTCATTTTGGGAGTGGTACTTTTACTGGATTTTTGACATATAAGATGAATTTCAAAATTTTTAATAAATTTTAATATGGATAAATTGATATATCTTAACATCCATACGGTTGATTTTTGAAAAAATTAATCTTGTAAATCGGGAACGAGTCTCGTTGTCGGGAGTGGTACTTTTACTGGATTTTTCTAATCCTGGCATGCAAGATAAATTTCAAATTTTTTAATAATTTTTTATGGCTAAAATTGATATATCTTAACATCCGTACGGTTGGAACGTCGAAAAAATCATTTTAAAAATTAATCTTGTAAATCGGGAAAGAGTTCATTTTCGGGAGTTGTACTTTTACTGGATTTTTCTAATCCTCACATGCAAGATGAATTTCAAATATTTTTATAATTTTTTCATATGACTAAAATTGATATATCTTAACTCCGTATGGTTGGATCTTCGAAAAATCATTTTAAAAATTAATTTGTAAATCGGTAACGAGTCATTTTGGGGAGTGGTACTTTTACTGGATTTTTGACATGCAAGATGAATTTCAAAATTTTTAATAAATTTTAATATGTCTAAAATTGATATATCTTAACATCCATACGGTTTCGATTTTGAAAAAAATCATTTTAAAAATTAACCTTGTAAAATCGGGAACGAGTCTCGTTGTGAGGAGCTGTACTTTTAGATTTTTCAAATCCTGGCATGGAAGATGAATTTCAAATTTTTAATAATTTTTCATATTGCTAAAATTGATATCTTAACATCCGTACGGTTGGATCATCGAAAAAAATTTTAAAAATTAATCTTGTAAATAGGGACCGAGTCTCTTTTTCGGGAGTAGTACTTTTACTGGATTTTCTAATCCTAACATGCAAGATGAATTTCAATTTTTTAATAATTTTTTATATGGTTAATTGAATATCTTAACATTGTAAGTGGATCCTCGAAAAATCATTTAAAAAATTAATCTTGTAAATCGGGAATGAGTCTCGTTGTCGGGAGTGGTACTTTTAATGGATTTTTCTAATCCTAACATGCAAGATGAATTTCAAATTTTTTTAATAATTTTTTTCATTTGGCTAAAATTTTATATCTAACATCTGTACGGCTGGATCATCGAAAAATTATTTTAAAAATTAATCTTGTAAATCGGGAAAGAGTCTCATTTCGGGAGTTGTACTTTTAATGGATTTTTCTAATCCTCACATGCAAGATGAATTTCAAATTTTTTTATAATTTTTTCATATGACTAAATGATATATCTAACATCCGTATGGTTGGATCTTCGAAAAAATCCTTTTAAAAATTAATCTTGTAAATCGGGAACGAGTCTCATTTTCGGAGTGGTACTTTTACGGTTTTTGACATATAAGATGAATTTCAAAATTTTTAATAAA